>NC_137007.1:39173712-39478712 GCF_032717465.1 Coenobita brevimanus | reverse complement strand
TGATCTTTTTTTTAAGGGAGGTCGGGGCAAGTGTGGATGCTGGTTGAGAAAGAGAGATTTTCACCATACATGCAGCTGATGACTAGGTTAAATAAGTGAAGTAAGTGGTGTTAGGTACATGTGTTAAATACCTGTGTGTTGAAATGTTTACCTCTTGATTTTTTTTTTCATTTTTGTGGTAAGAACTTACTGGCGTCTGGCAAAATGTAGATAGGTAAATAGATAGGTAGACAGGAACTTTGATAGATAAGAGTGAGGATGCAAATTTCTCCAATCGAAGCAGCCAGATGTTGGTTTTGTTAGAGAAAAAACTTACATGTATTCCTAGATTTAAATTTTATTTTATTTTGTGTTGATAGGAATTTTAGGAAGACGGAGGAGGGGTTGGAATTCTAAAGAAAGTCGTTCATACAGCCGGTGCTTGTGATCGTGGAGGTGTTGGCGGTAGATTAGTGGATGTGGTGTTAGATTAGTGACAGAGTTTACATATTTCTCGGCTGGATTTTGGCATTTTTTCGTGGTCAAGTGGGTGAATAAACGCTTAGGCAGTCATACACACTGCTAGTGTTCGTTGTGATAGCTAGCGAAAATTACTAATCTTTCTTCGCTGGATTGTCATTTCTTCTGGCGTTAGAGTTATAGGAACGTGCTAGATAGGATCTGTGATGAGAGTGCTGAGATTGTGATGCATAATGATGATGGTTTGAAGGTAGATGGCATTACCGTAGATACGAGGAAAAGTTTATCCATTATTTTTAGTGGTCTAGGAGGGTGCAAGGTAGGAAGTGCTTAGAATTTAGATGGTCATGCACTGGCGGTGGTGATGGTGTTGGATAGTGTGGATGGACTACTGAAATTTTGTTAATTGTGACAAGCAAGAAAAGGTGTTAGCTGGCTGACAGAGTTTACATATTGCCTGTGGCTGTATTTCATCATTCTTCTGGTGTTAAAGGCGTTACATAGTAGTAATTAAAATCGCGTGGTTACAGAAGGGTCCAGGCTGTTGTTCGTCTCAGCGAGTGTGCTATTTTTTTTTTATTATTTTCTTCTTTTTCCAATGATAGGGACTACGGGAAGGTGGTAGCTAGGATCATGTCAGGATAGAAGTGTTTAAATAGCCATGCGTGTTGGTTCTCAAAGGTGTCGGTGATGGTTGGAGCTGGAAGTGCTGTGGAGAGTTGGTACAGTAGTTCTGGTGTGTGACGTTAGAGAGAGAGAGAGTTCAGAAGGCTACTAGATTGCCGTGGTGTTTGGATAGGTGGCAAAGTTGTTGCGGCGAGTTTGCTGTACACATCACGAGGTCGGTTCTGTTTATTGCTTCAGCGCTAGAAGGGAGTTAGGTGTATTGCAAGTCAGGTAGTATATTTATCTCCTGTTTTAGTGTTAAGAACAGCAGAAGGGTTTAGGAAGAGTCTCGTGACGGATAGGCCAATGCGTTCCTAACTTTTTGAGTACTAGTACCTCCCTCACTTCAACAAATTCGTTTGGTTTGATCCAAAATTGAACATCTAAATTCTTCCATCTCATCTCAGTAATTAATCGACATAGTATTCAGCCATCAAGCATCTATTATTTCTCAAAATTGAACAAAAGTGGCCTAGTTTTAGTGAGAATAAAGCACCAAAATACTGACCGATTGATAACGGAAGTGTCGGAGCAAAGTAAAACTTCACTTTCAATTATATGCGGTTTTTTCTGAAGTTTGAGACATTCTAGTTATATTCGTGTGTTGCTAGAAGTGCTTAGATGGTCCTGCGGCTTGGGTTTTATTAGGAGGCTGTGTTGTTAGTGGCTGGAAGTGGTGTAGTGAGTTTACATTGCAGTCCAGAGGTATTTGAGGAGAGAGAGAGAGAGAGAGAGAGAGAGAGAGAGTACAAAGACTAAACGTAAGCGGTTACTACACACACACACACACACACACACACACACACACACACACACACACACACACACACACACACACACACACACACACACAGAGTTCAGCATGAGTTCAGAAGGCCGACTAGTGTTTGAACAAGACTGGCATCCTGACCACTGTGCCTGCAAGCTCTGTCGACAGGTCAGGGAGAGGGAGATGAGGGTGCTTGAACAGTTTGAGGAGGAAATGAGAGTGCTCGGAGAGGAAATGAGCGTGAATGATGAGGAAAACAGAGAGTATGTGGATTCCAGCGAAGAAATGAGAGTGAATGGGGTGCTTGTTGAGGAAATGAGAGTGCACGATGATGAAATCAGTGTGAATGAGAAGCATGATGAAGAAATGAGGGCGTGTCAGGAGTCTAGAGAAAAACTTAGAGTGCGAGATGAAAAAGTCAGAGTGCCTGATAGGGAAATGAGAATGAACAGGGTGTCTGTGAGGAAAATTCGAATGTTTGGTGAAAAAATAAGAGAGCATAATGATAAAATGAGAGTTAATGAGGAGCTTCATGAGGAGAGAGGAGTAGCTGATGATACTGACGAGGGGATGGGAAGCCAGGGGCCTGAAGTGAGGTGGAGGAACAGGAGTTGGGAGGAGAGTGAGGTGATCGACCCCAAGTCAGCTGGGTCCTCGGGCGATAGAAGAAAGGGGCGGCGTCCTCCCGATAGAAAGAAGGGGCGCTGTACTCCCGATAGCCAGGCCAATCGGACGGGCGATCGGGCTCTCCATAGGTCCGATATAGCCCACCAGGACCCTAATTTAGAAGAGGAGAGCCCGAGCGACGTGTACTGCGATTCTGAGAGGATGGAACGACGAGATTTGGAGAAGAAGCGACATAGCAACTTCACCACTGAGGGAACAGAGGTAGAAAATTCCCACACCTTCCAGACTAACCTATCTTCTACTGACCGTAGTTCTAGCTATAATCACAACACCTACGACTCCTTCTCTTCCCCTTACATCTCCCACGACCCCTCCCCCTCCTCCTCCGACCGCCACGACCGCAAAAGACGACTTGAGAACCTCCCAGACGACAGGAATGTTGTTTGGTCGAGAGGCACGAGGCGTGGGACTGGTTGCGACAGTGGAACGTGGCCGGAGCGACAACAGCAAGAACCAGAGGAACAAAATGACCACTTCCCCCACCACGACCATAGGTGCAAGGACGACCACTCAACCACCTCCCACGGCCACACGATCCACCAGGATAGGGATTCTTCTGCCTACCACAACCATCATCATCATTATCACCAAGACTTAGAGGAAAAAAACGACGACTTTCCCCACGACGACTACCACTGCCAGGACGACAACTCAACCACTTACATCAACCACACCAGCCACCAGAACAAGGATTCATCAACCAACCACAGCCATCATGATCATCATCGTCATCATCATCATCATCATCATCATCATCATCATCATCATCATCAACAACCTGACCCTTTTTCCCAAGATGGCAATATGTCTACCAACCATAACCACACCAGTTCATCTACCAACTACAACCACACGAGCTACCACATACAAGACAACAGATTATCTACCAATCACAACCACATCATTTCATCCACTAGCCACAACCATCTCTACCATGACGACCCAGATCTCCATCATCATAATAGCTACCAAAATGATTCCGATACCTACCACAACAGTAATAATTCTGCTTCTTACCACAACTACCACTGTGACGATGCATCCAACCATAATAACTACCACAGCCACCAAGATGCCGATTCTGTTACCTACCACAACCTGTGCGACGAGCAGACTAGCTACCACCATCCAACTACCAGCCAGAATAACTCCTATCCCTACCACAACAACTGCCACCATCACCACCAGCTCGACGATCCAACAGATAACCAGGATCCAATTTCCAGCCACCATCCGACAACCTACCACTACAACAGCCACACTTCCAGCACCCACCACCACCACCACAACAACAACAACAACAATCACAACTGCCACCAGCAAGGCGATCCAACCGATGACCGCGATTCAAATTCCTTCCACGATTCACTCACCAACCACGGTAACAACCACCTCTACCTTGAAGATCAAACTCCTTACCACAATTCAGCCTCCTGCCACAGTCCCAGCACCCACCACCATCAACCACAAGGACAGGGGAGCGAGGATGAGCCGAAGTATAGGGACGTCAACGAAACCGCATATCAAGAAGCCGCGGAAAGGAGGAAGGCAAAACGGTCCCTCACCCTCCGTATCAAGGACTCAGTTAAGAAAAGGTATCTTGTTTCTTTGGTAATCCAAGCCTGGTAGACTGGAGAGTAGAGGTAAATCATGCAGTAGAAAATCTTTGAAAAAACTCTTAAGAAGGAAAGCCAGTAAAACTACCTCGCTAACCTCCTTCCATCCCAAGCTGTGCCTCTAGATTACAACAGTATAAGTAATTCACGTAGATGAACATCACAGAAAAATACATGAAGAAATGGAGATGCTAGGAAAAGAATACCTTGACATTATCTTGCCTTCCAAGCTTATCCATCCCCAGCAGATTGAAAGAGTAGAAGTAAATCATGTACAGAGAGAGAGAGAAAAAAAAAAGTAGGGGGGAGGGGTAGAAGACGTTTAAAGAAAATGCCTCGATTGATTTGTCACTTGCCCATCCGTAGTAGATTGAAAGAGTAGAGGTTGACCTTGAAGTGGGAAAATCTCATGAAACACACACACACACACACACACACACACACACACACACACACACACACACACACACACCAAAAACAGGACGCTAGGGAAAAAAAAATTATTCCTCCGCCGTTTTAGACAAAAAATTCAGGCAGAAAATGAAAGACCCTCAAGACGAGAACAAAATAACACACACACACACACACACACACACACACACACACACACACACACACACACACACACACACACACACACGCGCGCAGAGAGAGAGAGAGGGGGGGGGGCAAAAAAACGATCGCATTATTTTCCTAGTTCTACTTTTGACCCTTCTTCTTCAAGCTGCCTCGGTAGATTGAAAAGTAAAAGTGGACCAAGAAGTAGAAAGGCCAGGAAACAAAAAAAAAAAAAAAAAAGAAAAGAAAAACTGGATTAAAAAATATATATTCATCATTCTTCGTTTGAATTTTGTCTCACACGCCACCCCCTATGTAGGAAGGAGATCTAGTGGTGCAGGAGTGATAGGTCAAACGGTAGATGAGTTAGAGAGAGAGAGAGAGAGGAGAGGGGGGGGGAATTAGGAAGTAAGAGAGGGAAAGGAAGTGTGCGTGAAAGGGGGAGAAAGGGTGGGAGTGAGAGGTATTGTACAGGGGAGAGAGAGAGAGAGAGAGAGAGAGAGGATTAGGAAGAGAGGGAAAGGAAGTGTGCGTAAAAGTGGGAGAAAGGGTGGGAGTGAGAGGTATTGTACAGGGGAGAGAGAGAGAGAGAGAGGGGAGGGGGATTAGGAAGTAAGAGAGTTATGGAAAGGAAGTGTGCGTAAAAGAGGGAGAAAGGGTGGGAGTGAGAGGTATTGTACAGCGGAGAGAGAGAGAGAGAGAGGGGGGGGGATTAGGAAGTAAGAGAGTTAGGGAAAGGAAGTGTGCGTAAAAGAGGGGGAAAGGATGGGAGTGAGAGGTATTGTACAGCGGAGAGAGAGAGAGAGAGAGAGAGGGGGGGGGATTAGGAAGTAAGAGAGTTAGGGAAAGGAAGTGTGTGTGAAAGAGGGGGAAAGGATGGGAGTGAGAGGTACTGTACAGGGGAGAGAGAGAGAGAGAGACAGAGACAGAGAGAACTACAGACGTACTAAATGAACAGCATGACAACAGAAAAAATGCAGAAGAAAAAAAAAAAAAAAGACTCGAGGAAGAGAGAGATGAAAGTGAGCAATTTAAAGAGAGGAAATGAAAGAGCCAAACTTCCTCCATTTCAGTTAAACAGAAAAGAAGAAGGAATAAAGGAAGGCAGAATGGTGAGCGAAGGAAGGAATGTAGGAGGCAGGGTAAGGAAGAGAAGGAAATTAAGAAGATAAAGAGAGTACATGGAAAAGGAGGGGGTAGGGAGGAAGGAAGGAATTTAGGGAAGGGAGGAAGAAAGAAAAATAGCAAGAAAAAGTGAAAGGAAGATGGAGAGAAAGAAGGAAGTAATAGGAAGATAAAGGAGAGAGTTAAAGAAGAGTGTCAGTGACGTTTCACTCTGCATCAAAGTGCACCTTTCTCCTTCCTTCTTTGTTCACTTCCTTTTATTTTATTTTTTTCCGTTCCTCCATTCCTTCCCTCCTTCCTTCCTTCCTTCGCTCTTTTTTTTTTTTTTAACGCTTCTCCTGTCCTCCCTTGTCTTCTTTTCTTTCTTCCTGCTTCCCACTTACTTCACTCCCTGTCTTCCTCCTTCCCTCCCCTCTCTCTTTCATTCTTTGTCACCCTCCTTACCTGTTCCTCTCCCTTCCTTCTTGTTTTTCTTACTTCCTCCTTATTTGGTTACGTCCTTCCCGCTACCCTCTTTCCTCCCTGTGTCTCTTTCCTCCTCTTTCCTCCCCAACCATTCCATTTCCTTTTTCTCCGTAGTCCTCTTTCCCTCTCTTTCTCTCATGGCTTCCTCTTTCTTACTTATCCCCCTTCCTACTCTTCTTCCCTTCATCCCTCCTCAACATCCTCTCCCAGCCTCTCCCTTTTCCCTACCCTCCTTCCCTCCCTCCCTCCTTCCCTACTTATCTCCCTCCCTCCACTCTGTGTCCCTCCTCATTAACGTGACCCTCTCCGTGACAGCCATCAGCACCATTTGCATGTGAAGCGAGGTCGCGCCCGTCTCACACTTTTTTACGCCAAATCTGATTTGGTCACACCGCTAAGCAGGGACGATACGCAAATTGGACACTGACGGAGGAAGTGAGGAGAGGATTTTAGAGACAGAGACAGGCAGACAGCAGACAGAGACAGACAGACAAAGAGAGAGAAGGGGGTGTGGACAGACCTACAGACAGACGGACAAACGAACAGAGGTTGAATTACAGAGACAGACAGTCAGAGACAGACAGACAGAGTGGATGAATTATGCCTGCGTAGCAATGAAATCTTGTTATTCCAGAATTTTGAGTGATTAGTTTAGAAAGTTAATTAAGTGCAGAGGAGAGAGAGAGAGAGAGAGAGAGAGAGAGAGAGAGTTGGATGGAGCGTGGTGAATGACTTGGCGTGAAGAGAGACACGTTGAAATAAAGCGTGAAGGTGCCAAGAATGTTAATTTGGAGAGGGCGAGGAGGACGTGGAAGTTAAACGAAGAGAATTGTTACGAGGAAAGAAAAGTCATCATCATCATCATCATCATCATCATGGCATCATCATTGTCTTCGTTGTCTTCATCATCATCGTCATCATCATCATCATCATCATGACCCTTTTTCCACCAAAAATATAAAAACATAGAACAAGATGCCTAAGAAAATAATATTGAGAAGAAGTGAAAGACTCAAGGAAAAACAGAACAAAAATGTAAAAAGTAAGGTAATGCTCCATCATTAGGAAGAAAATAATTTGTAAGACACACACACACACACACACACACACACACACACATAAAGAGAGAGAGAGAGAATCTGTATTGAGGGTCAGTGTGACACAAGAGAAGATTGGGTGAGATAGATTGAATGTGAGAGATCGATAGTGTGTCGCTAGAGGAATATTGATTGATTGATTGAGAGAGAGAGAGAGAGAGAGAGAGAGAGAAGGGGGGAGGGGGAATTATTCCGCCAGGTAAATGACATTCATTTAAATCATAAAGAATTTTGAATATTTGTTACATGTTTAATGGTATGCAGTATGACGAATTCTCTCGCCCTCTCAACCATTACTTACACTTTACCACCTATAGGCCAATGAAGCCAACATAAGGAAGAGGGAAAGGGAGCGCATGTGTGAAAGAGAGGCGTTAGCTCAGACGAGCTTAGTAGGCTTCACATCGAGTTTCACCTACCCTTCTTTCTCTCACTACTTAATCCTTTTGATTTGATTCCTCGCATGACTTTTTTTGTATATTAAAATGCATGATTGAATACTCCATGGTCATTTTAGGGTTTATCAGAGATTATAGTAAAAATAATGATTGAGAATAGTAGATGACTGAGAGTAAACCTGAGTAGTATAAAGTAAGTGACAGTTAAGAAGTATGATTTGTAAATAAAATAATTAAAATAAAAACATGGGTAAAAATATTTATTGAGTATAGTAAAATGACAGTAAAGGCAGAGAATAGCATTATGACTGTCAGTTAAGAAGTGTGATTGGTAAAGAATATATTTAAAAGTAAAGAAGTAGTTGTAAGTGCAGTAAGGAAAGATTGGCAGAAAAAAAAAGGCATGTATGTACTGCACAAACTATATTGTCTGTATACAGTATTGACTGACAGTAAAGAAGTGTGTTCTGTATTTGTAGTAAGGAAGTAAAGAGACGAACGTTATGTTTCATAGATGTTGTTAAAACAAATTTTTAACAACTAAGAAGTTGCTTTGATATGAGAATGCATTACTAAATCCTAGGCTACTGTTGGGTCTTATAAATAGACTGGTAAAATGATTGACAGTATAAAATGTATGCTTTGTGTGTACCGTGAGAAAAAATTGAGGGACAGAAGAGAATAACGTTTCACTGGTGTTGTAAGAGCAAAAATATTGACAACTGAGAACTGTGATTTGTGTTTGAAGTTTAAGTTGTATCACTGAAAAGTGTTGGATGAGGAATACATGAAAGTTATTGAGTCTCTTAGAGTATAGAAGTCATCAGCTGATAATCTTCTTGATAAGATGGCTGTAACAGTTTTCTGTGTACAAGAAGTAGTAGTTGTAACCCCAGGCTCATCTGAGTGTGTACTCAGTATAGTAGACTGCAGGCCAAGGATGCCCTTCATTTGCAGCCCACCGTCTTCTATTCAGAGTATAGAGAGGGGATTGAGGGACATTTGTCCAGTCACAGTAAACAATGCATTCATTTTTACATGGTAAATCACTCTAACTGCATTAACCCTTCCTATATGATGAGGTCTCATATTAGTTTGTGGTCATATTACCAGCACCAGTTCTAAACTTCTGGTATGACTTGAGGTTCAAACCCTAGACATAAGTTAGCGCTAGAATGTAAGATGAGCACACTGATGCCCTTGAAGTGTCTGGTTCATTCAGTGGACCAAACAGTAGAGTGGCATAGGAGGCTATGTAGTACCTCTTCCTCGGTGTATCTATATATATATTTTGTTTTCATATTACTGTACTTCTATCACTTTCTTTTGCATGGTATTAATATAATTTGAATATAGATAACTATACTTTGGATCTGTATCATGCAAGATGTTACTGAATGTAAGATGAATGTAATGGGCAGAATAATTTTCTCAGGACGAGGTGTTATAAGGTCTCCAAAGCTGCTTAGAATATGACCCAGGATGAGACCAGTGGCACAGTAGAGGCAGAAATGTACCCATATTTGCCAAAATCTGGGTCAGTGTGAGAAGGGGCAAAGTGAAGGGCTTCCTGGGATAGTTACTGGGAACTGAAGTACAGTATTAACCCTTATCCTGCCAAAGGTTTCCTTCATTTGAAAATACTGGCTGGCAATACCAGAAACTAGAATAAAACTGAAAATGCTCATTCCCCACATGAAAGTATTAATTATTACTTGGATAACAAGATGCCAGATTTATAAAAATGATGCATACAGTACTTCTTTTTTTTTCTTCTTCTTCCAAGGAGATAAACTTTCAACTGGTCAGTCCACAGTGTACATCTTCTGTTTATTTTATTTTTCTTGGTGTGTGATTACATTATTTCTTATGCTTTTCATTTATTGTTTTGTACAGTACTGCACTTTTATTTACTTAAATATTAATATATGTTTCACCTTACCTATAACCAGATCATCTCATCACCCTCTCCTACACCATTTGACATCTCTTCCTCCATTCCACACCACTGTCAATCATATATATATATATATATATATATATATATATATATATGTTTTTTTTTTTTTTTTTTTTTTTTTTTTTTTTAAGGAAGAACAAACCAAGGGCCAGGAGCTTGCAAATTGTTCCCTCCAAGAAAAAACAGAAGCAAAATAACAGAGAGCCAAATTCAAGATGCGTTCATTTCGAGATGCCTGGACACACTGTGTTTGAAATACCGGAGATCATAGGCAGTAGGAAATATAAACAGAAGGAGACAGTTCGAGAGTTGACCCATTGCATACATGAAGGACTGGGAGTAACAGTTAACTTTTGCATCAGAGAGTTCAACAGAAAAGGGATGAGAGTTTGTTGCTAGACAGGTGCTATGCATCTGCTGGAGTGGTGCAGGGATGCAAGCAGACAGTCAGAGGAGCATTGACCATTGAAGCAACAATAGAAAAGAGATAAATATGCAACAGTGCAGCAGAGAGACAGAGGTTGAAGGGAGCCAGTAAGAGGAGGAGAGTTAATGAGACGAAAAGACTTTGACTATAACTTGTTGAGAAGAGCTGTATATTTGGAGCTTCCCCACACGTGAGAGTTGTACCCTACACAGGAGTGAATAAAAGCCATATGTAAAGTCAACAAGTGTGCAGGGGTAATGAAGGCATGGAATTGGCATAGCACACCTGATCTTTTGGAAGCAGGTTTTACAAGAGAGGTACAATAATATAATTTGTCCAAGATAAATCCCAAGAGAATGAAACCCCAAGTATGTTTACAGATGATGCAGGGTTGAGTTGGATATTGTTAAAAATTAGAAGGTACTCCTGCAAAAGATTTTGTCAGATTGGTAGATGTAAGAATTGAGTTTTTGATGCATTAAAAACAACAAGATTACTTTTACCCCAATCAGAGATATGAGCCAAGTCAGACATTAGGTGTGCCATAGCCTCATCCCTTGTTTGTTGAGGTAACTGCTGAGATGGACGCTGCAGGAAGCGAATGGAAAGGTGAAGGGTGGAGTCATCAGCGTATGAGTGGATAGACCTTCCCACTTAATCTCTGCACCTTATCCAGTTACCTCAGCCCTTCTGTCCCTCCACCTCACTCACATACATTCTTAGTCAGTCTCTCACTAAATATTCTCTCTAAATGACAAAAACATTATCAGTACATCCTAATTAGTACCATGCTTGAAGTTATTAGTGTGTTTGTTCTTTCAACAGGTTGGCAGCACTGCAGAAGAATGGTGAAGATGGATGGAAGAACCGCATTAAGAAGGACAACAAGGATGTCAACTCCAATGTTACTCTCAGGCCAAAAGTAAGCATTTCAATTGACCTGTCCATCTTCTGTACCTGTCTATAAGCAGGTGACTTAATTTCAGAGGTGGTGGCCACAAACAGATCACCTACCTCCATGTCATTGTGTCCCCCACCATCTAGCAGTCCTCTCATGTTACAATGAGTACAACTTTCTTAGTTTATTTTTAATACCTCCAGATGATTAAATTCTATTTTGGAAAGACATTTATTACTTAAATGTTTACTGAGGCATATATTTAACCATTTCACCTTAGACCAGTTTTTCCCAAATGGAATAAAATCATATGGAGATAGTAAAAATAAAATAAGTTACTTCATCATAATTAAAGCTTTAAATCTCATGAAACTTTCATAGCAAAGAACAAGGTACAATGCTCAACATCATTGCCCTGTTTCCCACCTATAGTAAAGTAGTATCCAGCAACAATGAAAGATGATGAACATTAGTTGGAAAACTGTCATTCACGATGCCCCTTGAAGTGAACCACACGGTCATTTACATACCTCTATAAAGCCATCAGAATCCTGGCACTGTCTCATGAGCAAAACCATTTTCTCATACTATTCTTTTGTAATGTTCTTTATAAATGCACTTTATATACAGTACTGTATAATTATAGGGTAATATTGTTCAGTGGACTGGCAAATTTACATATATTTAAACAGGTGTGCTTAGCAACGATAGTTGATATAAAGTATTTCAAAACTTCGTCATGCATTTAATTAAGTGTATATTTGGATAATCAGTTCCATTTACATATTTAATTCCTGGCTGTAAAATACTTTAGTGATCAGAAAATGGAATTGTGACCCAGTTTTCCTGGGCACACTGATGGTAAATCTACTTTTTTAGTTTCTTTTTTTCTGGATCTTATCTACCCTATTCATATGCATGTATGAATGTATGTAGGTATACACTTCACCTGTAGTACTGGTAATCAGATGGGGATAATAATGATGATTTAATTTTCATTTTAATGGGGTCTATCTGATGATTTTATTCAGCTGTGATTTTTTTTTTTTTTTTTTTTTTTTTTTTTTTTTTTTGAAAGGGTTAATGACCACAGTGTCTAATATCTCCAGTTCAAAAAGTCTAACCCACATTAAATAAAATCACCTGATAATACGTTGTTGTGCTGAAGAGTTAAAGCTGAATAATGGAAGAGACAGGGTTGAGGAGTATGTACAGGAATATTGAGATTGAGCATGGAGACTATAATTAAGGCTGACATAAAGTTGCCAGGAGGCATTCATATTGCAGCCTCCCTTTAGCTCGTTCTTTCGTCTTTATGCTTTTTTTACTTCTGTTTTGTTGCTATTTTTCTTGTCCTCCACCTATTCTTCTTCTTTGTTTCCTTTTTACTTTTCATAGCCTCCCTATGAAAGACAGGATATGGTGCCAGCCAGTAGATAGTTATACAGTACTGTGTAGTCGGATGTATGCAGACACAGACTCCTTGACTGAAGGATGGGATTTGATGCCCGGCACTTGATAGAATAAAAAACATATGAAACCTAACATGAACTCCAAAAATAAAAGATAGTCTATTTTGCTGGCTGTTGTAATGTGATATCAGCTTCTTAGCTCAGGAATGAGGTATGTTAGCGGGCAGTAGGTTGATATATTAAAAAATAGATAGATAGATAAATAAATAGATAGACAGACAGACACAGATACCAACAGTAATGGGCTGTCTGGTTGAAAGATAGGTATGGTCCTTTTCAGTTGACCAATAAACAAACAGAGGTGTATGTATAGACAGATATAAATAGCTACAAGCACAGTTTGAAATATATTTATGGCTTGGTACTGTATACTAGATTGATTAATAAATAGATATGAGTATATAGAGACTATAAATCGAAAGATGTAATCAAACTTCTGGTTGTTTGTCAGGGTGGCAGCAGTTTACGAGAGCGTCCAGTCAGCCTCATGGAGAGAGTGTCAGCACTGGAGACATCATCACAGCAGTGGCGTGGCCGGGTGTCCCAGTCTGATGCCACCAAGTTCACTGTGGCACACAAGATGGCTTCCTCATCAACACCATCAGTTCCCTCAGTTATTGGTTCCTTTAGCCCGAGCGTCACTCCAGGCATTGTTGTAACCCCAGACCAACCCTCCACTCCCATTGGTAGCCCTCTGGCTGAGCGCAAGAAGCGGTCACCATGCCAAAAGGTGTTTAAAAGTAAGACAGGAGGGAACTTACCAGCACTGCTCAATAAGTCTAGTCCTGTAACCACACGCAAAGACTTCAGACGCAGCATATCCACACCAAGTGATGCTGATAAGAAGGGTAAGTGCTAAGATGAATAACCTCCTCACTGCTAGTAGTGAAATGATTGAGTGAATATACAAGACACAGGTACTGTAACCTACTCCTCATTTGAAGATATATTATGCCAACCCCTTCACTGTTCCTGAATCATATTGCAGTATCCATCCCTTGCCAGAGCTAACTTCTCATGTTACCCAAAGGCGAGGTGGTAGAGGGAACCAGTGTGTCAGTACCCCAGGCAGATGACGAGTCCTTCAACGCCTTCTTCAGCCGGGCCTCCTCCACCACTCCCATCCATTCCCCTAACCATCCCGCACCCACACTGGATGAGGCTGACCTTGACCATATTTCTGTCACCGCATCTCATCTGTAAGTTTGCCACAGTGTTGTCATTTAATTTTCATTTTGTTATCATTATCAGTGTCATTGCTGCCAGTGACTGTCCTTAGTGTCATCAAATTGTAATTTTCATTTTTATCATTGTCATCATTTTCTCCTTTTCTCCATATGTACTTATTACCTGACTTTATCTTCATCATCATTTCCTTCATTCATGTCATCATATTCTTCAGCCTTGTCATCATCATCATGGGTGCAGCCAAGGGGAGGCCTAGGGGTCCTGGGACCTCCCCTTTCTAACAGAATAAGATGAACGGGAAGGTAGCCACTGTCTCATTTCTTTATATTTTAATGTATTTATTCAGGTATTACAGTAATGAATATTTCCTAGGTTATTTTTTTTAGTATTTAATAATATACACCTCTTTTTAAATAAATATAGATACAGTATAATACTTTCCAAGCACCTGTATCTCAAAATTCAGCCCCTCCTCCATAACAAAATCCTGGCAGCCTTTGATCATATGCTTGATCATTGTCATTGTCAGACTACAATGTTTAGCATGTCAGTACAGATGAGTTAATAATTATGCGAGTCTGTTGGTCAGCTAGGATAGAAAAATTTCAGTACACTTCACTCATCACTCAGTCTTTCTCACATGAGGTCTTATTCTAAGTAACTTTGCAGATTTTGTGGCACATCTTCTTAGCAATTTATTTCATGTATTACACCTTAGAATTCTCTTTTGTGCTTTTTATATCATATAAATATAGACATAGTTTGCATCAGTAACATACAAGGGGATACTGAGGTGTAATGTAAATCACATAGGAATAGATGTTACGAAAGCTCCAAAACCACATAGAATATGAACGAGTCTCACACACTAAATGCATCAGTATTTTCTTACTGTATGCATGGCAGTCTTATAATAAGCCAAAGTTTGCACATAAATAGTTGCAGTACTGTAGTGTATTGTTTCTTTGGTCAACTGGATTTATAGGTGCTATATGTAAATCTGAAATGTATGAATATATTTTTCATGTCTCACTTATTTGCACCTTTTGTAACAACAGTAGGTCCTTGTTAAATGTCACAATTTTTATGCCCTCTTGTGCTATGAAGACCAAAGTAAAGCTATAAAAACTGCTTGTTAAATGTCCATAATTGCTGTGAATAAAACTGACTGCTTACTGGAGATAGATGCCTTCGTGTGGTGCTACCAGTATATCCAGGCAATGGAGCTGCCTGCTTATACAAGCACCTGTCAGCACCCTCCTTATCCCTCAAATTGAGGAGAGAGCATCTTAAGCCTATAGTCCACTAGGTTCCCATTCAGGTGACCCTGGGTCTGCATCTACTACTACTACAATTTACAGTACCAGTTGTCGGAAGCAGTTATGACATTTGGAAATACATCCCAGACTCACAGCAAGGACTTACTGTATGAATTATCCACACCTTTTCATTTGTTGGGTATTATATTTTTCATGCCTGACAGACAGTTGGAAGGTGATGAGTTGTAAGTCACTCAGTTTTTATATTGTAGTGCATGTATAGGTATGACTTTTGTAACTGCATAGATTCCTTGTTGCTTACTGTAATTTCACAAGGTCACTTCATTGATTAAGTACAGTCGGGAGCAAAAATTTGCCAGCAGTCCTCCATCAGCATTGTGTCCTGCCTTCCATGTCTCTCATTCTTTCCCCAAACAAGAGAATATTCTTCCTTCTCATACTCTTGTACTGTATGTTTCATATTCGTGCCACCTAGAGATTTTTCATTTAGTTGTACCTTCTATTGCTACAGCCAGCAGAGAAGTGTTGACAAACTTTTGCTTATGACTATCCCTTGCTAAGAGTTGCATTATCATAGACCAGTACTGTACTTTTTTAGAATTAAGCAGTTGTTATTTTGATACCTTTGTACTATAATGTTGAAATGACTCATTCGATGTAGTGCTGCTCTCGGGTGTCTTCCCTTTTCTCTCCTCCATCTTCTTTCCTTCCATCCTCTTCTGTCCTTTCCTTGTGCTTCTGCCTGTGGGTGACTTTACACTCTCTCTTCTTTCTTTCGTTCCTTCATTCTTTCCTATACCTTCTGTCTGTGGGTGACTCTGCACTGAGTGACAAGCCAAATGGTTTCCTGTACACCAGGAAACCATTTACCTTGCTGGGTGGTAACCATATAACCAAATTTTGGCACCTGGTGGTTTAGTGAGTAATTACGGCTCTCCAGTTGGATTGAGCAGGTGAAGGTTTATATCCAAGAGGTGGTTGAGGTTTATTGCTTACATAATGCCAATCAGGGATGAGTGAGGCTGGTCACTGTCATCTTAAATGTCAGGACCAACTTGCCTAGCCCTGGGCTCCTATGCTCCTCAAGGAGCAATGTAGGATTGGGTTATGATGATGATGATGATGATGACAGCGGAAAGAAATGTGAAATAGTGAAGGATGTACGGTAAGTGGTAGATTATTAACTCATGGGGACCACATGGAAAGAATATTTTGAAAGCCTGATGAATGGGAATAGGGAGAGCAGAGCCACTGTAAACATGATTGGTTTGGGAGGGGGGGGGGGGAGTGCAGAGAAGAAATGCAGTACCAGGAAACATGACACTTGCTCGGGTGAAGAATGTTGTGAAGCAGCTGAAAAATGGGAAAGCAGCTGTGGTTGATGAGGTGTATGCAGAGATGATTAAGTGTAGTGGAGAGAGTGGAATGAAGTGCTTGTTGGAGATACGTAAGAAGGCATGGATGAGTGAAAGTGTGCCAACAGAGTGGAAAAATGCTGTGTTTGTACCCCTGTACAAAAAGGTGAGCAAAGTGAATGCAAGAATTATTGTGGCTTAAGTTTATTGAGTGTTGTAGGGAAGGTATATGGAAGAATTATTGTAGAGCATGTAAGAGAGATACCGGATGTCCTAGTGAATGATGAACAGAGTGGCTTTAGGAGTGGCAGAGGATGTGTGGATCAAATATTTGCTGTAAGACAGATAGTGGAGAAGTCTTGTGAGATGGACAGTAAGTTGTTTATGGCATTCATGGATCTGGAAAAAGCACACGACAAAGTAGAAAGTGAAGGATTGAGGAAGGTTTTGCGCATGTACGGTGTAGATGATAAGCTGCTAGGTGCTGTCAGAAGTTTTTTTGATGGTAGTGAAGCATGTGTAAGGGTGAATGGGCATCTGAGTGAATGGTTCACGATTGGTGTGGGCGTGCAACAACGTTGTGTGATGCCCCCATGATTGTTCAATATATACAGTACATGGATGGGATGATGAGAGGAGTAAAAACACGAGTAATGGTGAGAGGGATGGTGTTGGTAATGAATGGAGGTGGATGGAATATCTCAGATTTGTTGTATGCTGATGATGCAATGTTACTTGCAAATACTGGACAAGAGCTTGGTAGACTAGTGCAGAGTTTTGCTGATGTCTGTGAGCATCGTGCCTTGAGAGTTAATGTAGAAAAGAGTAAAGTGATGGTTACTTAGAGAGAAGGTGACTCCCAGTATGATGTTACAGTGAATGGAGAGAGACTGGAACTGGTGAGAGAGTTCAAATACCTGGGTATAGCTATAGAAAAGAGAGGAAAATGTGCAAAAGAAGTGGAAAGTAGAGTGACACAAGGAAGGAAAGTAGCCAGTGCAATGAAGTCCTTGATAAGAAACAGAGGCTTGAGTGTTGCAGCTGCACGAGGTTTACATGAGGGAGTGTTAGTGCCAACTTTAACATATGGATGTGAGACTATGGTGTGGCATGAAAATGAAAAGTCAGATGTGAGAGCAGTGGAGATGGGACTGCTTAGGAATGTATGTGGAGCACAGAGTAGTGTACTGAGATGGTATAATCATGTGGAGAGAATGGATACAATTGAGTAGTGAAGAAGGTATATCTGAGCAAATTTGAAGGAGGGAGGAGGCAAATGGGGCCAAGGGGAAGGTGGAGGGATATGGCGGAAGAGTGTGTGAGGAAGAGATGTATGGAAGTCAGTGAGGCTAGGGGACTGACAAGAGCTCGAGCTGGCTGGATGAATGTTGTGAGAAAAAGTGCATAATCGGGGATTTGGTGCCCCTTTTTAACATGACAGTGTCTGGATTGACTCTCTTGGAAATGTTTATGCTTAAATGCCAGGACCAACTTGCCTAACCCCGGGCTCCTATGCTCCTCATGGGGCAACGTAGGATTGGATGATGGATGGATGGATGGAAACGTTTATGTGAAGCTACAGAATGTGGTGAATATTTTTGGCATATCATATAGAGCCAGGACTCCGGGGGCTTGAATGATGAGTGAATGGAAGCATGGCCCAGTGGACTGGACAAACTTAGGTTGTCTGGACGTTGCTACTCCTCACCCAGCCCTAGGATGGAAAAGGAGGTCCAGTGGATGATGATGATGTACTGGATTATTTTAAATGTGTGTGAACCAGAAGCAAATCAAAGCATTTTAAGATATTCCTTTTGCTTATTCTTATTGTGACTTTATCAGTTACTTTTCTTAAGCAGTAAAGTATTCTTTTAATTTCTGATTTGGCTTGGAGTCATTAGAAAACTAGCCATAACACTCACTTACAACAACCCTCTGCACCTCAGTGTGGTGAAGCGTCGCAGTGTGCGTGTGACAAGAAGACAGGTGGCGTCCAGGAACCCGCTTCGAGCCCTGGCAGCCCGGGATGACCTCAAATCAGAGTACACCGAGATCAAGCTCGGTCTTGGGGAGAAGGAAATGCGTAGAATGAAAGTGGAAGAATGTGAGTATTATTTGAAGTTGAATTTTTCTGTTATTTCAAGTTACAGTACTGTACTGTATAATTATTGTACAGTACTGTGCCTTTTTTCACTGTTGTTTAGTCTCACATAACAAGTTTGGCATCACTTTTTTAACTTGGCAGTCATTATATTGATGCCATCAGTGGAAGGTGTTTCTGTTGAGTGGAGCAAGGGTTCTGGGGCCTTGAATGGTGACAGAATGAGCATTGGGCATGCTATTGTATAGTTCTTCCATAATCATGTTTTTCCTTCTCCGTGCTTTCTGAACCCTACCTTACCCCGCATGCAGATAACAAAAAGAGCTAGGACAGTGTTGAAGATGATGATGTCTATTTTAATTATGGAGTATACACTGTTGCACAGTAATATCCATTTATACTTCAAATCTTCAGTGTCGAAGGGATCATCGATGGCCGTAGAGGCTCTGGCTGGCCTAGCATCACGGGAAAACTTCTCAGCAGTGTCCCTGAAGAAGGTGGAGGACAATCCAGTAGTGCGAGAGATGGCTCCATACACGAGTCTGATGCTTCTACAAGTGAAGGGACGACGCCATGCCCAGACCAGACTGGTGGAGCCACATGTGAGCAGTGTCAACCAGGGTGATGACTTCATCCTCATCACACCAGCTGAGGTGAGCAAAAAGATTAACCCATTCATTGCAAGAGGTGTCCCTTATATTGAGTGAAACTATGGTGGTAGTAATGGTAGGAGTCTCAGTTACCCAGTGGTTGTATGTTCACTTACCAATCTACTCGTCCCCTGCATCTGCGGTATGGGCCATGGAAGATATTAAATGTGGGTAATTGTAGTACAGTATATCCTTTGATATAATTTGCACTCTGTTGGCTTTCATTACTGTCAGTTCATACAATGATATACAGTGAGTAGCTTCCAGAGAGGGATGTAGTGACATGATAGCACCAGTATGACTATGCAACTCTGCTGTCTGGTTATACAGTCATCCCTCAGCTCCCTGCTTGTCCTCCAAAATGAGGGTGGCATACTTCAGGAAAGGGGCAACTTTAGCCTACAGTCAGCTGGATTCATGTGCAGATGAACCTAGGGTTTCACCTACTACAGTAATACCATTCATTCATTCATTCATTCATTCCCCGCAGGTTTTCCATTACAAGGGGCTCTACGCTAATGTCATCGAGCGAGCCAAGGCTGCTGAGATAGCTCAGTACATCCTTCAGAAACGGGACATGGGTGTCACCACCTCAAAACCTCTCACTGAGCTGGATGAGAACTCACCCAGCATGAGGAAGACAAAGTTCTGGAGGCTATTGGGTAAGTTTTCATCCATTTTATTTTTTCGGAAGAGACTGCTTGCTTCTCTGTACACATTTTTTTTTTTGTCTAATTAGTTTCCATTTCCTTTTTTTGGAAGATAGACTGTTTTCTCATGTTCTCTCTCTCTCTCTCTCTCTTTTTTATCTTTGTCCAGGTAGCGTAAATGTCCTATACATAAATCATTGTTCCGCATTGACTACTTGCCCATCAACCGAAAGGGGTTAAAGATATTTGTCAGGTTAGAACAAGTGTGGTACAATCTCTCACACTCCACCTGCAGGAGGTGATGAGAGCACTGAGGGTCATATGGCAGGAGCCCCTGAGGAGGACGAAGGTGTTGAGGCAGCTCTGGTGGCTGCCAACAAGGTGTATGAGGTTGAAGGTGACTCACTGCTGCCAGTACCTGAGGCCTGGGGACAGATGCCAAAGATCGAAATCCTATCTTCTGATAAGGTGAGTGAACAGTTACATTATAGTTCATCCATCTTAACTTGATGGAGAAATTTGTCCTTTTGCATCATCTTTCTCATAGCTCAGTGGCAAAATATTTCAGTTATACCATGTACAGTCGGCCACAGGAAAAAGTATACACCTCTGGTCCCTTCTTGGAGGATTTCAGTAAGTAACACTGCTCTGAACAGCATCAACAACTGAACGGAAAACAATCAACCTGAGCTGTTTCCCTTCCTATCTGATATAAAAACATCGGCTGAGAAAATGCTATACTTTTTGTGTTTATACTTCTCCCTTTGCATACTTTTTCCTGTGGCTGACTGTACCTCCTTTCCATAGCAGTTTTTTATGACTAGAACTAAATTTTAGTGCTAATCTTATATTACAGTTTGGCTGTCCAGATCCATTTCATTCCAATTCACTATTTCTAACTCCTCCCCTATAATAATACTAATTAGGATGATTTGGAACATCATCACAGGTTTTTGAATAATGAGGTGGTTATTTGAGATATCTTCACAGGTTTTGGTATTTGACTTCGGTGCGGAGCTATACGTGTGGGCAGGCAAGCGGGCGTGTGGGGATGAGAGAAAAATTGGGCTTAACCTAGCGAGGGAACTATGGGAAGAAGAGTATGACTACTCCGAGTGTGACATTAACCCTGTCACCCCTATGACCCCCATCACAAGAGCAAAGATGAAAGGTGGGTAGAGACACATAACACTGTGAGCAAGGGTTGCGCATGAGTACTTTACTGTACATTCCTTCATAGTTCTGCAGTGTTCTGATGGTGTGCATTAGCCCGTTGCCTCCGTGCAGTTTTTTTAGGTGCTTGATGGTCTAACAAGTAAGGTACTCAAGCCATATGAGATCCAGAAGAATCTGCTGGTACTTCTGAGGGGTAGTTGCAGTTTATTACAAGTGTAATGCTGCCGAGGGACTACCAACTGGTCACACACCTTGTGTGTTTGGACTGAATAGCCTATCCCCAGACCCCTATGCTCCTGATGAGGCAGTGCTGAATTGGATGATGGATGAAATATTGATGTACATTACAGTATAGTTTGGTTTTCGGATGATACTGTAGATGAGCATTTGTAAGAATGAATGGATGCCTACTCAGTGTTCTGATACAGTATTATATATCTTCATTTTCTTACACATGTACTGTATTTCTTCTCTCCTGCTTACCAGGTTCCCGCCCGGACTGGTGTTTATGTGCCAAGCTCACGGAGAATGTGGAGACCATACTGTTTAAGGAGAAGTTTATTGACTGGCCCGACTTGGCTCAGCAGTCTAGAATTAAGGTGGGAATTCTTCTGAGGTTTTAGTTAATTTTGCTGAGAGAAATATTTTACCTGAAGCAACTGTTGTTGTTTTTTCATTATTATTAATGTTGTTCAAGCCCCAGGCTCATCCTGACATGGACCCAATGGATTGCAAGCTAAAGTTACCGTTTTCCTGCAGGACATCATCCTTCCATGGGATAGGGAATATATTGGGGGATGTTTATATTATCGCTGAATTACTGTAGTTTGATCATATAAAGTGATTAAAGAGCAAAATTTTGGCTAGTGGGGTGTATGAAAATGAGGTGAAAAGAGGGAAGAGAAAAAGGAACTGAGAAAGAGGTAATAGGACAAGGTAGTGGAGCAGTACCATTGCTGATACTAATAGTAATCTGTTTCCTGATGATAAATGGCACGATAATTAGCAGTTATTTCAAAACACAGTGGTGTGATCTTTGACAAAAAAAAAAAAAAAAAAAAAAAAAAAAACGTGATAGCTTCATAATTGTTCAGCTACAGAATGGAACGGTATTCCAGACTATAACTGGACAAAAAGAGGGAAATGTGTCCACTCATTGTTATATACTGTCAGTCCTTGATTTACGATTGGGTTACGTCAAGCAAAGATAGATCGTAAAATGATTCGATCGTAAATCGAGGGTATACTGTATTTCCATTATAATTAGGGGGTTACGTCAAGTGGAGTTGGCAAAGTCACCGATATACTGTAATATGAAAAAAAATACCCAGTTCACCTACATTGGTTCCTCACTCGCTCACTCAGTCTTCCACATCCTGCAGAATACTGCAACAGTCTCTGGGAGTCCAGCATTGTGAGAGGAGCCGTAAATAGAGCATATCTTGAGAAAAAGAGCCATTTAGACCTAGCTGTATGCTGTTGTGTGTAACTGTATGTCCGAATGATGCTATATACTGTATTTAACAATCTTTGTTTGGTAAAAGCCATGATGCCTGGGAAATTACCAAATGGCATGGTGTTTGGCTTTAACATCAAGGGTCTGGTACCAATTAGTTCATTATGTCAAGTGTTTTCTGTATAATGCACACGTAATTTTGGTAATGAATGGTGCCGTGTTACTAGAAGTGAAGATGAGGTTAAAATAGAGGATATAGTGCAAGAAATATAATGCATATAAAGTTGATAATGTATGGTGGTTTGTTATAGGAAGTGAAGAAGGAGCTGGAGCGTCACATAGCACCAGTGTGCGAGCTGGAGCCATGTGATGCCCAGACACTATTGGAGGAGACACCCCCAGAACCAGACCTGGTGCTGGAGATGAGCCACCTGGGCCGTGGGGTGGAGTACTATGACCAGGAGGTGCGCTAGCAACATCTCTTCCATTTCCGCTTCAGTCCAGCTAGAAACGTCTCTCCTGTTTCCGCTTCAGTCCAGCTTACCTTGGTGCCAGTCTGTGCTCTGTCTGCTCCACACATACAGCTCTGCATCATCTTTATGTATACTGTAGTTTCTGTGGACTTTTCTATGAACACTGCGAGTTTTTCTTGTGCCTTGTTAATTTTGGCTTGAACTCTTTCCACTGCTGAGCAGTGGATTAATAGTGTCTTGATGGCTGCTGCCAGTCAGTTGCCATTTGTAGATAACAAGAGGTGCCATTTGTACCAGTCTGTAGATAGCAAGAGACTCATCCAGTACCACTCAAAGTAGTACAAGGCGTCTCTCATGCCCTCTGTAGCTGTAGCTACATACTGTGACCACCAGACTTCGTAGAAGCATAACTGTGAAGAGGGACTTTGTTACTGTGAAGGTGAAGCGACTCCCTGAGACCATAGATTTCTTCTCTAGGTTCCATGTGGAGTTGCTGCGACATCTCTGCATATCCAACCTTCTCCTCCAACTCATCCTCCCTCCTTTTGGCATCCTTTCCCAACTGACCTTCGCTTGGTGCCTTCCCCTTCCCCTGTCTCTCTATGGCCTGTTTTCTCATCAACTTAGGAGGCTTTCTAACACCTCTTCTGGAACAGTTTATTTTGCACACTACACCTTCCTGTGCTTTTGTATGTTATTTATGTCATTTTTTATATCAGTAGAGAGTGCATATATAACACACTAGAGAATATCAGTGTGTCATTTGCAGAAATAAGCCAGTAAGGAAGAAGTACTGGGGAGCCTTTTTAGCCGGCAAGAATACAGGCCCCTGTCTTGACGTAGTTCCTGTTTTGTTGTCTGTACGTGCTTGGTTATATCCTTTCTTACCAATTCTGCTCTGCCTCATAGCACATTTCTTTTTAGCAGCACATTATTAGTTCCTTTCTGATACTGATATTTTTATTACCATTTATTATATTAGGTTCTGTTATACTTATCAGTCAAATCAAAGCACGTTTTACCTGTAGTTTTTAATATTTGAATAATATTTTGTTTATTAATATCCTCAATCAAGCAATTGCCCTATTTTTTTTTTACCCACTGAGCCCGGGGTCGCCTTTTTAATTTCATCCTTGCCAGCTCATGGTAACTTCATTCATCTTAGGACAGACTCATTGAACTGAAAGGTATAGCCTTAATAAACCCTTTCAGTATGAGATGTCTTTCCTAAGAAGAAGAATAAAATCTGGTAAGAATAAACTTAAAAAGATGTCAGTGGGATTCAAGATGTCAACTGCTAAATTACTTTGATGGTGCAGCCTGATCCCTTTCTTCACCCTGGCTAACTTACCTTCCTCCCTCACCACCACCACCACCACCACTCACCACTGTCTCCACCACCCTGCTGCTGGTAACATCAACCACATCTACAACCATTCCCCTCTGTTAACTACCACCCTGATACCGCCACTGCCACCACCACTGATCAACGTTACAATCTTCACTGACTGCCACCCTCTGTTACTGCACTGTTATTGTACCTGTATCCACCATCTGCCCCTTCTACAAATGAAACTACCAACTTACATCCACCTGTCAAAAACCATCGTCACGATTTCAAACTGCCACAACCCAACTTGCCACCACCACTGAAAACCGGCAAATCCATCGCTACTGTCGCTTCCACTACCATTGATATTGTGTCCTGCAACCACCTCTCAACAATCATTGTTTTCATTGTGAACCACCACACTTGCCACCACCACCAAATATGCTAATCCAGGAGCGGCGACTGCTGACCATTTCCACGAATGATATCAAAGTGTGGCATGTGTCTGAGTACGGGAAGGTGGTGATGGAGCCAGAGAGCCTCTGCCACCTGCATGCTGGAGATACGTATGTGGTGCGCTGGTACTACCTCATCACATCCACTGGAAGGACACTTAAGGTTGGTTACTTTTTAACACATTTCTTTATTTAAACTCTGACCTTTAACCTCATAGTCCCTTGGATCTGAGAAGACCCCTCATAGGCTAGAAAAAATTACAGTGGCCAGAATGAGCAAAAAAAATTGTCATTAAAGAGCATAAGTTAGCATCTTTTGACTGGCGTTTGTTTCCTTCATCCATGTTTATCTAAAATTAACCATGGAAGTCATAACTTAATGCCAGCTATTTTAGTTAACGCAGTTTTACTAATGTATAAGGTACATCAACCCTGACACTCAATCTTTTAGGTTATAAATATATTAGATATCTTGGACACTTAAAAACTTAAGTATAGTAGATACCCTGACTGCAACTTAAATAAATTTCAGTACAGTGTTCTTTATTTGAAAAAGTCCTGTCTGGTTTAAGGTAATAACAATACAGTACAGCATAGCATTTGTTCTGATTAGATCTCTAAGCTCGGTGTTGTGGCCCTAGGCTCATCAGAACATGAACTTGGTGGACTAGGGGCTGAAACTGCCCTCCTCCTGCAGTCTGCCATCCTCCTTTCATGGGACTGGGGAGGAGATGAGAGATGTTTGTATAATTAATTATTCTGTACCAGGCAGCTTTGCTGCCCAGTTATATTAGTGCCCCCAAATTAAGGTGTCTTTCTCCAGCACCATCTCTAAGCATGCCAGCAATACCAACACATAGGATTCAATAAAGCAACATGACCGGTGACCTTGATTATCCCGTAAATTGTTTAATTGAGGATATGGGAAATATCAAATAGTTTTTTTTTTTTTTTAATTCATCCCTTAAAAAAACAAAAAAATCATGGAGTACAAACATATCATTATTGTGTTCCTGACACATCAAGTTGTCCACCATTTTTAAAGAGAATGATCTTGATGCTAGCTGTCTTGGTGGCAGGGTGGCCCCAGAGTTACCAAGTAGTATTACAATGAAGGATTTGTTTTTAGCGCACACATTATTTTTATAAGTATTTTTCTGTTTGTATTTTTTGGTATATCTATCTATCTATCCATTGCCAGATGCCTCAATCCCGTTTGGGGTGGCCAGAAACAAGTCACCTCCACGTCGTCCTGTCCCCCGCCATTTCACTGCCCTGCTCCCAACTCACACCCCCCTCTCTCATATACCTCTCCACCCCATCCCTCCATCTCATCCTCGGCCTCCCCCTCCCTCTTCCCCCCTCCATCTCACTCACATACACTCTCTTCGTCAGTCTCTCACCCTTCATCCTCTCCACATGGCCAAACCAAATGTATGGCAACAGTGCACCGTCTCTTAATGCTTATGCACAGTGCTCACAACTCCATGAGGCAGTGGTACACGTGGCCAACCACTTTAGATGCGTAACAAACATTCTCTTCATATTCGGACCAAGTGGGATTTTTAAATACGCAAGGGTATATATATATGTACTAAAACTTGAGTGATGTGCTTAAAAGTGAGCATATGTTCATACTAATGCACCTATGGGTTAAGGGAGCTGAAGAACCCTCAGTTTAAGTGATGTATTAGCAGTTTCTATAGTATGTTGGTATTAGACTTATTGTTTTTTCCTATTGCAAAGACTGTGCAGAAGGTATATGATTAACTTCATTACAGGGTGAGCCATCCAAACACAATGTGACAGGGAGGTCCCGTGTAGCATACTTCTTCTGGCAGGGGCGAGAGAGCTCTGTGTCAGACAAGGGCGTCTCAGCACTCATGACAGTGGAGCTGGATGAAGAACGTGGTCCTCATATTAGAGTCTCCATGGGTTCAGAACCTCCAGCCTTCTTGAACCTATTCAAAGGGAGCCTCATCGTGCATCATGGCCGGCGGGAAGAACAAGAATATAGGAAATCCCAGTGGAGATTGTTTGTAGTGCGAGGGGAGATGGAGAATGAGGCGCATTTGGTGGAGGTGGATGTTGACTCATCTTTCTTGCGATCCCGAGGGTGTCTAGTGCTGGCCAATACACATACTGGTACCATTCACCTGTGGCTCGGTGCAAAGGCACTCAAGCACACTAGAAAGGTATGTAGGTGCTTCAGTGATAGGTGTACATGACAAAGTTGTGGTTTGACATTACAATTCATATCGATTTACCTGAGAAATAAAGAATTGATACTAGTTCACAAATGTTCCAATAGGTGGTTTATCTAGTGGTATGAAGTATATTTTGACATATAATAGTTGTTTCAGTATCCATTGTAATATAATGTTATGATATTGTCATATGTTATATGCTCTGTGTGATAGAGAATGATTTAATAGGTTGGCAGCACAGCTGTCCAGAAGCTGTCCAAGACTTCAGACTCTGAAATGGGTTGGAGGGAAGGTATTACCAAGAAGGTGAAAGAACAGTATGAAGGTGCTGAATCCCGAGATTTCTGGGAAGGCTTTGGAGGCCCAGCAGCCAAGAACAAACACTTTTCATTGCTGGATGACGAACATTCCTATGACTGGACCCCACGAGTGTGGCAGCTGGAGGCCAAACACGACTGCTTCCAGGCAACAGAGGTGGTGTGCAGTTATCGTGCCACTGCCATACCCAACCCACTGCCTGTTCTGCAGCTGGACCTGTACTCTGCCCCCCAGCCGGGTAACACATATTTCACAGTACTGTACTCTGTTGTGCTGGAGAGGAATACCATCTCAAGGTGGCACTGATGTAGCCAGGCAGAACTACCTGGTTTTACAAATGTCTCACAACTTCTTCCCTATCCTCTGGAAGAAGGATGTTGGACTGCAGAAGGGCAGCTTCAGCCTGTAGTCCACTATGTCCATGATTTAGATAAGCCTAGATTCACAAAAGCAACAGCAACAATACTCTGCTTCTCTGCTGACTTGCTTGTTGTTGATGTCATTGTGGCCTCAGGCCCCTCTGAATGTAAACCCAATGGACTCCAGGCTGAAGCTGCCCATTTCCCTATACTCCATCATTCATTTGCAGAATAGAGAGTAAATTGAGGGGTTCAATGCCTATACATGAAGGCAACCCTCTCCGGCACCACTATCTTGCTGTTTTATCTATCTATCTATCTATTGCCAGACGTCATAATCCCGTACGGGGTGGCCATTTGACTCGAGTTATTTTTTTTTACAGGGAGGGGCACTAACCCTCCACCAACCCACTTGACACGTAGGGAGCATGTATGGTTTGGTTATATGGTTACCACCCAGCGTTGTAAATGGTTTCTTGGCTTACAGGAAACCATTTGGCATGTCACTCAATGTAAAGCCACCTGAACGGAAAGAAAAGCAATAATTAGTGACAGAAAAGATGGGAGAAATAGGACTGTTTTAACATGGAGGAAATTAACTAAGTCCACTGACATTTTTTTTATATTTTTCTTGGTACTATCAGATGATATTTTTCAACTAGACGGGGATGAATGAAGGCTGCATCCTATCAGTGCAGTTCAAAGTGTCACTCTAATCATCACCATCATCATCCGGACCTCCTTTCCTACCCCTGGGCAGAGTGAGAAGCAGCAACGTCCAGAGAGCCTAAGTTTACCCAGTTCAGTGGGCCACACTTCAATTCACTCACCATTCAAGCCTACAGAATCCTGGCTCCATCAAATAGGCCAAAAAATTTTCACCACATCCTGTAGCATCAGATACACCTATCTGGTAGCATCAGTCCGAACGCTGTCACGTACTAGAGGGGTGTCAGATCCCTGGTTATGTACTTTTCCACACAAAATTCATCCAGCCAGCTCGGTCTCTTGTCAGTCCCTTAGCCTTTCTGAAAATTAATAAAATTGTTTAGAAATAGCAGGAATAAAAAAAAATTGCATCATTGGCTTGAAGGGGTTAATGAGAAACATTTTGAGCCTCCATGTGTAATAACTGTGGTGTTTATTAGACAGCCCTATCTCTAGTAAGCAAGATGTATCCTCTCTTTTGTGCTTTCTCTATCCTTGTTTTCTGGTCCCTATTTTGCCCCATTCATAGATGGGAAAAAGAGGTCAAAATGGCATTGATAATGATAGTAATGATGATAATGATGATGAAGGTGATGATGATGATGATGATGATGAATAGTGTGATTACTCTCTTTCCTCTGCCAGCTCTGTTCCTGGTGGATGGAGGTCACCGGGTGTGGGTGTGGCAGGGGTGGTGGCCGGATCAAACCTCAGAAGGGGAGGACTCCAGTGTCACCGGATCAGCCGTGCTTCGCTTTAACTTTGCCCGCCGTGCTGCACTGGAGACAGCGCTAGACTATTGCAAGCTCAAGGCCAGGATTCAGACTAAGATTCGGATAACAAAAAGTAGCAAGATGGTAAATTTTGTTGTTGTAGTATATGCCTGCCTGGCAGGACATCAGTTTAGCAGTTTGATATTGCTCAAGCCAATTTCAGTTTTCATATTCAAATTCTGTAATTTTCTATAGGAAGGCTAAACTTTTGGACTTTACCTTTCTGATAGTTTATATATTGTAACTTTATGTGTAATGTGCTCAGAAACATAAAGGATAAAATTGGTAAAAGCCATTTCAAGACACTCTGTGTATAAAGTTATGTCTTCAGATTTAAATATTTCCTATCACCAACCATTCTCATACACAACACTTGCAAGGACAGCCTTGTAGATTGTCCCTAATTGCATCAAATGATAACCAGGCAGAGGGTTGTATGGTGGAGGCACAACTGGTGGTGGCAGGGATGGAGCCTCCTGAGTTCACCAATCTCTTCCCCATCTGGACACCTCGTTTGGATGTCACTGCCATTCAGGAGAAGGTTTGTGGTTTTCTTTCTCTCCTGGCATGAACAGATGACTTAATCCTGGAGAGGCTGGCCACTAACAAATAATTTCCATGTCACCTTGTCCTCATCAGCCAGACTGCCCTCCCAGCATCTCACATCACCCTCAATCATATACTCCACCATCTCATCACTCCATCGCATCCTCTGTGTAAATCAAATCTGTATTGCACATAAGAGTCTTTGTCACTTTTTGAACTTCCAAGCAGCTGCATAAACTTTTGGATGAAGCAGAATCTGGCAGTTCCACATTTTTATTTAATTTAAAGAGTTTGATAAGAATGCTGATGAAAAGTGTTTTCATTAGGGTAGCACAGTTATATTTCAATATTATTTTGTTTAAGCCTTTGTATTCATGAACACAGAAACAACAGTTTTTCTCCTGTGCTCCTAAGTGGGTAATAAATTATTAGTTGATAAATGTATGGATGAAAAGAAAGATGAATAGATGAAATGAATGAATAGATAATAAGAAAGTACGAACACTGTATATCTACTGTGAGAAATCAAAGATATGCCAGATTCCTGGATCCATTAATCTTGAAGAAGTGGTACCAGCACTTGGGCAGCATCTTCAGATGGTGGCTTACAAGGATCCTACTGACTGCACAACCACGAGAGACCACCTGGCTATGGGGAGAGAATCCGTATGGGGGAGTAGGCGCCATGTAGCTGCTCTCCTGTAAGGATACTCTTACCACAGTGCAGGACAATCACCAAGGACCACTGTCAGACAAGATTAATGTGGCCTCTGTGCAAGGATGACATGAAAATTCATGAAGTGTCCACATTCATTTGTGGCCCATAAAAGTGTCACTCTGGAGAGTGATAGTACACTTGCTCCATATAGTATCTGAGAGCAGGTGATCGATGATTTCATAATGAACGTTGTTGTTGTTCATGTTTTTCCCCTAAGGTAAGTATATCTAAATGGATATGGTATTAATATGTTGTTTTAAGTTTCTTCATTGTCCATCTATCTGTTTATAGCCAGACACCATAATCCCATAAAGGGTGGCCGTTTGTCTTTGAGTTAGTGGTTTTACAGGGAGAGGCACTAATTCTCTGCCAACCCACTTGTTGACACGTAGGGAACATATGTGGGTTGGTTATATGGTTACCACCCAACATTGTAAATAGTTTCCTGGCCTACAGGAAACCATTATGTTTGTCAGTCATTGTAAAGCCACATGAAAAGGAAGGAAGAGTAATAAACTGTGAGAGCAAAGATGGGAGATGTAGGAAGAGAGTAAGGCAGACACAGAAAAAGAATGATAAAGATGAAGGAAGAAGTAGGCAGCATTACATCAGGTGCCACCACTTACCATAGTACTGTAGTGACAAAGACAGCATGTGTACACAGTCATGAAGCTTTAATGATGATTATTTTCAAGTGCTTCAATCATGGTTTCAAAATCTTAAGAAAGAAATTTTGTAGATATTGTAGAGTGAGTGTTAATGCATTTTGGTTCCTTGATAGCATTGAGTGTATTGATTATTGTTTTGTGTTGGAGCATGACTGTAAATTACCATAAATGAATCAGCATTCATCATTCTCTGTACAGAAGCAGTGCAATTTATACATATATACATACACATCGTCTAATCCTGTGTTGCCCTTGATGAGCATAGGAGCCCGGGGCTAGGCATCTTGGTCCCTATATTTAAGATGAGATTGAGGAGCCACATTCATCCTTTAGTGGCATTGTGTGAACAGTAAACCTCAACCACCCCGTGGATATAAACCTGTACAGGTTCAATCTGGCTGGAGCATCTTAATTACTTACTGAACCACCAGGCGCCATAGTTTGATTATATGGTTACCACCCAGTGTAGTAAATGGTTTCCTGGTGTACAGGAAACCGTTTGGCTTGTCACTCGGTGTAGTCACCCATAGACAGAAGAAAGAGAAAAGGAAGAAGGAAAGAAAGACTGAAGAGGAACAAAGGGAAGAAGAAAGGAAGAGAGGAAAGGGCAGTCACCCAAGAGCAGCACTGTACTGAGTGAGTGGATGGTGAGCACCCCCACCTACCACAAAGTGCAATGTATACCTGACTGTAAATCATCATTTATTACAGAGGAAAAGGACCATTTTCTTAACATTTCAGTGCAGAAGTTTAAGGTTTTTGCCAGCATAATATAACCATCTGTTGTTAGCGTAAATATTATTCCCAGGTGCACCAATAGGAAAATCCATAGAAAACACCAGTTGTACCATGGCCAACCTCAGTATGGGGATCCCTCTAAGAGGAAACATGGTATCATTCATTATTATTTTATTTTAATTTGATGATGATTATGCATTTTCTAATATCGTGTGTTGTGTACAGGAGGGACGATGGAAGGCTGGGAGACAGTATAATGTTGCAGACATCCTTACATCTCTGGCACGCACTCGCTACTCCTTAGCCGAGCTCACCGCCAAACCGCCTCCGGATGGTGTCGACCCGCTGCATCTTGAGGTGTATCTGGATGACAAGGAGTTTGAGCAGGCCCTTGGAACCTCACGCCAGGAGTTCTACACACTGCAGCAATGGAAGCAGACTGAAATCAAGAAGAAGGCTAATTTATTCTAGCTCCCAAAAATAAAATGCTAATTTAATCTAGCTCCCAGAAGAAGGCTAATTTATTCTACCTCCCAAATAGACAAACCTGATTTATTTTAGCCCGCAGGAAGAAAGCTAATTCATTCTAGCTCAGAGAAGAAAGCTAATTTATTGTAGTTTTCCCTAAATCCATGGTTTGGGAACCATATTCAAGGGCATATCCAGAGTTTTAAGATGGGAAGAATTCCATAGATAAACATTCCTGTTCCATGCTATTGAAAGGTATAGGAAGAAGAAAAAAAAAAAAAAAAAAAATGGGGGGGGGGGAATGGTAATTTACTGTTCTACAGGGATCCCCCCTCACCCTCAAAAATTTGGCAATATTTGGTATGACCAGTCAAAAAGCATACATGATTACTAATATGTTATGTCCATTAGGGAGGAGGAAAGGGGGAGTTTCCAGGCAAGAAAAAAATAATTTGATTATGCTCTGGACATTGGTTCTAAATCCTCAGATATATTCAGAAAGTTCTAAATTCTCAGATAGCTTCTAAAAGAGTACTTTTTTTTTCATTACCTTCAAAAGATACCTTTCTGTTTTTGCCTCTTGAACCATCTCCAGCAGTCAAGGTTGCAAAGTTCTCAGAATGTCCCGAAGCAAAACAGTATACTCTGACACTATACCCTTGCTTGTGTGTGTCCACTTATTATTGTTTACCTACATGCTTGAAAAAGAGCAAGATTTTTTTTTTTTTTTTTTTTTTTTTTTTTTTTTTTTTTTTTAACAAGCTAAAACTTTTTACTGTCAGTCACATACTTTTAAGAGATATCTCTTACAATGTACAGATTAAATTTCCTATCATGAAACTGTTATGTTTAATAACTTTTTAGGTACTTGCTACAAAATCTTGCCCATATGGGTGGGTCTCATACAAGAGATCAATTATAGGATCAAGTGGTTATCATTAATGAGTTGCATTTCACTGTATAATTCTTGTATATGCTTGTGGGTGAAAAACTGTACATAAATTATCATAATTAATGTAAAATTATGGAGAATACTTTCCTATGATTTACCATAAATATGGTCTGGAGCTTTAATATTTTTATGTGTATATATGGTGTGATATCGTGAATACTGTATTTTACATGCTGACAGTTTTACTGTTCTTCCATTTATATGAACCTTTACTGAAGTTGATCTTTTTACTGTGGTGAACACATGTAGTCAGTATTTGTGAGGATGTTTGTACACTGCAGCTCACCTCACCTGGCAATTCACTTGTCACTCATGGTCACCGTAACACCTCCAAGTGTCTGGTCATCATAGATATTGAGTTTGATTTGTACAGTATTAGCTGCCCCTGAACAGGAAAATACCTTGAAAATTTTCATACTAGGGTGGCATAAAGGAAGGTGGGAAGTGCTTCTCTAATCCAGAAAAGTTTACTTTTTTCTGGCGCTGAGTTGCATCCCAGAGCTTCAGAAATCCCCTAGGACCAGGCAGTATATGGAGGAGTGGCCGTGGGCCAGTGAGGTGCTGCTGTTTCAACATTCGTGCCTGAGGCTTATGTGGTGTTGAGTCCCGGGCCAGTATTGTTGTCAGCTTAGAAGGCTTTCCAGCAACACTTCCTTTTTTAAAATCTATCCATCCGTCTGTCATCCAATCCTGTGTTGCCCCATGAGGAGCATAAAAGCCTGGGGCTAGGCAAGTTGGTCCTGACATTTAAGATGAAAGGGACTGGCCTCACTCATCCTTGAGTGGCATTATGTGAGCAGTAAACCCCAGCCACCCCTTGGATATAAACCTGCATTGGCTCAATCCAATTGGAGCTCCGTAATTACTCACTAAACCACCAGGCGCTATAATCTGGTTGTATGGTTACCATCCTTCGTAGTAAATGGTTTCCTAGTGTACAGGAAACCATTTGGCTTGTCACTCATTGTAGAGTCACGCATAGGCTGAGGGAAGAGGAAGGAATGAAGGAAAGAAAGATGGAATAGGGAGTGTAAAGTCACACACCCATAGGCTGAAGGAAGGGGAAAGAATGAAGGAAAGAAAGACAGAAGAGGAAGGGAGGAAGAGAGGAAAGGGCAGACACCCAAAGCAGCATTACATCGAGTGAGTGGATGGTGAGTGGCCCCACCTATCACAAGTCTTTTGGTTCTCAAAAGCACCAGTTCTTCGAACGGAAGTTGCTGGTACTGGAACCTCAGTTTGTGATACATACTACACCTCATTGTTCTTCCGGATGGTATTTATATCTCTTCAGCATACAGTTGGTTTACACAAATCACACACAAGTGAATATTAACATATCATTTAAAGAAATAAACGAGTAAGGAAGAGAAGTGAACATTAATGATTCATGTTAAGAAATAAATAGATAAGGAAGAGTTGCTAGGGAGCTTCCATAACTGATGATAATACGACTCTCACTGGTGGAAGTGTGGGAGTGAAGTGGTCACCTCCCCCCACCTCCCACCTTTCACTTAATGGCAACTGTTCTATGTGCCTTTCCACATGCTAGTGTGCATTTGTCTGCCAAAGTGTAATGTCGTCTGCAGTCTGTCAGTGGGAGAGAATAATTTTAATTTTTTTTAGATGCCCCTCCAGGCAACAGTCACCTCCAGTAGTGGCCTGAAATTACTAAACCAGCCTTACACAGGACAGCTAAAAATTATGATGGTATACAGTAGTTGGTTTATTTTCACCTGACATAACTGGGCCACTGACACACCTTGAATAGTATTCATAGCAGCATCATATTTGATAACTCTTAATTATGAGGTACCAGTGAGTCTCCTTGGTAAGTAGTAAAAGCCAACCTCCAGTCTGATTGCATTTGGTCTTAACTTGAGCTGAAAAGAGTTTAAATACCTTTGTCAGGTTAAAATGGACACACTATAGTCCTCCAATCTCAAAATAATGTAATTGTGGCTCGGATGCCCACTTTCATGTTTCCTGAGGTGATGACTGTGCCTTGCAATGAGGTCATCCTCAGCTGTTGTCTCATCTTGTTTACTTGCAGAAGTGCTGGGTTTATCATGCAAACAGTTATCAAGATTATGAAGGGAAACATGAAAACAACCAATAGTTTACCATGTACAGTATGTGGTATTGATATGTTTGTAAACTGGTTACTAGATACTGGTATGCCACAGAAGCCTATACGTTAAAACCTCAATATAATGGACTTCAGTAGGCAAGAATTCGCTTTTATCGGAATCAAGGAGCTACCAGACTACATTCCTATATATCGGATAGAGTCCAATAAAGTCAGAAGCAGTCCAGACTGCCTGACCATTTCAGCTATGTTCACCACAATAAGGTAAATTAAATAAAAGACATATTTATCAGTGTACAGTACAGTATTATTATATATATTATACCATTTGATTAATGTAGTGAAGTTATAGCACAGTACAATACCGCAGTGGCAGTCAAAACAGTTTAAAAACCATTCATGCGATCCAGACTAATGTCTGATATATCGGAAAAAGTCCGGGTTAGTAGGGGGATGTTGCTTTTATCAGAATTTCGCATTTTTCAGAATGGCCTGGGCCCCAATTAGTCCGTTATAGGGAGGTCTTACTGCATGGTACTACTGGTGGCTGAATCGTTAGAGAGGCGGCCTGCAGTCCTAATGGACCCAGGATCGAATCCCAGCTGGGGCAGGGAACAGTTTCAGGATTTGAATTTCCTAAAACAAGACTTTCGTGATCTACCAGATGACCCGCTGACATGTCGTTAAAATACCCCCGCTAATACCAATACACCAATCCTGTATGAGACAGCCTTAGCATGTATTCAATATGGATGGTGGGTGTTAGTGCCGAAGTGGTGACATGTGGAGGTGTAGGAGGACTACTGGGCCTTGGGATAGGTCACTGCCCCCGAGAAATAGGCCCTGAAGCCTTTGCCCAGAGTCGGACACGTAAAAAAAAATAAAAAAAATTGTACCAGTAAATTGTGCATATGAGTGCATGATAAGCAAGCAAGTGCCATGTTATCACAATTTCCCTCTGATATATTATTTCTTCATGAATATATCTGAACAATGAAAAATATACTGGAATGAAATATATTCTCTCTCTCTCTCACACACACACACACACACACACACACACACACACACACACACACCAAAGTGAAAGCGATAATATAGCTCAGGGTTTTTTTGAGCAATGTAGGTTCCAGCGGTACACAACTGCTGGTGTAAAGCAGGGCACCATAGCATTCATAACACACTCATTGAATAATTCTACAATCTCCACAGCCAACCTGCCGTGTCAACAGAACTGAAATGATAAAGACATGGTTATTGGTGAGATGATTTGAGCCAGAAATGGGGTATTTTCCCTTGGTGATTTTACCATCAAAACATAGCAGAAACATTGATATAAAATTATAGGCAGAATCTCCGATATTTAATTGCTAGAGTTGATGCCCAGAAAGTTAGTATTACAGCAGAAAATCTTTTTTAATTTGATTTTGTAATTGAGGCATTCACCAATGAGAGCTGAACACTCCCTTGGAAAACTCAAGATTCCAAGAGGTTCCGACGCCTTTATGGATGAGTTTTTAGTCGGTAACAAAGTTTATTGAATGAATGTATCACATTCAGAAAGAATTTCAACTCTACATCACATAAGAGTAAAGTTATTAGCTTCTGCTTAGCGTGACAGTTAGTTCAGGCCGGGCCAGGTCAGGCCGGGCTGCTCAATTCCGAACATAACTGAGAGTAAACATCACTCTCTTGCACATAATAACAAAAAGAAGTACTGTAACATCAAATATTTAAACCAAGTGAAATTTACATTTCTCAGAGTAAACAATGTGTGATGCCACTGTGCTGGAGCCTTGTTATTCTGCTGTCCTTATGTCAAGCAGTTGCTCTTGCCAGCAACGTCAATGTCAGTCTAGTCTCTACTGATTTAGTAATCCTGTAACGCTGAATTCTAAAGCAGCAGCGTAGTTATAAAAATGTGTGAAATTTGTTATAGATTATTTGCATTACTGATGCTGCAAATAATCTTATGTGCTGATCTTAGAGGACAGACTCAGGAGGGGGACAAGGGAGGCAGGGGTGGATCCAGGAATATTTTTAAGGTGTTGCCCCTACCTCTTTCCAAAGTAACGGAGGCTCAGCATCTCTTTTTCTGTTAATTAAAGTACATCTGTCAGACAAGAATGGTTTGTTCCATAATTGTCCCAGAGAAACAAACATGATAGCCAATAAAAGATGCAGTCTGTATACACATATTACTGTTTACTAATGTCAGTGTGATAAACCAGGAGTGTGGCACGGGCAGCATGGACAACACCCCTGGATCCACCCCATGGAGGAACAAACTCTTTTCTGAAACAAATGCAAGTTGGGGCATTGGGATGGATTTTTGTTGTTTTGGAATATACAGTACTGTATTCATGTAGGAGTCATTTAATATTCACTTAAGAGTATATTCTGAGCTTTTCCTGGTATACTTAAGAACTGTACTGTTTTATTAAAAAAAAGAAAAAGTCTTGTTATCTCTCCTGCTCTTCTGTCCATGGATTATGAAAATTCATCTTTTGAATCTGAAGCAGGCAGTGATGATGACAATGATCAGTGGCCAAATAAAACATCAGTGTCAAATGCTGCTGATTCAGCAAAGTAATTTTCAAAGTTCATGGAAAGAGAAGCACAAGAGACAACAAGACATTTGCTGCCTATAAATACAGCCAAGGATATTAGTTCACCTGCTGTTCCACTGTGTCTGCATCACACTTAGAGCATGTATGTCACTTTACTTCCTGATGCATCTTATCAGGAAGCATGATCTGTGGACAGAGAAACATATGAAGCAGATATCAGTTTGAGAATCTTAACCAGCAAAGAAAAATGAGAAACATAATCGATGGAATGTTAGGCAAACTTATGTCCCAGCTGTATACTTATTAGTACTCCAAGGATACATACATCAGTCTTGATGCCCCTGGAGTGTGGTGAGTCCCTTTGCCTCCCCAGTAATGTGGTGTGTATATAACTTGTGCATTTGTATCCTATATAATGCTGGCCTTAGTCCCTTCTTACACTACTGCCGCCATGGTCGTCTTCCTGCGACTGTGTACATACAACTGCCTCTTTTGTAATTTTGCTACTTTTGTGACATGTACAGCCCTCATACTGTAATGCCTCTGGTGCCAGACATACCCCAATTTACACATGCGTGAGAGATCGACCACCGTGACCATTTTGAGTCCAGATTGAGAGCCCAGTTCCATTTATGATAAAACCATACTTAAGTGTTCAGAGGATTACAATGTTCAGTTAGGTTTACATGTGATATAAATGTTCAGAAGATTGCCATCTTCAGCTAGGTTTGCATACAGTATTATATGTGTGGAAGATTCTGAACTAGGTCTACATATTATACAACATACTGTACTGTATTAATGTTCAGAAAATTGTAATGTTCATTTGGGTCTGCTTGATAGTTAGATTTTCAAAGAAATGTAATGTTGAGCTGAGTCACATCATTTTCCATGGCCTAATCTCACTCTAAACATTTCAGACATACAACATATGAGCTTGGTCAGTGTGGACTCAAAATGGCTGTATTGTAAGAGCACACATGAAGCCAGGCGCCAGAAAGCTTACGAAAAACTTGCATTGTTAGGTTAGTGATTCTCAAGTGTGATATTTCTCAGTCCTAAAGTGAAATTAAGTGTGGATGTGTTAGTTGCAGAAGTTCATGAGAAAATTTTTATCATTTAGGAGTTTAAGTTAAAAGGTCTTAGCTTTATATACAGTCATTTTTTTTTCTCTCTCTCCTTTTTTGCATATAACTCTTATTTAATTACTAATTTCATAAGAATTGTAGCTGTTTTGTGTACTGAATGAGTGATCATGAGATGACTGGCAGAACCTCCACCCCTTGAAAAAAGTTAACCCCTGGAATCTGTGTGACGTCCTTCTTAATTATTCTTACTGCTACCAGATGATATTATTAAACTGAGGCAGTCCATTCACATTGAAGGGTTTGACTAAGTTTGTATCTAACCCCTCAGTTTTGAAAAGTCTACTCCATTCAGATTAAAATTGTTAGTAGATGGCAAGAATAAAATGGAAAAGACTTTAGGACTCAGTGAGTTAAGAGTAAAAGGCATGTCAGTCTGTACTTAATGTTCGTCTCAGAAAAGTTAATAGTTTTGTGAAAACATGCCCCTTTGACTGACCCAAGTTTGTAGGCTGTGGAACCATGGATTTTGCTAGACAAGCTGGCCTTCTATAAATATAGTAATTGTGCTGTAATTCAGCAGCCCAGTTTGTTGACTCTTTCATTGCAATGATGTCTTTTATATTAATCAGTGTACCAGGACAGTACCATCAGATGCATTATATTCAGGTTAGGAAGAACTTTGAGTAGTGAAAAGTTTCATGAAGGGAAAATCTAATACCTCCCATTAAAAATATCTAATGTTGAGTAAAATAGTATCTCAGCAGCAAATAATAAACTGTAAAAGATTGCCGTGGTTGTGAAGGTGTTAATTAGGCATGTCCAAATTACCTTCCAATATTACTGAGAACGAGGCTGTTACATTGTTAAAAATTTGATCCATAGTATTGGTTCTTAAGCACTGCGGACAGCTATTCATTTGTGCACATTGGATTCATTGTCAACTTGCTGTCATTCACAAAGCATTTCCTTAATTCCTTTGTCTGGTGATGTACATTGTATTTTATCATTTTTACCAGTTGATGATTTTATTCAGCTTTAAGGGAGACTTCTCACAGTGAATGGGTTGATGAATGCTATACCTAACCCACCATCTGGAAAGCTTCTCTTAACCTGAATATAATCATATTGTATTAAGAAGAATGCATTAAAAAATGTCACTGGAGTGGAGGAGAACCATATCAGTCAAAGGGTAAATAAGTGACTAAATCCTCTTAAAACTCTAAACTTGTAGGGAAATTATTTGAATGTTACATACTTAGTCCTTAATTGGCTTCTGAATGCACTAGAAATCTGTTCTAAACATCAGCATATCAATTATTTTTATATGCAAAACATTGTACCATATACTGTACTGTACTTCATTGGCTGAGTCTCCTTTGCAGTATTCTTCAGCAATTTGTAAAATTTGCATAAGAATTGTATATAGATAACTTCTTGTAATTTATGCTTAATACAAGTGTCTTTCCAACATCTTTTAATGAACTTTTATTCTTACAACGAGTTACCATTTCAAGGGATAGAGACATGGTGGCCTGGTGGTAAGAGGTCTCACCTGGGACCACGCTGTAGTCTTCACACTTCATTTTGAGTCTCAGAGATTGTCGGAGGATTTTCCATTACATACCCTGAAGTGCACTGAACAACAATAGCCTAACCTTTGGCCTGTGCATTCCGATGGTGGCATAATAGAATTGATAGTTATCATTTACAAGGGACTGCAAGAGTTTAACCTCGTCATCTTTAGAAAACTTTCCAAAAATCATAAAATTTTGAGGCAGTTGTTAAAAATGAAGCAGTGAAGGAGTTATTGGAGATGGTTTCTGACTCCTTCACTACAACTACTTAAGTAAGGAAAATTTGTTAGTTTCTTAATAAAATAACACCATTAAAGCTGTTGCTCGTCTGAAATGTAAACCTGTTGGACTGTAGGCCCAAGTTGCCCTTCTCCTGGAGTCCACCATCCAAATAAGGAAGTAGTGGAGGGATGTTATACTATATAACCAGGCATTTGAGCCACTTGGTTATGTTGGTGCCACCACTTGAAGGTATCCCTCTACAATGCCACACCATTGAAGTAAAGAGGTTAATAAAAAGAAACTAGAATTGGAGATTGATTTTCAAGGTGGTAAAAAAAATGAATTGTAATATTAAAGATGTCAGAAGCCAACAAAAACAAACATAGGCCTGCTGAAACTATTAGGAAAAAGGCAGAAAAAAAGAAACGCAACAATATGAAAAATTCAAAGAGTAAGGGAGGCATATCCCAGGTCAGGTAAGTTACTGTATTTAAATATGTAAGGATGCTGCAGATACTCAGTTTCCTTGGAACTGTAGCAGTTGTGAGCTGGATCATGCTCAACTCTATAATCATGTAAAGAAACCAGAACTTTTATATGCTGCCTGTGCACTGGAATTACTTGGCAACTTTAGAACTTATGCATTCCAAGGCCAGGGAAAAAAAGGGAAATGTTCCCCCAGGCTAGACCTTATTAGATCATATAGCCCTGCTAGATGATGGGAGGGAGCTAGTACCCTTCCTGACATGACAGCTACTGGGCTTGGCTGGAGCTCGCGACCCCCTGATCTCGAGTTCAGTGCTCTACCAGTGAGCTACCCTGCCCTGTATTCGCTAATTAATTTCCTACTGGTCAACAAACACATACCACTGAGACACAGAAGTAAAATATATGAGGCCTGCATTAGACCAGTATTGATATATGGTGCTGAAACATGGACTTTGACAGAGAGACTGATGAATGTTCTGAGGAGTACTGATTGTAGAATGTTAAGATACAAGGCGGGAGTGAGATAGGAGGACAGAGTTTTGAGTAAGGAGGTGGCCAGAAGATGCAGGGTTAAGGACCTCGATATCATCTTGAGGCAGAGGCACGTGAGGAGGAGTGAGGAAGGGAGCTGTGTGAGAATAGCAGAGGAACTGGAGGTGGTGGAATGTCGACTGCCAGGAAGACCTAAGAAGACCTAGAAAGGTGTTACTTGTAATGCATGATATGGAAAGACTGGGTACTGGAGAAGATTTAATCCAGGATAGGAAGCAGTGGAGAAAAGCCATCGCACGTCCACCCCCAGTTTGAATATGGGAACAGAAAGACGAAAAACAAGGATTATCTATATATACTGTACTGTATACAGTATATAGTACTATCTGTACTCTGGCTTTACTTTTGCTCCCTCCCCCCCTGAATCTTGGAATACTTCCAGTGCTACTGCTCTTAAGAAGCAAGGGTTTGGAATGGCAGAAAATCAGTGAAAGTATCCAGTCTATGTCATAGTCCAGGGAAGTGTAATATAAGGGATGAAAAACAGTGTGGTGTTAGGGAGGTAGTGGTGGTGGCTGTGTATCCATGGCACCCAGCTATGTCATGGAGGGAGGAAAGAAAGCTAAGAAAAGGCGACGAAGGGAAACAAATTAGTAATGAAGGAATGCAGAAAAGAAAATTAAGAATGGAGAAGAGTGTGGCAAGGAGGAGTTACCAATGGACTGATGAAGTTATCGTTCGAAGTTAGCAATGGAGTAGATGGTGAAACCTTAACAATGGACTAAGTGTAGAAAGTTAAGGATAAAGGAATGAAAGGAAGATGGAAATGTATTTTCTAGCAACCAGGATTACGAAAGGATATCCATAGAAAGAGAAGGAACATCAAGACTGAAGGGATGGCGCAAAGTTGGAAGGGGAGGAGGATGGACCAAACTTAAGGAAAGTTAGAGGGAGGGAGGGAGGGAAGAAAGTTAGGAATAGAGGGAGGTATGGAGGAAAGTTAAGAATGAAAGGAGGAATGGAGACAGCTAGCTAGGACTGGAGAGAAAGGTGGAGGAATGATAGGAATATAGGGATGGGGATAGATAAGAATACAGGGATGGGGAAAGATGGAGGAAAGGAATGAAGGGAGGTATTGAGAAAACAAAGGAATGGAAGGATGGACGGAGGGAAGTTGGGAATGGGGGATGGAAGACAGGTAAAAGTGAGAGTGCTATAATATATGTGGGGGTGAGTGTGCGTGATGCTTTCTATATAGTAACCAAGATGACCCAAATAGATGTCACGAAGGTAAGAGGAAAGCCCAAGATAAGAACAATACTAATATACATGCCTTTTTAAACCGTGATATTTAATGTAAGCCGTGAAGAAATTAATTTCAACATAAGTTTAGACTTGTGGCATGGAGGAACTTCATTTGTTCTCGGTTTGGGTATCTATGTTATCGCCGTAACAGGAGATAAATTGGTCGCGCTGGTGAATGAAATTTTGTTGACAGTTTGCTGGCGTGGTAATAGGCTGCATGTTTTTTTACCGCATTTCTGCCAATGCTGCTCAGTAATTAGAGCTTTTGCGATATATTTCGGTGCAGAAGACAGCTGGAAGGATGGCGGTGGATATACTTCACACGAGGAACTTTTTCCTGCGCTGTATGTGTGGAATTTATATGTTTGCATTTGGGTCGCTGTATCTACAAGTTCCAGGTTGGTAACAGGACTTGTCTGTACTTTATTCACTCTTCTTGTCTCCTCTGAAGTCAGGGACAGTACTAAGCTAGACGGTTTGGTTAAGGTAAAGAGTGTCAGTGCTAGCTCAGAATAGGCAAAGTAAAAAAAAAAAAAATCGTATAGTGCCTGACCTAAACTGTCAAATTGGTGCCTGTCAGATTATTTTGATTTCCAATTTTCTCTCAGACTGACACCAGTTCTTATCCTGACTTTTTATGTGGGATATTTGCGAGGATTAGCTGACTTCATTGTTTTTTTTATTTTGGTTTAGGGTTAGGGAGGAAGTGTTAAATTGCTCCTCTGTGTGAAGTGTCATATTAAAACCCATCCAGGAGTAGAATATAAGCTGATGCTCAGAGAAAACCATGCCCTAGGATTCATGTTGGTTGTATGTGTCTCAGCTGCATTATTATTGCTCAAAGTGTGCAGTTTAATATTGGATAATTGTTTGTGTAAGGTTAATATTGTAGTTCAGTTCCCTATGAACAGAAAACTTGTGCAGTATTGGTGTACAGTTTAGTACCACATATTTCTGGTGGATTTTAATATTCAGTTACTAGTACCATACCTCAGCCAGTCAAGTTTGGTCACAGTAAATTTTGGTACTAGTAAATTTATGGCCTTACTGTATTTGGAGAAAGCATATGACAGGGTGGATGGAGAAGGATTGTGGAAAGTATCAAGAATATATGGAGTAGATGGGAAGTTGTTGTTGTTGAAGGCTGTGAAGAGTATGTATGAGGGTGCCAAGGCTGTAGTGCATGTGGATAATAAACTGAGTGAATTTTTCTACTTGAAGGTTGGGTTGAAACGGATGTGTCATGTCTTCCATGGTTGTTCAGTCTGTATAGGGATGAGGTTAAAAAAGTGATAAAGTATAGCAGTGGATGTTGGAATGACCCTAGTGAGAGAGGGCAGTGTTTGGAAACTCCCTGGACTGTTGTTTGCAGTTGATACTGTGTTGTTAAGTGAAGACGAAGGGGAACTTCAAGGCTTGGTGAATGAGTTTGGGAGTGTGTAAGAAACAGAATCTAAAGGTGAATGTAGGGAAGAGTAAAGTTACTTCTTCATGAGAAGTAAAGTCAGTGAATGTACAATGAGGTTGGACGAGGAGGAAATAGAAAATTTGAGTGTGTTTAAGTACTTGGGTAGTGTGATGAGTAAGGATGGAAGTTTAGAGGGTGAAGTGCTTGAAAGGGTACAACAGGAAGAAAGGTTTCTGATTCCTTGAAAGCAGTGCTAAGAAACAGGGAAATGAGCATGGAAGTGAAAAAGCTACTACATGACAGTATTGTGATACCAACTCTAACGTATGGAAGTGAAGCTTGTTGGAGGGACAGAAGTCAAGAATGAGAGCAGTGGAAATGAGTTATTTGAGAGGAGCCTGTGGAGTCACATGGAGAGACAGACTGACAAATGAGGAAGTGAAGGAGTGTTGTGGTGTGGATGTGGATGTGATAGGAAGCAGTAGGAGAAACACATTGAGGTGGTTTGGCCATGTGGAGAGGATTGAGAGTGAGAGACTGATGAGGAGAGTGTATGTGAGTGAGGTAGAGGGGGGGAGAGGGAGGGGGAGGCCAAGGATGAGATGGAGGGATGGAGTGGAGAGGAATATGAGAGAGAGGGGTGTGAGGTGGGAGCAGGGCAATGAAATGGCGTGGGACAGGGCGACATGGAGGCAATTTGTTTGTGACCACCCCTTATGGGATTAAGGCATCTGGCAGTAGATAGATAGATAGAAATTTGAGTAGAACTAAGTTGTCTTTTTCACTTGTCTCCTCTTTGTTCATTGAAGCCAAATTCTATATTATCGTATTTTAGCAGGAGGTGTTTGGTATAAGGACAGAACTATGAACCATGGCAGCACTGTAGACTCTGATGTTTCCTGCAGGTTTATATGGAGAGAAGGGAGTGCTGCCTGCCCACACCCAGTTACCGAACCTGAAGGACCCTCGCCAGTGTTTCCAGGACAAGGTGACTGTGTTGTGCTATGCTTCCTACGTGGGCCTCAACGTGTCCTACATGATGGAGCTGGTGGCACTCCTCGGCACGATCCTTAGCTTCATTGGGTACATGTTTGGTGTGGAGTTGTGTTGGAGAGTTAACCTCTTGCTTATTGTGCTTTTTTTTTTCTGCATCATTATTGCTCCTCATTCATCATCAGCAAGCATGTTGCAGTTAAGGTTGTTTAATTTGAAATATCATTTTCCTTGTACACATCCTAGACTTCATATGAGAACTGGCTGGCTGTTGATGTCAGGATACTAAAATCCTATACAGTCTTTTGTTTCAAACGTGATCATCATTTTCAGAATGGTGTGGAAGTCATGGTGTACTGCGACCCTGTTTGTGCTGCTGTGGGGTGGGTACCTCTCACTCTACCAGGTGGGACAAACCTTCCTGTGGTTCCAGTGGTAAGTACACAGCACAGACACTGACTTGCAGAGCAACTAAAAGATCAATTCTGTGTCATAACCAAGATTTAAATTTTTAGATGGGAATAAAAGTTGAGACGGTGGTGGTGGTGGTGGTGGTGGTGATGATGAAGATGGTGATGATGATGATGATGATGATGACGACAATGATGCAAGAGTGCAGAATTTTCCTATGCCTTGTCCATTTTGCAAAAGCATGCCCATAGTCACAGTGTGCGAGTCTGAAGGTTTCATTGTCATGCCCTGGTAACCTGCCCATCAACTGTGTGTCAGACTTTGTGTATAATATGATTTGTGTATATGTTGGTGTAGCCTATAATATATTCGTGTATAATACTATGATTCATGTATGATACGAAATTGGGTGCACTGTTGACTGGTAGGTTGCTAGAGTATGGTAATGACACTTTCAGACTCACACGCAGTGACTAAAGTACTGTTCAGTACAGTCCCAGTTAACTGGGGAGTTTTGGGAATTTAGCTTCCCAGTTACAGATATTTCATATATATCTGATATTTACTCTCATACATAGGCTATATCATTGCAGAATGTACACTATCTGGGCCACCTGAGGCAGTTGACTGTACATAAGCCTGAGGCATGGTTCCTTGAGTGATATCTCCAGTGTTGGGCATACAATAATCAGTTTGTGTGATTGGTTAAGGCACTGTACTGTAGAATGATATCCTTTCCTGTTTAAAAATATATATGTGATTTTTTTTTGTTTTTCTCCTACACTCCTCATGGGGCAACACAGGATTAGATGATGAATGAATGATGATTCTTTTTTTGTTTTTAATCTAGTTATCCAGTTCTGCTTGTGTATGGTGTGTCATATCAGAACTGACTAGGACTAGGTATGCCTTCAAAGGACAAACAAACAAGTAGCTAGCCAGATGGTATATCACTGTGTCTAATTTTCTTAAATTCTTTCTTTCAGGGATATTTTGCTGTTGGAAATAGGGTTCCTCACAATCTTGGTAGCACCAGTAAGTCGACGAGCGTGGTCTGAGTATCGGCCTCGCAACCTGGTGACCATGTGGCTCATCAGGTGGGCTCTCTTCAGGCTCATGTTTGCTTCTGGGGTTGTCAAACTTCAGAGCAACTGTCCAACATGGTGGGGATTGACTGGTAATTATCTCTGGCTACTTCACTGGAGTTTAGTCATGATACTATTGGCTTTGGAGGTTGCTATTGTACAATAGTGCACCAAGATATCAGACGGTGTGATGCTCATGTACCATGACCAGTTCAGTTCAGTTCAGATCCTTAATAAATAGCTGCAGGCTTTCACATCATGTCCATTATAAGTAATCTTACTGAGAGTGTAAGCCAGTCACCTACTCTTAAGTGTTCTCGACTGCCTTAGACTTGCTTCATGTCACTTTACCTCCCAGTGTAGGTCAGATGTAACTACTGTACTACAATTATTTTGAAAACCATGCCTCATCTTTAGGTGGGAAATAATAATGATGATAATAGTGCTGTGTGCAGTATACAGTATTTGGTAAATATTTTTTATGTGGTAGGTGGGGGTGCTCACAATCCTCTCACTCAATGTAGTGCTGCTTTGTGTGTCTCCCCTTTCTTCTCATCCATCCTTCCTCTTCTCTCTTTCTTTCCTTCATTCTTTCCACTTCCCTCTGCCTGTGGGTGACTTTACACTCCCTTTTCTTTCCTTCATTTTTTCCCCTTCCTTCTGCCTATGGATGACTCTACACTGTGTGACAAGCCAAGTGGTTTCTTGTACACCAGGGAACCATTTACTCTGCTGAGTGGTAACCATATAACCAAATTAAGGCACCTGATGGTTTAGTGGGTAATTAAGGCGCTCCAGTCGGATTGAGCCTGTGTAGATTTATATCCAAGGGGTGGTTGGGGTTTATTGCTCACATAATGCCACTCAGGGATGATTGAGGCTGGTCATTTTCATCTTAAATGTCAGGACCAACTTGCCTTATCCCGGGCTCCTCCACTCCTCATGGGGCAACATAGGATTGGATGATGGATGGATGGATGGTAAATATCTTTTTCTAATTGTCTTCTCCATCAGCTCTGCCAATACACTATGAGTCACAGTGCATCCCGACCCCACTGGCACAACTTATGTACTTCCTGCCTCAGTGGTGGCACCAGCTGTGTGTGGTGGCCACCTTTGTCATTGAGATTGCCATACCATTCTTGTTCTTCAGCCCTGTTCGCAGCCACAGGTTATTCAGCTGCTACAGTCAGGTGGGTTGGAGTGTTTTTTAGGATTTTGGTGCTGAGTGAGTTTGAGAGTGGGAGGAAGCAACATGATAAATGAATGTGATCAATTGAAATTTTGAAGTTGGGGAACTAAACAACTGATAAGATGGGAAATGCATAAACTCAGCATGTATAAAGAACGATACGATGAGGATTGGAACCCTTTTAAACATGGCATTCAACAGACAGTCTCTTTCTTCCAGGCATTTGTGAAATTCATTAAAAAATGTGGATGATTTTGTCTCTAGTAAATGTTTTTTTTTTTTTTTTTTTTTTTTTTTTTTCTGAAAGAGTAGTAGTAGTAGCAGTAGTAGTTGTTTCCTTGGCAGTCTGGCTGAACAGCCCCGAGTCCCTTAGGAAGGCCATGGCCGAGACCGGGCTTTCCAACAGAGCTCTCAAAGAGTGTATGTTGTGTTGTTGGCATAGGTGATTGTGTGCAATGCAGTTTTCCATAATGTGCTTAATAGTATGGGGTGCTGTGTTGCATCCTGGACAGGCATCAGCGACGGAGTCATCCAGCCTCTTCTGGTAGCTTAAGAGGGCTGGATGGTGCCCACATCTCAGCCTGGCCAGGTGGACCCTATCTTCACGAGGGAGATAGGATTCAGAAGGGTGGATATCAGGAGGCCGTGCATGCAGCTGTGTGTTGTCTTTAAGTGACTGAATGGAGCGGCGAGTGATCTGAGTGTGGATATGCTTCTGGAAGCTGGTCTGAGGTGGGCGAGGGGGGAGAGATGACAGTATTTGTGTATGGTATCTTGTGCTGGGTGTTGTTTTGATGTTCCTTGGTGTGGTTGGATGTGCTGCCATGTAAGATAGTGGATGTTGTGGGTTTGTGGAGGCTGCAGCAAGAAACTGGGTGCCTCTCATGTCTAGGTGATCCATGACTTTGAGGACTTTGGTTTCTTGATGTAGGTGGTCTGTGGGTGTAGTAGCTGTGCAGCCTGTGATTATTTTTAGGGCCTTGTTCTGTATGGTCTGAAGAGTGTTGTAGTGTGTTTTGGTGAGGTTAGAAGCCCAGGCAGGGCTTGCATAATTCATCACTGAACGTATGTATTGTTTGTATACTGTGGTGGTGGTTTCTTTGTTGTGTCCAAATGTTGTATGGGCAAGTGACCTCAAAGCATTGAGTCTTGGTGTTATTTTATTTTTAATGTTTGTGATGTGTTGTTTAAATGACATTGATGTATTGTATGTTACACCAAGGATTTTGTGTGTGTGTGTGTGTGTGTGTGTGTGTGTGTGTGTGTGTGTATGGTAGGGGAGTGTTGTTTATGGTGAGGTGTGGGATGTGACTGTGTTCTGCTGTCCACTTTGTGAGAAGGGTCACTGTAGATTTGGCTGGGGCTATTTTGAGCCTTTTTGTGGTGAACCATTTGTGTAGTGTGTTGAGGTAAGGTTGAATGATGTGTGCAGCTGTGTTTGTGTGTTGGTGCATACATGTAAGTGTTATATCATCTGCATAGGAAGCTATGTGTATCTGTGGTGTATGGGGTGTGGGTATATCGTGCATGTTTTTTTTTTTTTTTTTTTTTTTTTTTTTTTTTGTGTCCGACTCTGGGCATAGGCTTCACAGCCTGCTATCAAGGCCCAGCAGTCCTCCTACATACCATGCACCTCCACATGTCACCACTTCGGCACTAACACCCACCGTCCATATTGAACACATGCTAGGGCTGTCTCATACAGGACTGGTGTATTGGTATTAGCGGGGGTATTTTTACGACATGTCGGCGGGGCTTCTGGTAGATCAGTAAAGCCTGATTTAATGTAATTCAAATCCTTTAAACTGTTCCCTGCCCCAGCGGGGATTTGAACCGGGGTCCCTTGGGACTGTAGCCCACCTCTCTACCGACTGAGTATAGGTTAAAGTGTGTAGAGGCGTTTTATCTGTGGCCACCCTTTGCGGGATTAGGGCATCGGGCTGTAGATAGATAGATAGATTTTATTTATTTTAGTGTATTAAGTTGGTTATGCCAGTGAAAATTCCAGGGACTTCAGTGATGAATGACTAAGTGTCAGACCTGCTTCACTGAGCATGCTGTTGATTAGTTATCCACGTTTTGTTTCCTCATCATTAGATGGGACGAGAAATTGGAATTAGGATGATATTTTGTTTAAGTTCATTGAGGTGTATCATACTATACACATTAATAGTATACAATATATTATGGATTTTTGTTGTGTTGCAGCTGTTGCTGCAGGTGATGATTATTTTAACTGGGAACTACAACTTCTTCAACCTGCTGACCATGACCATGTGCCTCTCCCTCATGGATGACGTCCATCTTGGCTACCAGCATGGTTAGTTTGCGCTTAATATTAGTTAAGTTTGAGGGTACTGGAGAGGGACACTTATGTGATGGAACCAATATGTCGAGGAACTCTTCTCTCTAGATATATAAACGTCCTCCAAGTCATTCTCTTTCCTCCAAAAGGAGGATGGTGGACTGCAGGATGAGGAAAACTAGCATGCAGTTCACCTGCTTCACACTTCACTTGAACCTGTGGCTACAACTACTACTACAGAACTACTAAGTTTTGAGGACAGGATGATTGGTTATCATATTGGTTATTGTTCTCCCCTATTGTAATGGCACTTCACCACTCTGTTTGAGGCTCAGCTTGTTTGAATGTTCATCCGTGCTTTAAGTAAATGCACGCCAGTTCACATTTATTATTCTGAGCCTCATGGATGGTAGCTAATAGTATTTTCAAATTGGATATCCCTGGTGCTTGATTTTGTGCCCTTGTGTAACTTACCATCATACTGTACTGCATTTTTTTTCCTTGTATTTCCTGTGTCAGAGTATAAGTAGGTTAGAGACTACAGTGAACATGCTTTGATATTTCCAATTTCCTGTGGACTTTGATTAATCCTGTTAGTACACTACTATAACATCTTTTGTAGTCGTGCTATTGCCTGACAATTTTATCCAGCTCAGGATTGGCCAGTAACAGTGGAGGAGTTATTAAAGGTTACATCTAACCCCTCCAGTCTGAAAAGCTTCTCCGTAGCTGGATAAAATTTTTGTATTAGGATGTATCAAGAATGAAATGGGCAAATTAATCTTGGTTGTGAAGAGTGATAGATCAACCAGGAGAGCGTATGTGAGTAAGGTGGAAGGAAGGGGAGAGGCAGGGGGAGACTGAGGATGATATAGGGGTGGAGTGGTATATGAGGGAGGAGGTGTGAGTAGGAGAGAGGATAGAGTGACAAAGGCAGTTCATTTGTGGACACCCCTTCCAGGATTAATGCTATTGCCAGTGGATAGATAGATAGACATAATTTTTTATATGCATTGTGGTGTACTGGCCACTGGTGCCAGTCAGAGTGAAAGTCACATGCATCTATTTGAACTTATAGGAGGTAGTACGTGATTATTCCATTATCCAGTGCCAGCAGGTTTATAGACCAGTCACCCACCCTTAAATGTTTTGTGTGTGTGTATTTACTTAGTTGTAGTATACAGGATTTGAACAAAGTTTGTGTTGTGCTGTGTGTGTGTGCATGCATGTGTGCTTGGGTGTTTTCTGATGACTCTATTTTTTATTTATTTATTTATTTATTTTTTTTACATAATTGTCTTCCTTACCACAGTAAAGGACCTCTCATTTGGGTTCATCTCTTATGTGAAGTCCATGTGCTGCTGGCTGGTGAAGTGGGTGGTGTATGCTGCCCTGACCTACTACACCATCATATACTTCTCACTCAGGCTTACACCACATGGCACCATAGATTCAAAACTTGGTCAGTCATCACAGTTTGTTTTGTAGCCCAAACTTTTTATGAAATGCATTATTGTGTTGTTTATACCTGTAGGTTGAAGTCAAAATTCAAATGGGTTTGAACGATGAATGAGTCAGACTTTGGGTAATTTTTCTTTCTGTCATGTTTTTTCGTGATCTTTGGGTCCTAATTTACCTCATCCTTAGGTGGGAAATGAGGTCTAGATGTTAATGGTGACAGATCTCATTCAAGTTAATGTAAGATTTTACAACAGAGAGAAAACTTCACAGTCAGAGACTTAAATAACTGTGCTGGGTAACCTTTTCTTTTGTGCTCGTTCACCCAGGATCTTTATTTCAGCTGACGTCAGATAATCATGTTCAGTCACAAGAAATCCTGGGAATCAAAGGGTTAAAACACCAGCTTCATAGACAGGCATATGCCTGTTAATGATACTTGTAGGTTTAACTCTTTAAGAGGCAGTTGAAGCCTTTTTTGTCTTTTAACCCACTGAGGCAGAGGATGTCTCATTAATATTACTTGTACCATCTTCTGATGATTTTATTCTGTCGAGGATATGTATGTGTATAGCTTACATACATGCATACAAACTTATATGGATAAAAATTATTTTGTGCTTCGTCTCACGGATTCATGTACAGTATTGGGATTTGTGAGAGTATGGCTGAGGTTGTCTGTAGTTTGGAAGCTAAACCAAGTTCCAGACACAGCTGATTAATTCTAAGCAGTTGCTGGAAGCTGTTGGGAAAAAAAAAAAAAAAATGGGATGTTTAATAGGATTTGTAACATTGTGAGGCTCTTGGCCTAGACATTAGCTTACAGTCACCCAGAAAAAAGATAACTGAATGAATGTACTGTACTTCTGGCTCAGTGCTTACTGCTTAATAGTGATGACTGTGTGGCTAGTTACCAGACACTTCTGTAGCCACATTTCACTCTCATGGTAGTAATTCTTGGGGATGATGGTAGCCATCCATCTACAACATAGAATAGAGTTTTAAAATTGGAGGGGTTAGATCTAGCCATAAAAGTCTCCTCAGTTGGATGAAATCACCTGGTAAAAAGAAGAATAAATAAAAAAGAATGTCACATGAATTTATGGGGTTAATGTTATCTGGGGCAGAGGCAAGTCATTTACCTTCCATTGTTCTAAATTACAGTAGTGTATCCCCAAGCCCTGCATCTTAATTAGGGTAGCATGGGACTTGATGTTACCGTTAATTTCAGTCCAGTGATGTATTTTCTATATCATTTCTGCTTTTTCTGATTGTAATCACTTTTTTTTTTTTTTCTCAAGGAAGAAGGAACCAAAAGCCAGGAACCCACAAACCATTCCTTCCAAGAAAAAAACAAAAGCAATACAACAGAGAGCCAAATTCAAGATTTGTTCATTCTGAGGTACCTGGACACACTGTGTTTGAAAAACTGGAGATCATAGGATGTAGGAAATACAGACAGAGGGAGACAGTTCCAGAGTTGACCTGTTGGATAAGTGAAGGACTGGGAGTAATGGTTAACTCTTGCATTAGAGAGTCGGACAGAAAAGGGGTGAGAGTTTGTTGCTAGATGAGTGCAACATGCCCATCGCAGAGGTGGAGGGATGCAAGCAGGCATTTCAGAGGAGCAGTGACCATTGAAGTAACAATACTGTAGAAAAGAGATAAAGATGCAACAGCGTGGCAAAGAGACAGAGGTTGAAGGAAGCCTGTAAGAGGAGGAGACTTAATGAGACAAAAAGCCTTTGACTCCATGATGTTGAGAAGAGCTGTATGTGGGGAGCTTCCCAACACATGAGAGTTGTACTCCACACAAGTGCAAATAAAACCTGTGTATAGGTCAACAACTGTGCAGGGGTAAAGAAGGTATGAAGTCAGCTTAGTACACCTAATCTCTTGGAAACAGATTGTACAAGAGATGCAATTTGATCCCTCCTAGATAAACCCTGAGAGAATGAAACCCTAAGTATGTTTGAGGATGATGGAGGATTGAGCTGGATATTATTAAACATTATTGGGTACTCCTGTGTAAGATTTTGTCGGGTTGATAGGTGTAAGAACTGAGTCTTTGGTACATTAAGAACAAGATAACATTGACCCCAGTCAGAGATACGAGCCAAGTCAGACATAAGGTGTGCCATGGCCTCATCCCTTGTTTGTTGAAGTAACTGCTGAGATGGACGTTGAGTGAAGCGTATGGAAAGGTGAAGGGTGGAATCATATGTATGAGTGGATAGGGTTAGATGTACATCTTAGAAGGTCATTGATGAATAAAAGGAAGAGAGTTGGTGATAGGACAGAGCCCTGAGGAACACCACTGTTGATTGATCTAGGAGAAGAATGGTGGCCATCTACAGCAGATATAGAATGACCAGAAAGGAAGCTATAGGTGAAGGCACGGATAGAAGGGTACAAATCGTAAGAGGGCAGTTTGGAAATTAAAGATTTATGCCAGACTTGATTCAAACCCATTGAGATGTCAAGTACAATGACAAAACTTTTGCCAAAGTCCCGAAAGGAGAATGACCAGTAGTCTGAAAGGTAGATGAGATCACCAGTGGAGCGTCCCTGATGGAACGCATACTGATGATCAGAAAGAAGGTTGTTATAGGAGGGATGCTTTAAAATTTTTCTGTTAAGAATACACTTAAAAACTTTTGAGACACAGGATGTTAAGGCAGTTGGGTGATAGTTCGAGGGTTAGGAATGGTCACCCTTCTTTGGGACAGGCTGAATGAGAGCAAACTTCCAGCAAGAAGGAAAGGTACAAGTTGATAGATAAAGGTGAAAGGGTTTACCTAGGCTGGACATAAGCACAGAGGCACAGTTTTTGAGGACAACAGGAGGGACTCCATCAGGCCCATATGCCTTTTTAGTAGGCTGTTGAGGCCAGATTGAGGAGAGATGTTTGATGTTTAGAACTGGAGAGATTTGACACAACATTTATTTACCCCACCACTACCAGGGGACTCTCCTATCCTGTACAGTAGATATTTATCTCACGGTGTCAAACTAAAGCAGAAATATATTATCAAAATGAAGGGGTGCTGGAGAGGAATGCCTTTATGTGTTGGCCCTAATATGGCTGGGTGGTGTATCTGCCAGGTTGTGCAAAATTCCCTCAATCCCCTCCCTATCCCTTGTAGGGAGGATGGTGAACTGCATAGGAAGGCAGATTTGACCTGCAGTCTACTGGGCTCATGTTCAGATGAGCCTGGTGTTGCTTCAACTACTGTACTAACTTGTTCTTTTCATCAGCTGTGAGTCGTCCTGAGTTCAACATATGGATGTCAAGAGCAGTCCCCCTCAGCATCGCCATTGGGGCTTTCTCTCTCATCATCACCGTGGCTGAGGCGCTCACATCTGCCCTCTTTGAAGTTCGTGGCTGCCTCAACAAATTTGGGGTTTTTACAACCACACTCATATACTCAGTGGCTGCCATTGCAATGTTTGGCATCAGTTTGGTGAGTAGTCGTACTGGAGAGGAACACCTTCATGTGGTGGCACCAGCATAACCAGATGGTTCAACTGCCTGATAATACAAACAATACCCAAACTTCTTCCCTACCCCCCAAAAGGAGGATGGTGGACAGAAAAAGGAAAACTTAAGCCTGCAGTCCACCAGGTTCATGTTTCAGATAATTCTGGGGCTACAGTTACTACCAGGACATGATAAGAAGTAGACTCATGGATTGTTGTTATAAAAAAAAAAAAAAAATCTATATTATTATTATATATATATTTTTCCACCTAAGGATAGGGTGAGGAAAACTGTGTGCATTTGGTTAGGCCAGTGAGATGAAGTCAGGATTCTGTGGCTTGATTGATGTGTGGGCGATTGTGTTTCCCATTTCACTGGATGTCAGAATATACTGTGTATATAGTACATGCTAACTTTAGGTTTGCATATTCTTTACCTTGTAAAGTACTTGGTGAAATTACACAAAGCATAGCACAGTGATTGACGAGGAGCATACATATTCTGTAGTTGCGTTGGGTACTCTGAGTGGAGCAGCTCCGGCATCCACCCAGGAGCCAGATTACATATTTCCCAGGACTTCATTATGGGAAGGATCCAGGTTTGACCTGGGTAAGGTGCTGTATACCACATGGGTATGATAGATCCCTACATGGTGTATGTACTGTACTATACATGTTTATGGCCCCATAGATGTTTTAGTTTACTGTGGTTGATGGATCTGCTCAGACAGACAGACTGGGGTTAGGCAACAACAACAGTATCAACACAAAACATGTACTGTATTGACATATCTTTCATTTTGTAAACAGCATCTTCAGGGTTGAGAAAAAACTTATATATTAACTTCAAAGTATGTGTGGTAATGGTCATTCTTGCTATTGTGTAAAGTCTCTGAGGAATATATCAGTACAGTTATGACTGCATTTTGGAGTAAGTTTATTACATAGCTATGAACTATGCTAGCAAACAGTGAGAAAATTCCAAAATCATTATCATCCGTATCAACTAGACCTCCTCTCCCATCTAAGGATGGGGTGAAGTAGAGTCTAGAGAGTAAGAAAAAAATGAATGTCGAAAATGACAGTAACAAGTCCCAGAAGATTGGGGATAAAAAATACTGCAATGCCCATGTAATCCTTGTGTATTGTAAAAGTTGTAGAGGGGGCAAGAGCAGGAACAAGGAAGTTGCACTCCTGTTACCGGTATGGGGATGTTAAGACCCAGCCATGATGATATAAGTAGCCTTATAACTCCTATGATGACGAGTAAATTTTCTGTACTTCAGGTTCCATACACGAGCATAGACCCACCAACCAACCAGCGAGTGTGGGCAGGATTCCGTAATCTACATGACCACACATCCTTCCTACATCTGACGTCAGCATATGGTCTGTTCCGCCGAATGACTGGTGTTGATGGTCGGCTGGAAGTGGTGATTAAGGGAGCCAACAGCTTAAACGGCCCCTGGCTTGAGTACGAGTTCCCCTACAAGCCTGGGGATGTGGACCGAGCTCCACCTTTTGTGGGTAGGTTCCATTGTGGAATGTGGATTTTTTATTCATCAAAATGACACTATGCTTCCCATAAACCTTTCACAGGCAAGGATTCTCTCATACTGAATAAAACTTTCAGAGGGTAGGGAGATTAAATAGTCATAGTAATAACAGGGTAAGTAAAGGGTGTTTCTAACCATTTTTGTAAGACAGGCCTATCCCAAGATAAATTAATTCATCTAGAGGTTGCAAAAATTAGTTAAAGAATTACTTCATCATACAGTACTGGAGTTGGCCATGGCACTGCTGAAGATTGCCTTTGAACTGGAAGGTAATAATTGCTGGAAAAATTTGAGAAAACAAAATCTGAGCTATGTAATGTACTTGTAATAGGGTGAAAGTTTGTTTACATACAGTAAATAATTTTAAATTTCATTGTTACCGTTGGTAGCTATGAATCTGCTAGGACAATAACATCATGGTTCAGTCATGGTGTGGGCAGTGGGATCCATTCTTTGTGGGTTGGTAGGTAAAATAAGTACCAAGGGTAACACTTAGGGATGGTAGGTTACCTGTGGTTACCTAGGTGATGTAATGGCCTTGTATCCCATGGTAATATGTAAATAACTCACCACAGACTCAGCGGCCTAAGTTACAGAGGTGGTCATCATGGCTAAGTGCCTAGTGGTGTCTGTCCCCATCTTTACCTTTAAAATTTTAATGTGTACCAACAGTGTGTGATTTGATTGTAAAGCAGTTAAAGACATTCAATGAAAGAGTCCTGCTGTCATTCCCTCATCCACCGTCAGCACCACATCAGCCGCGCCTGGACTGGCAGATGTGGTTTGCAGCATTGGGCACATACCACCACAACCCGTGGCTCATCTCACTAGCATACCGCCTCCTCACTGGCCAACCAGAGGTGTTGGCACTGCTTGACCCATCCTCACCGTGGAGAGACTCACCACCCAAATACATCCAGGCCACCAGCTACACTTATAGATATGCTGACGGCATTGCTAGGGAAGGGTGAGTAGGGTAATTGAGTGTAAAATGCACGTACTGTATACAGTACTCTCTTATTAGGCTTTATTTGTGTACAGCAAGGCATCAGCAAGATATGTAGGTAAATAAATAAACTGAATGAGTGAGTTGATGATGGATTGATTGATTAATTGATTGAGGTGGTGGTGCTACTCAGTCTACCTTCACCCTGGCTTTATGAATAAATTGATAGCTAAATACCTGTAGACAGTACAGGTCCACAGTTTTTCTCACCTGACTTCTCAACTGTGAGGGTTTGGCACAATTTAACCCATCCTCACTGCCCATGGAGAGACACTCCAGCACCTTATGTCAGGGCCACTAGCTACACACAATATAAAGATCTGTTGATGGGAGTGCCAGGCAGAGATGAACAGTTGATTATCAGAAATACAAGTAAGACTATTGAGGGTCTTTTGCAGTGTGTATAGGAGAGTGTTTGTAATTAGATTAGTAGGTAAATTGAGTGAATGATTGATTAATTGACATTGGTAAATAGAGAAATTGAGTGAGGGAGTGAATGATTGATAGAGTGACTGATTGATGGATAGATAAATAGATAGTATGGTGGAATACTACTGGTAGGTGGGGGTGCTCACCATGCACTTACTTGAAGTAGTGCTGCTTTGGGTGTCTGCCTTTTCCTCTTTTTCTTCCTTCCTCTTCTTTCTTTCCTTCATTCTTTCTTCTTCCTTCTGCCTGCGGGAAACTTTACACTCCCTCTTCTGTCTTTCTTTCCTTCTTTCTTTCCCCTTCCTTTTGCCAATGGGTGACTCTTCACTGAGTGACAAGCCAAATGGTTTCCTGTACACCAGGAAACCATTTACTATGCTGGGTGGTATATGACCAGATTATGGCACCTGGTGGTTTAATGGGTAAATACAGTGCTCCAGTCAGATTGAGCTGGTGCAGGTTTATATCCAAGGGATGGTTAGGGTTTATTCCTTCGTAATGCTCCTCAGGGATGAGTGAGGCTGGTCACTCTCATCTTAAAATTTCAGAACCAACATGCCTAGCCCAGGGCTTCCATGCTTCTCATGGGGCAACTTAGGATTGAATGATGGTTGGATGGAATACCACTGCACTTCCAACTAACCTGTTCACGAGAGGTGGTGGGTTAGGATGATGGTAATGGGAATGAAATAACATGAGGATGATAATAATAAAACTAGTAAGAGTGATGATGGTGATGAAGTACATGTAGGATGATGGTTATGAATTAGTGGTAATGGTAGTAAAACATTAAGATCAGGATGATGATGTGATGATGAAGTGAGGTTAGTGACAGTCATGAAGTAACTGATAATGATAAAATATAATAAAGAAGTTAGGTTAGGATGTTGATAATGAAAATTAATATACTGTACTTGTAATGTTAATGATGATGACTGATAATGATAAACTGAAAAATTATTATAATGAAAAAAAAAAAGAAAAAAAAAGAACCAGGATGATGGTGGTAGTGATGGTAGCTATTGTTTAAAATACTGTAATCATAGTTATAGTTACAGCACACGAGTCTGAAGGTGTCATTGTCATACCCTGGCAACCTGCCAGTCAACAGTGCATCTGATTTCATATCATACACGAATAAGATTATTATACACGAATGTATTATGCACGAATATTATTATACACATACATATTATACATGAATCACATGCATATTGTATTACACACAAAATCGGACACATTGTTGATGGATAGGTTGCCAGGGCACAATAATGGCACCTTCAGACTTGCGTGCCGTGACCATAGTGTGAAATTTTATGGCTGTCTGTGAGCATCATGCCTTAAAAGTACAGTAAGTGTAGATTAAGAGTAGAATCATGGGTGTTGAGAGAGATGGTGACTCCCAGTTTTATGCTATGATGAATGAAAATGGACTTGAAGTAGTTACAGCTTAAGCACCTGGGAGCAGTGATAGAAAAGAAAGGTAAATGTGCAAAGAAAGTGGAAAGTTGAGTGGCACAGGGAAGGAAAGTGACTGGTGCTCTGAAGTCCTTGTTGAGAAACTGAAATCTGAGTGTGGCAGCAGTGAGAGTCTTCTGTGAAGAGGTTTTAGTACCTACTCAAACATTTGGATGTGAAACTATGGTGTGGGATGAAAATAGAAAGTCAAGAGTAAGAGCAGTGGAAATGGGGCTGTTGAGATGTTTGTATGGAGTATGGTGAGTGACTAGGATAAGGAATAATGTAATTTGTAAACTGTGTAGAGTAAGGAACTCTGTGGACATCAAAATTGCAGAATGTGCTTAGATGGTATGGTCATGTGGAGAGAATGGGTGTGAATAAAGTGAAATGCGTATATCTGAGCAAGTTTGAAGGAGGTGGTATGGCAGACCATGAAGAAGGTGGATAGGTATAATATGCAAGCAAGTGAGAAAGTGAGGAATAGAGTGATGAGGCTAGGGAACTGACAGTGGATCAAGCTGTTTGGGAGAATTTTGCATAGAGTAGTGTGTGACAAGGGTTTGATACCCCCATTCTTTTCGGGTGAAATGATAGTTGTTGGATCGACTGTAGCAGACAAGTGGTATGAAGCACATATTTGTTGATGTGAGATAGAGTAAGGATTCTGGAGGCTTGAATGGTAGGTGAATGTTTGGCCCATTCATTTGGGCAACCTTTTGGCTAGTATCTCCTTCCATCAGATTTTTTTCTTTCTCTCTACACCCTTCCTTGACCCATCCTTAGGTTGGAAGAGAGATCTGGATGATGGTGATGATGATAGTGAAAAGGATGAATGATAATTTTAACAATACTAATGCCATCAGAAGTGAGACCGGAATATGGTGGCAGCGGACACAGGAGAGGGATTACCATCCAATCTACTCTGCGGACCATGCCCCGCTTTTGGACTACCTTCGCAAACTGGGCATCATTGGCACCATGGACATTCCCGCCACTAACCAGCCCTTCCAGCAGGCCCTCACTGCCCTCAGGTCGTACGTCAATGTTTTAGATCCAGCGGTTTTCCTTTGGTGTTTGTTGATGACTGGGTTCGTTATTATGTGGACCAAGAGGAGCACAAAGTCGACTGTCTCATATCCACCTTCAAGACATAGAGGTAGAAGGTCATAGAAGTCCAGATGGTGTTGATATAAGGGCTCATTTTTTCCAGTCATCTTGTATCAACATTTCAAACACATAGTGGAAAGCTGAAAGTATTGGAAGTTTGGTGGTATTGATTGTGTGTATTACAGTAATGTGTAAATAAGAGAAGTGCAAAGCAGCCATCTCATATTTTTCATCTAAACACAGAGATAGAAAGTCATAATAATCCATCATGTGTGCAAGAACTTGGGAGACCTAGTATAGGCTAACAGCATAGAGAAAAAGCACAATATGCAGAAAAAGGACCTTAGTTCATGGACTGTTTTTCCTCCACATGATAACATCAGGAATTGTTATTCCTAAGGAAGCCAGTTAATCAGCTAGAGTCCCCTCTTGTCATATGATATGTTTGATTACTAACAATCGTTTGGTGACAGCTGATTGATTAAAACTGTAGCCAGGAGGAGTGGAAAGCTGGCCATGCTCTTGGACCACTTCACTAAAAGAAGTCTCTCCCAGTCTGAATAAAACCATGTGATGATAATAAGAATAAAGCTAAAAAGACATCATTGTGTCGGAAGAGTTAAGTCAGATAATACATAGTCCCATGCATGAATAATCTCACATGTCACCTGGGAGCTTGAATTTAGGAAGTCATATTCTTGTGGATCTAGAAGGCTTCTTTACCCCTTTCATACCAGTTTATAGCTGCATATGACACAGTAAGATTCTGTTGTACACTACAGTATTGGTACATTATTTGTGTAAGATGAAAGTATGTCATGAAATATTGTGGCTTGTACAGATTGGTCCATGAATAGCATGCCACTAGAAGCTCATCTGGCAGCATCTTGTGTGTTGTGGGAATGGGTGATGCATGGAGATGGCAGTGGGAATGGGGAATTAATAAATGATGCTGAATGAACATTGATAACGAAGAACAAGATTTCCCTGGAACACACCAGACGTTGCCCATCAGAGTGGAAAAGTGTTATGTATCGACCATCTTGTAAATCACTGAGATAGAATTACCAGGCACCTTCCCATGTCTTGAGGAATACAGTCTGAAGTCAAAGAGGAGTAAGTAAGTTGGCTTATGTTTTGCCTACGGAGACACAAAGCTGAAAAGTCATAAAGCATGGGTAAATGTGTAAATGGTAGTGTCTGTGTCTTGGTGTAGGGTTATTGGATTGTAGGAAGTGTACTGATATTCTTATTTTTAACTGTTGTATTTTTTGATGTGGTGAAGAGTGCAGACTTTATACTTAGGGCTTCCGATCAAGTATGTTAACTCCTTTACTATGAGGATTTCTTCATTTAATCCTTTCATCCCCATGATGTATTTGAAAAAAAAAAAAAAAAAAAAAAACCATTGTCAACTATAGGGGGATCCCTTGTAGTGAAGGAAATAATGAAGGCTATACCTAACTCCTGCTGTTCAGAAAGTCTCCCAGGCTGAATAAAATTGTGTGAAGATAAATTAAATGAAAACTTCATCATTGGACTGAATGGATAAATTCTTGCTGCTGTCAGGTACTGTATTTTTATTCAACTGTAGGGAGGTCGGTCATAGTAGAGAAGCGAACCTCTTCAGAATGATAAATGTGTTAATTTTATTCTTGCTACCACCAGATGGATTAAGCTAATGGAAGACCTTTCACAGTGGTGTCAGTAAAGATTATTATTAACCTGTCACTGCCTGCCATCTTCTGACCCTAGTAAAATAATCTGGATATAGCAAGAATATAATACTGAAGGCACAGTAGTATCATGCTCAAGAAGTTAGTGGAATTTTTAAGTACAGTACTGGTACTTCCCTCATGAACTCTCCTAAGTAGAATAAAATTGTATGGTGGCAGCAAGAATAAAATACTGATGACATCATGATACTGAAGGAGTTAAATGTACAGATGATCAGTTAGTGTATCGTATTAGTTCCTGAATTTGTGGAAGTACAATAGTCTTAAGTTTGCTGTGCTATCCAGCTGCTTCTATGGTTGCTTCAAAGCGGTACTAATAATTTGTTATTAAATGGTAAAAGAAGGTGCCGTAGTCTTTAAGGTACTGTACTTAGCTTAATTAATGTTCTCATTAGTTCACATTTGATTCAGAATTACAGTAGTTGCATTGATTCCTAAACATGCTATTTTCACGAGTTTTCCTTTTACTGTTTCTGGATCATACAGCTCCCTTTAACTATAGGCAGTTCATGGTCTAAGTCAGGATTGTTTTGAAAAATGTATGCACAGTATCATTTTTTTCTGAGCAGCTGTTACTGCTTAGTGGGTGAAGTTAGATAATCAGCTTTATAAGTAGCATTGGAACATCCATAATGCTTTTCTGTAACTTGTTAACTGAACAGTAAATGTAAACAGCGATAAGGTGATATAATATGAGTGACTGTGATGGGCTTAGGTAATGATGTTGATACTGATGAGGTATTTCTTTTATTTTTAGTTAACAAGTACAGTAACCAAAGAAAACATTCATTATCATTATATATATCTCATCATAATCATCTGGACCTCCTTTCCCACCCTAGGGCAGGGTGAGGAGTAGCAACATCCAGACAGCCTAAGTTTGACCAGTTCAATGGACCATGCTTCTATTCACTCATCATTCAAGCCAACAGAATCCTGGCTCCATCAGATAGGCCAAAAAAAATTTTCACCACATTCTGTAGCTTCACATAATTGTACAGTACCTGTCTGATAGAGCCAATCTGAATGCTGTCACATTAAAAAGGGGTGCCAAATCCCTGGTTATGCACATCTCTGCACAAAATTCATCCAGCCAGATTGGTCTTTTGTCAGTTCCTTAGCATCACCAACTTCCATACCTGTCCTCTTGGGCTTTTCTTCTACTACTACATCCAGCTCATCCCAAAACCTCTCTTTCTCTGTCTCACTTCTATCATCACATGGTGCATATGCTACAATCACTGCCACTTTCACCTTCTCTTGAATTTGACATACGATACATACATCACGAGCCGACACATTTGTATTCTCTCATTCCAATCTGCCACACTTTGTTCATCAACAAAGCAACTTCTTCCTTGCATCTTCCTCACCCGTTCATGCCCAACCTTACATACCTTACACCCTTCCACTCCTCCACTACACCATTTCATCTTAGTTTCGCACAATGCCATCATGCACTCTCAAACACATTCATCACTTCCATCCTCTTACTTTCATTCACACCTCTCACATTCCACGTAGCTATGCAAATCTGCCCATTTGGTTGAAGCCCCGGACAGTAATTGGGCTCTTCCAGGCTTTCCAAAACGTTTGCCATAATTTAGTGATTTTGATTTGGGTATATGGGGGATACTTAACCCTGCTGGAAACCCTGGTTAAATGGTTACCATCCAACGCAGTATATGGTTTCCTGGGTACAAGAAACCATTTGGCATGTCTCTCAGTGTTGTGACCATGAGGCAACACTACACTGAGTTGATGATGGGTAGGATCCAGGAACAGAAGAGCAGAAAATAGGGAAGGGAACTAACTACCTGTGCAGTATGTTATTCATGAAAAAAAAAAAAAAAAAAAAAAAAAAGTGGCAGAAATTCAGCATTCAAGTCACTTCTCAGAATATAACGTAAGTGGCAGTCACATTAATTTTATTTGCATTGATGCACAGAAATTTGTCATTCTGATTTTTTCTCAGAATTTGTGTGTAAATTATTTATGTTTTTACACAGTATGATAAAACATTTAGTCAATTTAACCCCTTCACTACAATAGGTCTCCCCTAAGTTGAATTAAATTTCTGACAGGAGCCATTACCATTAAACTGAGAAGTTGTCATTGTCATGGAGGGTATTAATGAGCATTGTTTCTAACTAGGAGGGTTCTCATTTAAGCTGAATAATATCCTGTAGCCTGGATATAGGATGTTCTGTGGATTAAATGGTCTGGACTATGATATCCTAGACCAGTATTCTTGTAGGGTCAAAAAGCTTATTAACACCACAAGAAACTTCCCTGGACTCTTAACCAATGTAGCTCTTATGACTCCTGGCTCATGGTACTCCTAACACCCCTTTTTGCATGCTACACCATGCTTGTCTCTTGTATCATATTTATTCTTCTGTATTGTAAACATAGATTGTACGAATAAGATACAAGCAGTGAGTAAAGTCCCTTATGTTGAAATTAGCTAGTAAGGAAATGGCATTGGGAAATTTCTTTGGAATTTGGTGGATATTGGCTTCTTTCCAAGAATTAGGGAATGAAGAAGTATGTATGCATAGTCTGAATAATTTAACCAGAACTGGAGCAAGTTCATGGGAATCCTTTTTCAAAAAAACTGGAGGGATTCCATCTGGACCTGGAGCTTGGTGGTTGGTAAATTATCTTGGATAGATTTTATGTATCTAGTCTGTGTCTTAACCGGAGCAATTTCGGGAGAGTCAAGTTCTAGTATGGGAACGTTCTGGCTGACTTCCTCTAAAGTACAGTTTCTGGCAAATGTTCTGCAAGGATGTTTGCTTCACCATCTGGGTCATTTATAGTGTTACAATCTGAAAACTTTAGTGGGTGAGTGGGTGATGACTTGTTAAGTTATTATTGAAAGAATTGAGAGTTGACCAGAATATTCTTTTGTCATTAGGATTATTTAATAGTTTGGATGCTTGGTTGTGAAGAAAGTTTGGCTTAATGAGATTTATTACAGTTTTTGCATGGCTTCTAGCATTTTTAAATTGACTGAGCAAATTAGATGTTTTTTATTTTAAGTAAAAGTTATTACGACAGATTGAGCCGGTGAAGGTTTATATCCAAGGGATGGTTGGGGTTGATTGCTCATGTAATGCCACTCGGGGATGAGTGAGGCTGGTCACTCTCATCTTAAATGTCGGGATCAGCTGCCTAGCCCCGGGCTCCTGCGCTCCTCATGGGGCAGTGTACAGTAGGATTGGATGATGGATATATATATATATATATATACTGTATATATATATATATATATATATATATATATATATATCTGGTTGCAGAAGTAAAGATATAAAATATTTTGTCAGTATGAAAGGAGTAATCCTTTACTAGATTATATTGAGAGAAAGAGATAAATACTTGATTTAGGGCAGGCTTTCATATACTGAAACTGTTTGTTCAAACTGTCAGTATGATTCCACCAACTCTGATACAGTGTTACATATATACTGGAGTTTTGTCCTAATACTATTCAGTTTAATCTTTCTCTGATATTCTGTTTTGTCATTGCTCTACCATGTTAGACGTCATGTTCTCATGCTCTCACCACATGTACACCAACTCATACAGTCACCAGAAAAAGTATTGTAACTCTTCCCTAGTTGACACTGTGAAACACAGGATGAAGAATTTTGAAACACTACTGAATGTCCCATTTCAGTAAGCTTACCAGTGTTGTATACAGTACCAATCATTATGTGTTCACTAAAATAGTGCTTCAAATTAATGCTGTGCTTTTTGTTAAGACATTAGGACAGTTGTATGTGGGTGTTGTTAGGATACACAATTCACAGGCAGCATTTATTCCTGACCGGTTTCACTACTCTGCGGAACTGGTCAGGAATAAATGTCTGGATGTGCGTTTTATTTCATTCTCATTATTATCTTATGCTTTTACTTAGCTCAGGGTTGACCTGTCACAGTGAAGAAGTTAATAAAGATTGTTTCTGAATTCTTTGTTAGGGAAGATTTCCCTAAGCTGACCAAAATGTGTGATGGTGGAAATAACAAAACAGTGTATAATAAGACCATAATGCTGAATAAAGTTGACCAGTTTAACATTGTAGTTGTCTTGAGGTATACAGTAAATATCTAGGTTAACTTAATTAATTATCAGAACCATTGAATTTACAAGTAACGAGGCTTATTTTGTTGACTGTACACCTCAACACAGATGCTGCCTTGTCGTGTCTTAGAAATACTGTAGTTTTGCTTATTCAGGTGTCCAAGATGTTTCTGTGATGATCATTCTTTCATGGTGACTGTAGCCCACTGTACTGTGGTAGACTGTGATGAATTAGAGCAGAGAGAATTCTGGAGGCAGAGTTACCAACAAACTTGTAGTTATCTGTGTTGTAACTATGCTTGTTTTTGTAGGATGGACAAAGAAAAAGAGAGTGTAGAATCTTCCTATGTCTCTAGTTCCTCCTCCTCCTCCTCCTCATCATCATCATCATCATCATCATCATCATCATCATCTTTTCTAAAGGAAAAATGATTGGGTGAGTAAGGGCCCAGAACAATAAAGAAAAAAAAAAAATGTGGTGGAGGGAGGACTAAACATTTCTAAGTTACAACAGGAATTAGATTGTAAGCTTGCTTGTGAATCTGTCCCTTGTTATCGTGTAGAAGTTGGCAGATTTTCCATTATAGGATGTTTAGGTATAACAGTGGATTAGAGTTTGTATATTTGACTTTGTGCCAACTACTTTTTGTACTGTGCTCAAGTGATATTATGCACAAATGATTGTTACTAGATTTGTGATTTTTTGTGTAGTCAGGAATCTTTCAGTACTAGCATAATGATTGATAGGGATGAAGAGGCACATATTTAAGACCTTAAATTGCAAAGGGGAAAGGTAATTCAGTTTTTGACAATTTGTGGAGCACTTGATGAAGATCAGTGATATTTGGTCTTTTATATTGTTGATGGCTTCTCTTGGGTAAACTTGGGCTGTCTGGACGTTGCTACTCCTCACCCTGCCCTAGGGTGGGAAAGGAGGTCTGGATGATGATGATGATGATGATGATGATGACTTCACTTTGCATTAGGAGATACAGGCTAGTCAGCTGACTTTAATGCCCTTGTTGGAGCAATGGACTTCTATAGGTTTGATCTCCTAGTTATAACTGGAGATTTTCCATCATGTAATGCATCAAGGGAAGTAAACTGGTCACTTACCCTAAAATGTAATATACTACAGTGGCATTGCCTCAAGCCCTTACACCTCAAAAAGGGTAAAATAAGATTGGCTCTTGCCATGTAAAAATTCCATAAATTACACTCAGATATGAGAGATTACATTCCCTGTTATAGTGTAAGTGAGGCATACAACCACTGATATCACAGGCACTGATAACCATCCATCCATCCTATATCAAAAGTGTGATCCTCATTGTGGTGTGTACAGCTTGGCATGCTACATGTCATGATATATCTTGCCTTGAGCTTGGCATGCTACATGTCTGATGATATATCTTGCCTTGATCACTGGATGGCCTAGATCAGCTTGTTAACATGCATCAGTGTTCCTAATGTTGTGGCATTTTTCTAGTATATGAACAAATGTCTAAATAAGGAAAATGTTATTCAATTTAACAAAGCCTCTGTCACCTACCCTTAAATATTTTTATTACAGTAGCCTAGTTTGGGCCCTTGCACCTCAGAGAGGGGGATATGGGACTGGCTGTTACTGTTTTTATGTGATTTTAAAAGCATTGTGGTCTCTGAAGAAATGGAAAACTTTGATTGGACACTTGGTCAGTTTGATGTTAAAGAATTGGCATTTGTTATAAATTACATGGAAGTCATATTGTTAAATAAAGATTTGGATAAAGCAAAAGTTTAACTGATGGAGGATACAGGTATATCATGCATGTACAGTACTAAGAGAACAGGTAGTCCTGACTGAACTGGGATATCTGCATTAGAGGGAATTTAAAGTACATGTATGACATCAAAAGAAAAAAAGGAATAATCAAGTTAAACAGATGGTATTCATTTATATAATGATACAAACAGAAATAGTCTGTGCAACCACAGCATAAAAGTATGTTTTCCCAAGCCTAAAGCAGCATTGTACTGCATTGTATGTGCAACACTTATACAAAAGGGCAGATAAATTGCCCTGTTTACTGTAATGTAAGTAACATATCACTAACATACAGAGAAACTTATTTGAATTTGATTTTCAAAATGTAGAATGTTCAGTGTATAAAATATTTTTGTATCTGTTGCAGAACCACTGTAGTTTATGTTCTTCCACCCTTTCAATCCACTGATACATTTTGAATTTTATTCTTGCAACCACCAGACAGTTTTATTCAACTTGAAAAGATCTCTAGTATGGAAGGAGTTATGAAGGCTATATCTAACCCCTCCAGTGCAAAAGTTTCTCTAAGGCTGAATAAAATCATTGGGAGGTACTAATAAAATCAATATGTATCCAGACTGAAGGGATTAAAGAGTTATTATGTCACTGTGATGTATAACTGTATTGCTGACAAATTTTGCATTTTGTGGAGATGCATCTTGTTACAATAAGAGTATCTGTATGTGCTGAAGAGGTACATTTAGTTAACATATTTAGAAAAAAAAGAACATCATACTTGGAAGGAGAGTATTTTATCTCCTGCACACTTAACCCGTTGATGGCACATTCCATTAACAGTGTGTGGTTTCCAGTTGCAAGTAAACTGTCAAGTGCTATCTGCTTAGAAATACAGTAAAACCTCACTATAACTGTAATGGACTAATTGGGGCCCAAGCCATTCTGAAATAAACAAATGGTACTAGAATTTGCTTTTATTGGAATCGAGGAGCAGACCAGACTGAATTATATATCGGAAAAAGCCCGATAAAGGCCAGAAGCGGTCTGGACTGCCTGACCACTTCAGCTCTATTCACCATAGTAAGGTAAAAAGAAAAAAAAATGTTTATCAATGTATGGAACAGTACTGTATTATTATATAATTTATACCATCCATCCAACCATCATCCAATCCTATGTTGCTCCATGAGGAGCGTAGAAACCTAGGGCTAGACAAGTTGGTCCTGACATTTAAGATAAGAGCGACCAGCCTCACTCATTGCTCTTGTAATGCCACTCAGGGATGAATGAGGCTGGTCACTTTCATCTTCAATGTCAGGACCAAGTTGCCTAGCCCCAGGCTCCTATGCTCCTCATGGGACAACATAGGATTGGGTGATGGATGGGTGGATGGTATAATATATATAATGATACTGTACTGTACTGTACACTGATAAACATGTCTTTTTTTTTTTTACCCTATTATGGTGAACATAGCTGAAATGGTCAGGTAGTCCGGACCGCTTCTGGCTTTATTGGACTTTTTCCGATATATAATTTAGTCCGGCCGGCTCCTCTGTCTATTTATCTATCTATCTATTGCCAGACGCCTCAATCCCGTTCGGGGTGGCCACAAACAAATCGCCTCCACGTCGCCCTGTCCCCCACCATTTCACTGCCCTGCTTCCAACTCACATCCCCCTCTCTCATATACCTCTCCACCCCATCCCTCCATCTCATCCACGGCCTCCCCCTCCCTCTCCCTCACTTCACCTCACTCACATACACTCTCTTCGTCAGCCTATCACCCTCTGTCCTCTCGACATGGCCAAACCAGCTCAGTGTATTCCTCCTAACGCTTCCTATCACATCCACATCCACACCACAATGCTCCTCGATTCCAATAAAAGCAAAATCTGGTATGTTGCAGTCCTTTATATAGAGGTTTTTGTGTATATACATAAATTAGTTGAGAAAGGTTTTAACCATTGGTTGATGAGAGTGTTCCCTTGTCAAGTTTATTCATTGGCACTAGAGCAAAATACATACTGTACTGGTAAGTTTAAGGATAAATAATGAAAATTATATTACACATAAGCTCTGAGGAAAAATGTTTAAACAGTACATTTCCTTCTCAGCTCTGTGTTGATTTTCCTTAATATGTCCAAATATGTTTAATGAGTGGTGGTAGGTTCTCATGAGTATTTTGTATTTTGTTGGGTGTAATCTTGCACATTCATAAAATAATGAAATGAACTTGATTTTCTTAGTGGAAGTTTAGGGTTTTTAAATACAAACTAATTGCTCATTTCACTGTGTTCATAAATGTCACTTTTTTACTGCATTTATTTCTGTATGGGACCTTCTTTAGGAAATACAGAGCAACCCACTTTCATGGATCTTGCTTTTTCCACCATTTCTCATAGTTATTGCATTATCAATGTATTTTCATGCCTGTACAGTACTATAACTCCTCTAGCCAGAGGATGTCCCTTTCATGTTCTGCCCAACAAACTCTTTTATACATCTTGGGAGATAACCCTGGAAGCGAAGAGGTTAATGAAGGCCATATCTAATGCCTCCAGTTTCACAAATCTCTCCCTAAGCAGAATTTGTTTGGAGTTAACAAGAATAATGTAAAACTGCATCCTCAGATGTAGTTAATTCACTGATTTTCATGGCTTTTGCCTAATTCACTTATTTCTATCTATTTCTGTGGCTGTTGTTAATCCATATGTTTCCATGCCAGTTGCTAATCCATCTATTTCTGTGGGTAAAAGTACAGGTATAGGTGGGGGCAGATGTCATGAGGCATTTAGCCACAGTGCTCATCTCCATATCGTATGCCTTTGAATCTGTGGTGGGTTATTCACTTGATATCATGGAATGCAAGGTGCCTGATTCATCATGGTTACCACAGTTACCTCCCCTAGGTATTACCCTAGATACTATACTCATTTTACCTACCAGCCCACAGAGGGTGGATAGACACCTGAGTTGAGTGATGCCAGCTCCCTGTTCAAAGATTCGAACCCTGGTGCAAACGGGCCAGCAGCTTCACAGTTGGCAATGCTAACTACTACTGTGGCCTTTGATAATCCATGTGTTTCAGTGTCAATTGTCTCCTAGTAATCTACCCATTACCATGGCTGTTGCTCAGAAAGAACCATTTTTCCTTCCATAGCTCTTGTTCAAAGTGACCACATCTTTTCATGGCTTTGATTTACATTGCATTTATTTTGATAAGTTATACTGTATTGTAATATTCTGTTACTTCACAACAATGTGAGATATGGTGTAAATTCACGCCATAGTTTGTTCACTCCCTCTACCCTAACCCCTGGTTTGAGGGAAGCTAAAGACCTACTGTCCAGTATCTCCTTCAATCCAGTGACTTGTTTTATTGATTTGTTGCTGCCTGCAGGTGCTCTTGTTCAGTCCAGGGGAGGCCTCATGGTGTGAAAAGATAAGTGAAGGCTATATCTAACTCCAGTGCAAAAAGTCTCTCTAGAACTGGATAAAAGTTTCTGGAAAAAGCAGGAATGAGCTAATAAATGCATTGCTGGGTTGAAGGAGTTAAGATGATAGTTGAAAATCCAGACTGCTTGGGATTATACTTTCATCATGTACTGGTAGTTGTGTAGTCTAGCAAAGCTCCAAATTATCACTTTAGCTCCTACAGTATAGTGCTTTTTTTTTTTTTTTTTCCACCAGACAATAATTTTCATCCATTCCATTTTGGAAAATTTGGTAGTGATGAGGTTAATGAAGAGTTACTTTACACATTCTCAATGAGGTGTCTCTCTGAGTTAAATTTTCAGCAGTCAGTAAAATAAATAATGCATCAGCGTAATGAAAGGTAGCTCATCACTAACTGTGACACCTTGTATATCATGTCTGCAGTCAGGAATGGGGTGGAGGCTTATAAGTGTACTGTACTGCATTTCTTGTATTATCTGATGAACTTTGTGGATTGATCAATATATCTGAAATCGCAGTACTGTATACTGTATTTAAATCACTGACAGTTTTAGTTTTTAACAAGGAGTGTGGCATGATATTGTAGTAAGAGACACTAATTTTTATGAAGTCATCATTATTCTTTTGGATTTCTTTGTTGTTGTTGGTCTTGTTGCTACTGTTGTTTTCTGTGCCCAGATTATCAAATTTTCATTCATTCATTCATCATCTAATCCTGAGTTGCCCCTTGAGGAGCATAGGAGCCTGGGGCTAGGCAAGTTGGTCCTGACACTCAAGATATGAGTGACCAGCCTCACTCATCCCTCAGTGGCATTATGTGATCAATAAACCCCAACCTCCCCTTGGATATAAACCTACACCATCTCAACCACCAAGCACCATAATTTGGTTATACGGTTACCACCCAGTGTGATAAATGGTTTCCTGGCGTACAGGAAACCATTTAGGTTGTCACTCTGTGTTGAGTCACTCGTAGACAGAAGGTAGAGGAAATTATGAAGAAAAGAGACTCTGTGTTGAGTCACTCGTAGACAGAAGGTAGAGGAAATAATGAAGAAAAGAGAGACAGAAGAGGAAGGATAGAAAGAAGGAAGAGAGAAAAGGGTAGGCACCCGAGAGGAGCAGTACATCAAGTGAGTGGATGGTGAGTGCCCCCACCAACCACTTAAGTGTAACAAATTTCCATAGATAATAACAAATCATCACTACTCTTCTCCCACTTGAATTGCTGTAAATTGCCACTCTCAATTGCAAATCCATGTCTCTTTATCACAACCTACCCAGTAGTTTCACCCATACTGTATCCACTATCTCCTCCCACTCCAAGCCTCTCTGTCACAGTTCATCACCACTCCCTTCTGCCACTCTAACCTTGTTCAACCTACAGCTCATTATTAGCCTCTCATGCCACTCTTAAATTACAATCTTTCATACAATACCACTATACAGTACAGTATTTCCTTTTATCCATCAACTTCATTTTGTTTCCAGTTTTAGATAATTTGGCTGTTTGGCCCTTGTAGCATAAGTGTGGGTTGCAGTATGGTGGTATTGATTCTGTCTTTGGCTTTTATGCAATTTTCCAGTAACAAACTTATTTTTATTATGAAGTTGGGTGTTGTTAAGAGAAGCACATTATTTCTTTCCTCTCCCTCCCCCCCCAAAGACTGTTCAAGGGTGTTTTTCAAGAACTTGCAGTGTCTGTGCCATGTGATCTGTGGGGTTGCTTTGTACGTACTGTACTCATGAGGTCAATAAATCAGAGTGCCCTGTTAGTACTGTATATGTTAGTGCCTCAATGCCCTACTAGCCAGATATGTTAGTGCTGCTGGTTCCCTTATCTCCCCCTTGTGCAGTTTTATTTTGAACCTGTGAAACTTTGAATGTTGGGAAGACAAATACATTATTATGGTAAATGAGGTGTACATGTGTTTATTGGTGGAAAATGGTCAGTGGCTGTCAGATACAGGAAAGGGGTCAGTAACAAGTCTTACGCTAAACAGTGTGTGTGTGTGAGCCAAGGCCGGAGGAAATAGATATAGTGGATGTGGCTCTTTAGTGTGATGGAGAGTTTTGCTACTTAAGGGATATAAGTAGTTCAGGAGGTGGTGCTGAAGCTAGCTAAATCGAAAAACTCCAGAAATTATCGGAAGATTAGAAAGCTGTTGACCGCTGCTGACAATGAAGTTATGAAAGGTAAATTATGCTATATCTGTGTTTGTGTGTGCGTGATGATCTGCAGCAGTTAAACGTGAACAGTAAAAGAGGAAGATATTCCAACGTCTGGGCATGCCAAAATGAGACTTGCGAGATGGATGTCTGTTGTCTTCTAGAAGACATTATGAGGATGCTCGGATATAGTGAGGTAATGTGAACAGCTAAACTGAAGTGGTATGAACATCTGAAGAGAATGCATGAGATTAAATATATAAATACTTGATAGAACATGATGTAGAAGGGGCAGTTTTTGCAGCCAGGCCAAGGTTAAGTTTCTGAGGAGGCTCAGGGCTAGAGAATTTGATCAGATTGCTGCAGGAGACTGCAGCTTTGCAATCACCCAAATAAGCATGTATGATGCCAGGTACATATCTGTTGTTTAAAACCATGACAAGAAAAAAAATAGTATACTGTAAGGAGGCCATGATATTAGTAGGACAGTATTTTTCATGGTTGCTGTGTCGTAGTGAGAGGGTCTCGTTAAAAAAAAAAAAAAAAAACGCTATTTGTAAGAGACAGATAGCCTAACTGATCCAAGGATGTACACCCTAAACAAAAATAGTTTGTCATGGAACAAGTGTTTCGAATATCGTCTGTAAAAATATTATCATTGCCATTGTAACTTATTATAATTATTTATTATTATTATTTACTGTTTGTCCTCGTATCTACTGTCACCTACGCGGCAAAAGCACCAGCCGAGTCGCCGGATTGAATGGCAAGTGCGTGTGTGAAAAAGAGCAGTGTTTATCCACGTACTGGTGTAATACGTCTGTGCAGTTCCAGAGTAAGCCAAGTCATATTTATACACGCGTGGTTTCTACGGACAATTACTGAATCTAAAGAGATGAACATTTAGCTAGGATACTCATAGGAAAATGAGCTGTAGCTAGCCGACTTCCTGACCAGCTGATTGGACATAAAACTGGCTTAGCAGTATTTTATGAGGTAAGTGTACCGTACCCTGGGTCATGGGTAACGCCAACAAGTAACTCTATCACACAGTAACAGCAGAATGTACTAATAGGTAATTTAACAGCAGAATGTACTAATAGGTAATTCGAAATCATTCATTGCCAAATCCAGCATTTAAATCTCGGTATTTGAGTTATGAAACTTCATTAGTAGGGCAAATTCGTAATCAAGACACAGGAAAACATGCATTTCATTTTTTTCAGCAGTTATATCTAAGTCACTTGTGCTCATTAAGGACGTATAACCGTCAGTAGCGAAGTGTCACAGTGCTTCCCTTTTCAGTTTTGTTGATTTAGGTTTTCTGTACCCAGGAGGATTTGGATACATTTGTGGGAACGATGGGCTGGGGTAGGTTGAGTTGTGATGGGAAGTACGGTATGCCTCATGAATATGACATCAGCTATCTGTAGTTGTGGAAGTCATATTTGTGATATTTACCACATCAGGTAAGTGGTGGTGACTATCATCCACTTGATATAATGCTACCTGCATCTTTATTCACCTTTATCATTGTTTTTCTGTGTCTAAACTCCTCTCTTCCTGTTTCTCCCATCTTTCCTGTCACTTTTTATCACTCTCCTTTTCAGGTGGCATTACATTGAGTGAGAAGCCAAATGGTTTCCTGTAAGCCAGGAAACCATTTGGAGTGCTGGATGGTAACCATGTAACTAACTCATATGTGTTCTGTACATGTCAGCAAGGGGATTGGCGAAGGGTTATTGCCCCTTCCTATAACACAACCACCGGTAGCTCAAAGACAAACGGCTACCCCGTATGGGATTATGGCGTTTGGTTATAGATAGAAGAGAAATGGGTTGGGGATGGGGTGGAGAGGAGTGGATGGGATGGTGTTCGGTGTTGGGGCAGGGTGGGATGAGTACATCCTGTGAATGTCCTCTCTGTATGAAAGGCAGCTTTGGCAGTGAGGAGACCTAAGTTATGGATTGCTCTTGAAAGACCATATGGTGGGGGGGGAAGGGATGAAAAGGGATGGAGTGAATGTGGTTGGACAGAGTGCAGGTAATGTGCCCAGTGAAAATGGACAGGGTGCTGGGGAGGGGTGCCTTCATGCAAGGGCACAGCAATAACCTGCTGCTTGGTTTTACTAATGTCCCTCAGTTCCTTCTTTATTTCCCCAAACAAGGAGGATGGAATGCAGGAGAAGGACAGCTACAGCCTATAGTCCACTGTGTCACAGTGAATTGTGCCTGGGGTGACAAGAGCAACAAGCTGGGCATTGTATGTCACCCTAAATGGGCATGATGGATTTATTCAGAGCTCTGTTCCAGATCAACATGAATATGAAAATAAGAATGTGTCACTGTTCTATATCTGGCATCTTACAACACAGGGAAAATCAGTAACCTAATAAACAGTGAATATACTTAACACACCCAAACTCCCATAACTTGTTTTCAGCTTCGTAAAAATCATCTAGCACGGGCCGAAATGTGGTACTGTACTAGAATTGTTTTGAACATGAGAGAGTTCAGTGAACCCCATGATACTGATTATCATTCATTCCTTGCAGCTTAATTTTCTCCCAGGAGGGAGTGTCTTCTTAGGTTTAAATCCTTTTAAATTCTTTTTCTATTTCAGGGTGGGTGTTAGAGCGATGAGAGCCAACGCTGTGTACATTCCAAGGTGGTCTGGCAGTGTCCATAGAGGTGGTGGTCGTGGCAGGCATCTATCTGGCACCCGGACTTCACAGGGGCATCGTAAGCGGGAGGGGCAGGACGGGGGAACCTTAAACACCCTCCCTGACCCTCCCAAGATGCAGCGATTCAGTCAAAGCGAGACAGTGAAGACGAAGGACGTAACCAGGAGTAACATGGCCCCAGTTCATACCACAGTGACAAAGGACATAACCAGGAGCAGTGTACCCTCACATTACACCACTAAGGCAGAGGATGTAACCAGAAGCAACATGGCCCCACTTCATGCTACCAAGTGTGTCCTCCAGGGTGTGCTGAGTCTCTTTAGGGTCAAGAGTCCACAGGAACCCCAACAGGGACAGCCATCCTGCCCTCCAACAACCCTAAACACAGTCTCCAGTCAACCCCAGAGTCAGTCTCGACTTCCTCTGGCACCCCTCAGTACCGATGCCCCCCAACCCACAAAGCAGCTGCAGAACCAGCCTCAATCCCCGTTGGCACCCATAGACTGCAACCCCAACAAACTCCCAGATCGATCCCAAAAACAGTCATGTCCCCTTTTAGCAACAGTAAACTCCAACCAGAACCCTAATCCACCTGAGAATCAACCTCAGCAGCAACCCCAGGCTACCATAGATTCCAACACCACTTCAACCCAGCACATTATAAGGGACAACTCAAGGATGTGTGAGAATGACAAAGAAAACATTCATCCCTCTTCGACATCATCAATCCGGACAGCAGTTTCGGTGCTGAAGAATTTTTATGATCAGGTCAAGGGGAGGGCAGGTGATGTACCTCCTCCTCCCCCCCATGCATGTCGTGTGGCTCCCAAGGACTTGGCTAACCACTCAGTGGGAGAAATAGAAGTAAGTGTGGTTTGCATTTGTTATTTTAGTTAGCTAAGGAATTTTCCAAGCACTTCTTTCTTATTGCTCTATTTCTGCTTGCAGCTAGTTAATATTTTCTTGTCTGTTATATATGCATTGTGTGTCAGTATAGTATTTGATTGACACAAATAAAACAGACGAGAATGCTAAGATGTAATGTGTAAAATAAAATACTGGTTGTTCAGGAAGAGGTGCAGCAAGCTTTTAGAGGTGATGAGCATATAAACCAATGTCTTTTATAGATGTGTGGTGGTTGGTGAGGTACTTTGTTCATTGGTTGAGATCTCAGAGAGGTGAGTGGAGGTTTAGATGATTTAATGCCACCAGGGATGTAGGCCAGTCATCTGCCCTTATATACTTTAGACACTAGCCAAGCCTCAGAACCCAGCACCTCCCAAGAAGTAACATGGGACAAAACATAATTCATCCATCCATCCATCATCCAGTCCTATGTTGTCCCATAAGGAGCGTAGGAGCCCAGGGCGAGGCAAGTTGGTCCTGACGTTTAAGATGAGAATGACCAGCCTCAGTCATCCCTGAGGGGCATTACATGTGCAAGACAATATTAGTGTCTTTCATTGTCCAGTGTGTGTGTGTGTGTGTGTGTGTGTGTGTGTGTGTGTGTGTGTGTGTGTGTGAAAAGTGATGTTTGGCTGATGATAATGATTTTTTTTCCTTAGTATTCATCTGACACAACATAATACTGCAATATTGCCCTTTTAATTTTGCTCACAAGTAATTTTAGCTATAATCCCTTTTCACACTGGTTAATAGTCCTTTTCTTACTTTATTGTTTTAGGCCACAGGGGATACCCAAGTAAACAAATCTGCAGACACACAAGAAATTATAAGTGGCAGTGAAGAAACGAACTTCAGACCTAAGAAGAAAGTGATCATCAAGAGACGAAGTAGGCGAGAGGATTCATCGTCAGGGAGCGTTTTTGTTACCTGGCAGCATTTTGACTGGTTCCTGCAGCTGGTTGGTAAGTGGCTGTGTGAATGGATGGAGAGAAAATGCATTGATGAATGGAGAGTAGATGCATGGATTGATGGGGAGAGAATGTATGGATTGATAAAAAGAGAAAGGATGAGTGAGATGATGAAGAGTGGATGTGTAGATAGATGGACAGGAGATGTGTGGATTGATGGAAAGATGCAGAGAGTGGATGTGTAGATAGATGGACAAGAGATGTGTGGATTGATGGAAAGATGCAGAGAGTTGTTACTTAGGAGCACATTATTGCTGTTGTTGTTGTGGCCCCAGGTTCATCAGGGTGTGAACCTGGTTGACTGAAGGCTGAAGCTGCCAAATTCCTACAGTCCACTGATCTTTCTGGAGATGGGGAATTGAGATCTTGTGTACAGTATAGCTAGGTGGTGAAGCTTTTTTTTTTCCCTTCTTATCCTTTGCAGAGAATCCCACCATTACCAAGTTCCTGACCACAGACATCTGTCGGCGGTATGCAGACAAGTACCTCCTGGCCATGGTCTTTACCTACTTTGTCCGTGCTGGCTTCAAGTGGCAAGATTTTACCATGCGCAATTTCTTTGCTGCCCTGTGAGTTATTATTTCCAAGGGTCATATGAGGCGCTCCGAGCCAGAGGGGCGACCATGCATTTTGCTTATTTTCGGTAATTAGTTATTAAACTTTTACACCTAATTACCAAACTGTAATATACTTTAAACGTCATGTTTACCATCATTTTAATCGTCTTGGCTAGCACTTTCAAGCTAAACAAGAAAATGCAAATAAGTATAATTTTACCATTGTATAATTAGCCATGTAATTGCAGGGTAATTATCATGAGTAGTTATAAATTTTTGAACACATTGCTTATTTGCTGATATCAGAAAGATAACTTCATATGAGAGAGGGGGGTGTAAGTTGGGAGCAGGGCAGTGAAATGGCGGGGGACAGGGCGACGTGGAGGCGATTTGTTTGTGGCCACCCTGTACGGGATTAAGGTGTCTGGCAAAAATTTCCCACAAAATATCAAATCTGATTTATTATGAATTTTTGAAGTAAGTATTTACAAGAAATAATTAAATTCAGGCAAGGAATTGTAATTACAATCGTGGATTTTGTTGAAAAATTTTATTTTCTGATAGTAAACATTACATAACACCAACCATGTCATTCATAGACACACTGTTTAAAAAGGCTGTACGACACACCTCAGTAGGTTTGTTATTCACTAACACTGTGTACTTCATAATTTTATTAATATGGCTCTCTCTCCTTTTCACTTGATGCCTCATAACATCACACTGTGACACTCAGTGATATAGATACATCGTCTGCTTATCATGATCACGTAGGCCCCAGTAATTATTGAAAATCTTTTGCACATTTTCATGGTCTACCACACTGAAATACTTCCTGTTAGAGCTGCAATCATCACCAACACTTCTTGCAGCAACTTGTTGCTTGGTTGTATGGCTGAAGTATGCCTCACCACTATCTCTTTTCCGCTTATATACAGCCTTTTTCCACTTTTCAAGGTGGTTCTGTCTCTTCCTCGTCACCAACGGACATTCATCTACTCTGTCACTGTGTTTGGAGCTCATTTCAAGCCAAAAACACGTAAAAACAGCAGAAAATACAAGCTCGTGATTGCCAGAGCTGGTCAGTGTAAACAAAGGCAGAGGAAGGTGACTCAAAGAGAAACAAGCCTTATGAGTCACCCTCACAAGGTTGAATTTTGCCTGTCATAATGTACCACATGATAGAAAATAGGTTCTCCTACTCGGTCCAGAGAAAATCTGGAAACTTGAGATATGGCACACTCGCCCCTCAGGCCCAGAGCGCCTCATATTATACAGCTGGCTTTTTGTGTTTTGTAGCATCCCTTCCTAGGGTTCTGTTATAAGTGGTTTTCTAGATTTTGCTGCATTCCTTCCTCAGCAATTGAGTAATCCTGTTATATGTTACTGTTACAAATACTACCAATGTCAAAATTATTTAAATAATGTATAGTAGTATGTATGTATGTACAGTACTACAGAATATTAATACAAGGTGTCTGAAAAGTTATTGTGCAGTGAGAAATTTGTAATGCATCACTATAGTTTTTGAAAGACTTCTTTGCTGATCACATAATCTCCCACAAAATCTGGTCTGTTAGGTCTCTGGACCTCACTTCCCTGGATTTTTATATCTGGGGTGCACTGAAGGGATGGGTGTACGAGAACAATCCACACACCCTGGAGGAGCTGAAGACGACAGTTACCCAACACATCGAACAGATAACGTCCGCCACCCTTCAGAATGTGTTTGACAATATGCAGCGTTGTGTGCAGACATGTCTTCAGGCCTCTGGAGGACATTTCCAGTATTTGCTGTAGGAGAAACTGTAATATCGTACATAAAACTTCACCTTTATTAAAACTTTACTTAAACCTTTTCCACTGCACAATAACTTTTCGGACACCCTATATATTTTAGGCAATATAAATCTCTAAGAAAGATTTATTTGTATGAAATTGGGTTAGAGTAGTGATGAAAAATAGCAACATGAAACTGGATAAAGTACTGGTTAAGTAGTAGGTATCAACTGATAAAGAGAGGAAATACTGTATCTAAAGGAAATACTGAAGTCAGATGTTATTATACACCACTTGTTTGGCATTCATTTTTACCATTAAGTCATCACTTTAAAAATGGGGGAGGGGGGGGGGGCAGTAGCACTTGCGAAATCGCGGACCTCATATGAGGCACAATGAAGGTCTTCACGAGCCAAGCTGCAGGTCTCATATGAGGCACAATTTATATTGGTTATAAAACAGCGATTCAGGGGAGGTAAACTAACTTGCAAAGAATCAGCCTGGCAGGGGTTAAAGTTGTGTTGATGTCTGTAAAGCAGATTTGCCAGTTTCCTCCAAAGTACAGAATCTTTGCATTGTTTAGAAATAGTTGCATTATTTAGAAAACATTCTTAACTTACTGGTATAGTGAGGATTGCTTGTAATATGTAGATTTAAAGTCGAGGTTAACTCATCGAGCCTGTGTACTGGCATATCTTTTTCCTTTTATTGTCCAGACATCATGACGATGTGTCGTACCCTACACTCCCTAAGTAACCAGTGGTATACCTCGCACTCAGTCTGTCTGAGCGCTATGAATGACTGTCATTAATTGTTAGTGGTAGTGTGAACAATGGCAGTGGGGAGTGTGGAGACAAGTCCAGAGAGAACATCTAACAGTGCAGTTAGGAGAACAAGATTCTGTATCACTTTCTGACCCATTTCCATTCCAGACCACAACAGATAGCTGTTCCACACACCAAGGTTGTAAAACACAGAGACTGTCCCTACTTTAATATTAACAGTTGCATACAGAATATTTATACTGCTTTAGCAAACAAATTACACGTCAGTTATGAATGTACCAAGTCACTTAATACATAGAGTGTTAACTTGATACACAAGAACCACTAATGTACAACTCAGGTGCTATGCAGTTACTCAGATTAATAATTCACTCATTGAGTTAAGCAATGTTGGGTCTGGTTAGTACTTGGATGGGTGACCGCCTGGGAACACCAGATGCTGTTGGCATCCCTACGTCAAGTGGGGTTGGTGGAGGATTAGTGCCCCTACCTGTAAAACAATTAACTCTAAGCCCTTGGCCACCCCGTCTGGGATACATGGCGTCTGGCTATGAGTGATGAGTGAGTGAGTATGTAATGCTCACTTATTTACTGTAAGATTTATACTCAATTATACTACAACACTGGTCTAACTTTATCCCACTACCGAAATAATATTGCTGAATTCTGAGTAGAAGTTTTATTGGCACTTTATGTCATGCTTACAGTACTTATAAACCTTGCTGTACACTTTCGCAAGACTTTTAACTTCAAACACTTCTTCTCACCAGACCCGCAGTGGCCACGGTAGTGTGTTTGTCTGTCTCCCCCAACAGAATGGTTGTGCCTGCAGTCCTATTAGGACAATTTACTAGTTCTTACTGCCTGCATCATCCTTATGAGCATGCTTATATACACCTGTGGGCTGTAACAGGAAGTGCCTTGCCCCTAAGTCATTGATGCGAACACAGATCACTTCGATCCTATCCCACGAGTGTCTGCTCTAATGGGTACATGGTTAGTACATTAACACTTGTAGATAGCAGACGTTCACCCAGGCATCCCAAGGCTCTTCATGTAACTTTATGCCCTGAGTGTTTGCCTGTTATTTGTGGTAATCGTCCTCCTTCTCCCACTACAGTATTTCCTCATTCCTTTCACCCATCAGTGTTCACTTCCCTCCTATGCAATCCTGTCCAACCTTAGTTGTCTTCTAGCTTCCTCTGCCTGATCCTGTGTTGCTTGGTCCCATGCTTCCTGTGCCCGCACTTTAACCTCTGCACAATGCTTATGTCAGCAGTTTTATACGTTGCCATCAGTAACCTGCATCACTCTCTGTCCTTTGCCGTCGCACTTTCTGTTACATTTGCTCCTTCTTTTTCACTCATCCTTTCTCCACCTTCCTCTTCTCTTCCCCTCTTCCCACTCGGGCCTCTGTCTGAAGGGGCAGTGTGGGTAGGATGTGGAGATAATGTCATGAGCTACAGCATTAAAGGCATTGTTGAGGTTGGTGGCCACGTCACATAATTGATGACTGTTGCTGGCATGACAGATGTTATTCAGCTTAAACATTTTGAACAGGATGGGCTAGGTATGTAATCAGTAAACCCCTTCCGTACAAGAGACTATATTTAAGTTGAATAAAATGGTCTGCTAGGTGCATGAGTCAGTTAAAAGTTATGTCACCCAGATTTGAGGAATTAATATTTCCCTCCCAACCCCTGTACAGGTACCTTGCACATGACATCGAGGAGGACGAGGAGGAGCTGAAATATGAAGTGTTCCCGTGGGCACTTGGTCCCACATGGCGCCGACACTACCCAAAGCTCATACAGGCCAGAGACGACATCTTCTGGGCTGTGAATTGTCGTGCAGTTGTTTCTAGGAAGTGCTGTGATCAGGTGAGGGAGAGAGAGGGATGTTGGGAGGAAGTTATGAGAAAGTGAAGGAAGGAGAAAGAACACTATATTCTGGGCTGTGCATTACTGCACTGTTGGGTCTCCACAATGCTTTGATCAGGTGAGGTTTAGGCTATATACAATAATACATAGGGAGAGAAGTTAAAGATGTAATTGTGTAAGATAATCAAATTCATACTCCAAACTCTGTTTTCTACACAAAAAAAGGTAAAAGAGCACATCCAGAAATAGGTAATGGAAAACTGCTTATCATTCAAGGCTTAGAAATTCTCAGGTCCATCTCACAAGAAGGAAATGGGTAAGTTTTTATCTTTGTTTCTGTCATATTTTGTGTTTTCCACCAGGTGATGGATATGCAGCCGGACCACTGGTTATGGCAGCGTGAGAGGCCCAGTTACCATGGAGGGGCTGTCAGGGACCACCTCAGGCACCCATCAGATAATGGTATAGCACAGTAATATGTCATGGTACCATACATGCATACTCTCAGTGTTTATTATTATGGGAACTGGAATGATGAGTGCATGTATGCGAGTTGTGTTTTTCTACGTTCTTCTGCACTGTACTTTTTACAATTTTTGGATCTTACATACCTCACTTATAACAAGCATTCTCATCACTTCCCATTTTGTATACATATTACTTTCTTGCTTTCTTCTGTTCTTTCTTACTCTTTCAGTCTTATCTACTTCACTTATAACAAACAGTTCTCACCACTTCCTGTTTTCTACACAGGTCATCCCAGGGGTCCAGATAAATCTCCTCTGCAGTGTCAGTTGTGCTTGGAGAGAGAATGTGCTTTCTCACAGAGCTCCTACCTCCTTTACCTCTCTGAGTCTGAGGAGAGTGCCAACAGTTCATGCTTATGTGAGTTTTTAGTACTGTATATGTTCACTTTAATTAAATTGTGGAGTGCAGAATAAATCACAGAGCAATAGGTACAGGTAATCAAGTTGTGCAATGCAAAATAAATCACAGAGCAGTAGGTTGCAACAGGTAATCAAGTTATGCTATGCAAAAAAAAATGGTAGAGTAATTGGTACAAGAAAGCTTTGTATGTCCATGAGAAAATGGCCAAAAATGTTAGAGGTAGTTAACTGATACAGTATTTGTCATTTTAAAGATTTTGGAGGCTTGATTGATGAATGAATGAATGAGGCCCATCCGGTTGGGGAGACTTTTGCCAGTTCTTACGTTAATTTTTTTTCTTAGTCTCTTTGTAGTGGGGTATATAAAAGCCCATGTTGCTTAGAGGCAAAGCGGGGGATCCTCTCTTTGGCTCAGTGCTAATTTGGGCGCGTATTAAGTGCAAGGGCTTGAGATCGAATCTTGGCCAGACCAGCGATTAATATGTCAAGTTTCCATACGGTTATTACATTGGTTGGCTTTGGTGTGGGATGTTAGGCGAGGCTTGGAGTGCAATGGTGTTGTTGGTTAGCTGACAGCGTCCTAGTCCTTACATCCCGGGGATGAGCTGTTCGGTTTAGTCCGCAGCATCCCCAATGGTGGCGTCCGATGCTACATTATCCTGTTCGCAGCTCACCAAATTAATCACCATAGGGAGAAAAGAGTGATGTAATAGGATATATAAAAGCCTACATTGCTTAGAGGCAAAGTGGGGGATCATCGCTTTGGCTCTGTGATAATGTGCGCGCATACCAAGTGTGAGGGCCTGACATCGAATCTCTGCCAGTGATTCATTTGTCAAGTTTCCTTATTGTTATTACATAGACTTTACCTCACCTCATTCGTAGGTAGGAAAAGAGGTCTGGATGATGAGGATAGATATTGTATTTCTTTCAGTGTGATAGGTCTTGGTATCTCAATAAAGTCATCAGACAGTTGCATGACTAATTAAGATAGCATTACTGTACTTTAGGATTTAATGGAAGACTTAACATGAATAAAATTGTCAAACAGTAATAAACGGGGAGGACAGTATAATATAGATGAGATTTCCTCAGACTGATGTTGCTTTTGTGGCTTCAGGCTCATTTGCATGTGAATCTGGTGGAGAGCAGACTGAAATTGCCATTCTCCTGCAACCCACTATTTTCTTTGGGGGAAATAGAGAGGGAGTTGAAGGATGTTTAAAATTAGGCAGCGGAGCCACCTGGTTGTATATGTGCCACTACATGAAGGCATCCTTCTCCAACATCTATCTATCTATCTACATCCCGACGCCCTAATCCCGCAAAGGATGGCCGCAAACAAAAAGCCTCCAAGTCGCTCTGTCACCCTCCATTTGACTACCCTCAACCCAACTCACTCCCCCCTTCCTAATATACCTCTCTCCATCCCTCCACCTCATTCTCGGTCTACTCCTCCCTCTCCCTCCCTCCACCTCACTTACATACACCCTTTTAGTCAGTCTTTCATTCTCCATTCTCTCTACATGTCCAAACCACCTCAGTGTATTTCTCCTAATCTTCTCAGCCACATCCACATCCATCCCACAACGTTCCTTCACTTCTTGATTCATCAACCTGTCCCTCCATGTCACTCCACATGCTCCTCTCAAGTAACTCATTTCCACTGCTTTCACGCTTGACTTGTTCCCCTCTTGCAAGGTCCACCCCTCGCTTCCATACATCAGGGTAAGGATCACAATACTATCATGCAGTGACTTCTTAACTTCCATACTCACCTCTCTATTTCTCATTACTGCTTCCAGTGTACCAACAACCTTCCTTCACTGCTGTACCCTTTCACGCACTTCATCCCTCAAAGTTCCATCCTTACTCATCACACTACCCAAGTACTTGAATGCATTCACATTCTCCATATCATCACCATCCAAACTCACTGTACATTCTGTGACTTCATTCCTCTCAAACACCATGACTTTACTCTTGTTTACATTAACTTTCGGATTCCTCTTCCTACACACTGTCCCAAATTCATTCACCAAACCTTGCAACTCCCATTCATCTTCACTCAACAATACTGTATCATCAGCAAACAGCAACACCGGAATCTTCCAGATCTCACCCTCATTCATTAGAGCCACCCCCACATCCACATACTTGTTAGTAATACAGTAATAAGCATTTGTTTTTCCTCCTCAGTGGAAGGGCATACGTATGAACACAAGGACCCTGATTCTGGCTTTGAGACCTTCTTGTGTGGGCCATCAGATACCAGCCTGGTTTCCCCTCACTCAGGCACTGGCACCACTGTCGTCAAGGAGGAGCCTCAGCCACATATGCAGAGTAGTGGTTGTGAGCAAGTTGTTGGTAGTTCTCATTATACCAGGTCAAAGACTGGAGGGTATAGCATGTGTTTGCACAATGGTGGAGGTGTGCAGGATGGTGGTCATTCAAAAGTTCTCATTATGCCAGGTCACAGATGAGTAGTTCACAGGTGAGAGGTTGTGGTGGCTGTGTGCAAAATGGTAGGTGTGTGCATACTGGTGGTCATTCGCAGGGCAGTAGCTGTTCTCAGGTTTTTGGTGTTTCACAAATTGGAATTGTCCCAGACAATGGTGTAAGTTTGCGATTTTGTGGCATCTCGCAATTACAGTAGTTGATGGTTCACAAGTTGGCATCACGTCACTGAATGGTCCTGATATGCAGGTTTGTCGATGTGCAAAAGTTGGTTGCACTTCACATATCAGTAGTAGTTCACAAGTTACAAACATAAACTAGTAAAAGAAATACAAAAAAACACACTATGCATGACTGCCACACAGGAAATGGTTCTGACCAGCATTATAGAGACATAATGAGGTAAGTGGCTAAATTACCGCAACTGCAGGTGTCCCATTTGTATTTACTCCAGTTGAGAGGTATATGAGGGAGGGGGGGGTGAGTTGGGGGGAGGGGAGTCAAATGGTGGGTGACAGAGTGACTTGGAGGCGTTTTGTCTGCGGCCACCCTTTGCGGGATTAGGGCGTCGGGCTATAGATAGATAGATAGATCTGTACTGGACCCCCAAACAGGTAAGGAACACAGGATCTCAAACAGCAGATCCAGAGAATGACATCATCATCAGGAAGAGATAGCGATGTAAGAAAAAATTGATAAATTGACATGGAACTTCAGAACTTGGGGGCAGGGTGGCTTAGTGGTAGAGTGCTTGACTCGAGATCGCAAGGTCGAGAGTTCATGCCCCACCTAAGTAGCTGCTCTACTGGGAGAGGTGGCTCTCCTGTCACCTAGCATGGCTATACGATCTATCAAGGTCTAGCCTGGGGAGTTAATTAAAAAAAAAAAAAAATCAGAAAACACTGAAACCCAAATGGAAAGAGGAATGACCAGTAGACCAAGGTAAAGTTAATAATGGATAAAGACTGATTAGGATGTTTGGGACATCAGAGAATGCACAGGAAACTCTCAGCCTAATGAAAGAAGTGTAAGATTCCAAAATTTATAGTGATAAAGCCCAGAATTAGTTACATAGCAATTTTTGTGAGTAATTAAGGTGCTCCAATCGGATCGAGCCTGTGCAGGTTTATATCCAAAGGGTGGTTGGGGTTTATTGCTCATGTAATGCCACTCAGGAATGAGTGAGGCAGGTCACTCTCATCATAAATGTCAGGACCAACTTGCTTAGCCCTGGACTCATATGCTCCACATGGGACAACATAGGATTGGGTGATGAATGGATGGTTTAATTATAGCATCGTTGTTCCCATAATAAAGTTGCCTTTAGCTTTCTTCCGTTTACAGTACTGGTTGTATGGCTTAAGTTATGATTGATTAGAATGTATATTGAGACCTCTGCCATCAGGCAGCCCTCCCTCCATCCCATACCACTGGAAAAATATATGAATGAGATATATAAGATGGAGGGAGGGCCATCTGATGGCAAAGGACAGGATGATGTGGAGGTGGTTTATTTATGGCTGCTTCTTGGATGAAAGAGTCTAGTTATTGGTAGACATAATTAGTGACCTATATTGAGAACTGTCTTTGTATATACATATCATCAGGACTACCATAAAGTGAGGAAATTTATACATTTCCTCACTGCAGCACCAAGACACTGTGGATATAAATACAAGAACAGGATATATGTGTAACAAATGCATTTAAATTTATTTTTGCTATTTTTGTGTTGTTTACCCAGAGTTATAATGTACCAGGACTTATTTTGAGTTTTATCATGGAGTAATTTATTGTGAATTAGTTTTACGTGAGGGGAAGAGAAAGTTATGTATGCATGAATTAGCTGCAGATGTTTCTGCCTGTCTGTAAGATTGTTAGGAGATTTGTACAGTATATGTATTTTTTATTTTTTTATTTTTATTTATTTTTTAATGCATTGTTAAGTATTGATACATGGCTGTTAAATTTTTTTCATTACCTTTCAGAGTTTGTTAGTGACAGACTAATGCTTACTTATTAAAAAATTAGATTATTTATTTTGATAAGGATAATAATTTGGGAGATAAATTAGAGAATAATGTTGTAGTATTGTGTTAGAAGTCTATATAGTTAATAAATGTAGTAATAAGGTTGCCAGTGGTTCCCAATGGTTCTCTCTTCCCCTTGACCTATTACATGATTGAAAAACCACCAGTTATGGTGCTGGAGAGTGATGCCTTCATATGGTGGTACTAATATGACTGGGTGTCAAGGCTGCACAGTTGCGAAAATGTCCCTCAGTTTCCTCTGTATTCCCGCAGAGGAGTAGAACGGACTGTAGGAATAGGTAACTTTGACAGGCAGTCCACCAAGTTCATGTTCTGATGAACCAAGGCTTGCAACTAATACTACTACTACTTCCTCCAGTTACCTCCCCATTTGCATGACAAAGCTGCCACTCCAACAGAAGCTTGCTGATCACTATGCAGTACAGTACATAGTCAGTTTGATCGTACGTAATTGTGATGGTGACTCATTTAGGTGATCTCTTGTTACTTAATGGCAAAAAAAAAAAATACATTCATCCATCATTCCTTAACACTTTTTCATAGCCAACAACATATCTTTAGTAACAGCTCAACGTTCATTATGGAGAGGTAGCAGTCTTTTGCTACCACGGCAGGTGTGGTAAAAAGTAATCCTTCCCTGATATGACACTTATTTCTGGCTGTTACCAAGTGAGGGAGAAGGATGCCCTCACATCGTGGCACTGATGTATGAATGATTGGGTGGCTCCATTGCCCAGGTATCTTAATGTTTCTTAGTTCCCTCCCTGTCCCCCAGAAAGAGGATGGTGGACTGCAGGAGATGGGCAACTTTAGCCTTCAGTCCTCTGGATTCACATCCAGATGAGCTTGGGCTATACCATATGATTATGTTCACCTTATGGGAGTCCTAAGTAGTAAAGGGATTTATGAAGGATATATATACAGTATATATTTACACACACACACACTATCTGTCTATCTATCTATTGCCAGATGCCATAATCCGGTAAGGGGTGGCCATTTGACTTTGAATTATTTGTTTTACAGGGAGGGGCACTAACCCTCCACCAACCCACTTGTTGACATGTAGGGAGCACGCATGTTTTGGTTATATGGTTACCACCCAGAGTTGTAAATGGTTTCTTGGCGTACAGGAAACAAAGGTTGTTAAATACAGAGCCTCATTTCGTTAGAGCATTGTTCAGCCGTACACAGGAACACAATAACACACAGCTGGGTTGAAATGTCTCTTTTTCTTGATGTATGCTTGCTTTACGGTTCCTCTCATGATGTTGGTGTGTGTGTGTGTCACACACACATAAAACCCTTATAATTTGAGAAGTCTTGTGTATAGTCTCGATATAACCAGACTATGATCAAATAGATTTCATCGTAGTGGAAGGTGTGGGTGACTGGGACTCTCCCTTCTTTCCCAGTGCAGCACTAGTACTGTATAGGCATATGAAGACTACTGCCCAATGTTTTTGATGTACAGTAAGCAGTCTCATAGGTCCTTTGATGCTCGTCCTAAAAGAGTTACTGAGGGTTCTATCCAAATCCACACATCATGTTAGTGACATAAAACCTGACTAATTCACAGTTCATTCCAGCTGGACCCATATTCTCTTACTGCTTGAAATATTAAAAGCCTCACAACTTACAAGATAGGGCGAAGCTGGAACAGATATCTCCTTACTCTTATTAAATGATCAGAAATCCCTTATCCCACCTGAACATGGAATAAGTTAACAGGATTTAAAGAGGCAGTAATGGTCTTAGCATCTACATGTATTAATAATAATAATAATTAACTGCACAACATTAAAATCTGACAGATGGAACTACAGACATGTAATTAAGAAGCTAATCATGGGTAGGTAGTAAGTCCTGAGGATAACCAAGCAACCACTTGGGACACATACTCCGTACCCCTCAACGTCAATACTTCCGCAACTTTAATTAGTTACAAGGTACTTGAGCCACTGTCCTGTATTAGGCTTTGACCGTTTCTAATTTTCCTGATGGTTACAATTTTGTTTATTGTAAAAAAAAAAAAAAAAAATGAGAGTGCCCTTTGGTTACCTGGCTATACGGTATAATGAAATTCAGTATGTATACTGTGTGTTCAAGAATGGATGCAATAATGGGCAAATCAATAGCCTGGGCTGGCAGTGGACACTTGGGAAATGTCATTGTAAATTAACTATTCTGGCGGGAAGGCAGACTGGCTAAAGCTGAATTCGATTTATGTATGAAGGTATTTAGCACAGTTCTTTTTTATGCTAATTGTGATACATATGGATCATGTTCCGTTTAGGAGACTGGGATGCTTCTGAAGAAATATTACTTTTGGGACACCGGAAGGCTCCTGGAGGAACAATCGTTTAAAAAGCCCGCGACTGAATCTCATGGTACGAACGTCTAGTGGCATATCGGAAATATCTGTTGCAATTGTTCACCTCAATTCCATCGACATAGTTTAAAGAACACATTTTGTACTTATTCTCTAGTTAATTTTTTAGTAAACTGTTACACTCTTGAGCACTATTATTTTTGCAATAATGACATAAAAGCAGAATATAGTAAGATAACTAGACGCCTGAGTCTGCTTGCGGTAGCGTCTAAGTGATCAGCAATCTTTCTCTGCTATATATTTCAAACCAGAGAAAGGGTAAGTTAACAAATTCTCACTTATTTTATCATAATTTTGACGTAACTAGCCATTATTATTATGCCACGGTAAAAAATTGAGTAGTAATTGTGATAGGTTGGCGTGGAAGCGGGGAGCGGCGGCGACTCTCCACAAGCTGGGCACGGCTTCTTTGTTCCTGCGTCACGCTTTTTCCCCAAAGTGGTACCCTGTGACGTCCATCAGCAGTTCTATACTCCCCGCCCGAGTCAGCCAATGTGCAGTCCAACCATGAGTGTGCCTAAATAGCAGAGGGTTTGGCCCGGTGAAGGAAAATTGGCGGTGAAATACTCGGACTGTGATGCAAATGTGGTGGACTTGTAAACGATTATCCTGTTCTCGAGGTTCAGCCGGATTTTAAACACTCTTTCATTTTATCCACGGACCAAGAAACACGCCTATACCACCATCATGCCTGCTGTTAATGGAACGGTGAGTAAAAATGCCTGTATTATGGATCCGCGCCATTATTTTTATTTCGAGTAAAATCGAAAGCAATTAAGTTAATGATGATTTTTGTGCTTCAAGTGTACATTTCTGTCTCTGCTTGTGTTTGTTACATGTTGTTTGTCATTTTAACGGTGAGTAATGAAGCATCCGTGTGATCCTTCATAACTTCTGTATTTCGCAAAAATCAGAGTAATGAATTTAATGTGTGAATTTAGTGCCTTAATTGCCCCTCTTAGTTTTTGTATGTGTTAATTAGGCATAGCTAGTTTAGGTCACTCCAGCTTATCATCATTGTAACCGTAAGTCTCCATTATGAGACCTTCATATATTATTTCACAAATTTAAAGCAGATAATAAAAAAATTAGCCACCTTCCATGCCCCTCCTTCGGCCATGGTTGCGTGTGTTAATAAGGTCGAGATTCCGTTGTCATTTTAGCGGAGGCGGCGTCGTTTATTTATCATTGATATTTACGGGGAAAGTGGTGTTGCCATGGCGATAGAAAACAACTATTTTTCCCGTGTGATTCACGGAGCTTGGCGGTCCATGACGAGGTTAAGATAATATGTTTATATAATTTTGCAGACGATTTGGATGATGTTAACTTCTTGAATGAGATACCGTATTTTATAGGTTAATTGTCATCTAGGGACGAATATATTCAGGTTACGAGAGACTTTCGGAATGATGGCAGGGATAGCCTTTAACTATTTTATTGTTCGACGTCCTTCCGAAGTTGAAAAAATATTGTGCTGTTAAAGTGACGTACTCGGGCTGAAGGGAAGAGTCCCTGCTGCCAGTCCCCCCCCCCCTTTTTTTTTTTTCCATTGATTCATACTTGACACTGTACCCAATTACAGGCGACTTCCAGGTTAGGGGAGAGCCCTCATTGCTATAAAAGATAGATAAGATAGGCAGATAGATATGGGCTGTATAGATACGGTAGTCCAATTCGTGAAGTCACAAGTTAAAGGAAATCTGAAGACAGCAAGAGTATAATAAGGTGCATCATAACAGTGAAGGGGTTGATATATTGTGATATTGGGGGTAAAATTTGAGTTGCTGGTGAAGTAATGTTGAACCAGCGAACCGCGTCTCCGCAAATTGTTACCAAACGCAGAGACCTTATTTTTGTCGGCTTGAGGAAGCTTTTCTGCTGCTTCTTCCTTACTACTGTATATCTTTGTGATTTGTTGAACTTTTCTTATGCTATTCAAGCAGACTACGTTAATTTTGAATTGATAAAATTTAGTACATACGGGAGTTAACACCGGTAGTAATGTTTAGGATGGAAAATAAATCGCCAAGGGAAAGGTGCAAGGGAGGCTGAACCCCTCGAGATGTATTTTTTTTTTTCTTTTTAGCATCTTACTGATGACCTATATTTTGCATGCTATACGCGACTATAATGTCCTTTTTTTTTTTTTTTTTAGCAGGGTGGTCGGAAGCGAGTTTTTAGCAAACTAAACTCATGTCACTCTCCTTATTTATGGAGGCGACAAATTATTTTGGTGAGGGATGGGACTAATTATTGTTGACCATGACGAAATAGTGCGATCAGTGCGTTTTTGGTTTTGGTCATAGTAGAGGCTAGCTTACTAAAAAAAAAAAAAAAAAAAAAAAAAGACCACTAACGTTAAATGAACCCACATACAACCACAAAATGCTGGGGATAAGTGCCGAAAAATATAAACCCTTATGGTAAATATGGTCTTATGTGTTACCAAAATAGATTGCGTAACATACAAGACAGTATTTACGTCACATGCAGAAATAAACTGATGAGGATGAGGTGCTTGGAAGCCTACAGCAATTAACCTAAGAGAATATGGGCCCAGACATCGATAAGTATTTTGTACAAAATCCTAACATAGTCGGAACAACTCAAGTATTTCAGCTGACACCGGGCATGTTATTCAGAGAATGACTCATAACTTGCCAAGTTGATTTCAATAAACTAATATTCAAAAGATAAACGAGGATTAGGTACCCAATTACGGAGAGTTAAAAACGCCATCTCTGTAATGACGTTTCGTAAGAACATAAGAAGAGTAACTGTAGAGGAGACCGACCATGTTAAGCAGTTTTATAAGAATATGATTAAATTAGAATACGACGATTTTATGTAATGTAGGAAAATGTCCCATTTAAGGCGTCACTGAAGGCTGTTCCAGACCCACCAGAGTCCAGAAATAATGTATAAGTTATTCACCATTAACACATTCATTATGATAGTACTAAGGTTAATAGTGATAATGTGTCCAACCGGGCGTCATATTGTAATAGCTTTTAAAAATTATTTATGTATAATATGGTTTATTGTACTGTATATTGCCTGTTTGACTTGGATTGTGTTGTACAGTATATTTGTACAGCATAAACGTAATCAGGACATTGAGGGAAGAGAAGTATGGGTCCGTTTTAAAATTATGTACGTTTCGCTTTAGTACGAGTACCATTTTTTTTTTTTTCTTTTTTTTTAATCCTTGGCACCATTGACTCGTATCGGCTTCATTAATACACTCACGGCGACGATGCTGTCGAGAATATAATCGTCACGAGGTAACAAGAAATATAGAAAATGCGTCATCGTAGTGAAAATAATAGTCGTGTCTACAATAAACGTTTTGGCATGAGTCCGCGGTTTTTTTTTTTTTTTTTCCACGGCTCTGCTAGGAGGAAAGGTGGGTCACGTGATCAGTGTGGCTCAGTTGCCAATTAGTGTTTTTTTTTTTTTTTTTTTTTTTTTTTTTTTACGGTTCAAGACAGTGTTCTTAGAGGCTTGCACAGTTTTTGTAATGTTTTAAACGTTTTAGTTTTTCCTGCGATTTCCGGGTTTATGTATTTTTGGGGCAGCGATTTTTGAATAGCAGTTTTGGAAATTCACAGTTTTAGCTATGCTGTAGAGATTTTTAGACGTTTTCTGTTTGTGTGTGTGTGTGTGTGTGTGTGTGTGTGTTTGGTACATCTAGCTGAAAGTAATTATAGCATTTATAATTTGGTTGTGGCAACTTTGAGGAGCAAGGATGCCAGTTTAGCGCTTTTGCCCTCAGTTATGTCTAGCTTCAAATACATCAAAGCATAATTCACTTAGTGTAGTGTGTACTGAGTGTAGGTCTTAACATCAAATATATCTGTGTAGGTCATACTGTTTTGCGATTTGGGGTCTTTAAGCACATTGTAATATAATAGGGAAAAAAAGAGGACTAATTGATGACAGTACTTGCATGCGACCAAAACTGTCACCATAAAATAACAGAAATGCCGTTGTTAGGGTAAAACTTTTGGATTAGCGCAATAGAAGAAACGTGTTCTGCGGCCATTTCTGATCTGATTTGGGAATGCTTAATGCATATTGAAATCGAGGCAACTGAGTCCGTTTGCATTCAGAGTAGACATCTCAAACAGTTAAATAATAGTGAATTGTAGTGAAAAAAAAAAAATGAATATCAGTGTTTGTGATCATGGGACTCTGAAACGGAGACCTGTTTATTTTAAAATTAATTTTAATCTTTTATAAATACACCCTAAGGAGCAGTATGCAGAAAAGCAAGTCTTCGTAGGAATGACTTCATAATTACTTTGTTTCTGACTTTTACTGATCTCTCAAGTTTGCAAGTGAGAAATGTTTGGTAGCTGTATGACTGGTGGGAAGCAATCTCATGTAATGTACTCCATTAATCCATAAACTCAGGCATCCTCACCATGAAGGTGCACTGGCAACTATTCTTGGGACGCTTGCATTGTGGTCTGCTTAAGATTTGCCTGTTTATGTGTTTGTTGTCTCTCATGTAGGAGCCAGACACCGCAAAGGAATACTAGAGTGAATAATCGTCTGCCAGTCTATAGCCAAAACTTTAATATGAATATGGCAACTGGGTAAGGAAAGGAGTCCTTAAAGGTAGCCGCGTAAGGCTTAATTAGCACAAGATTGCTGTTTATATTGTCTTCATAGATACAGCTACCTTGCACCATAAAAGTAAAATTAGAATATATATTATCGTAAAATACGGACTATGGCGACTGGACTATGGAAGGACGCTCTCATTGGTCGCCGTCGAAGGTTTGAACGGCATAAGATTACATGTATAGCCTATACGGTTTTCTTCTCTGATATAGCCACCAAATGCCACACAATGCAATTGGCGCGATCATGAATTACGAAAAAGAAAAAGCGGTATGAATTATGATATGGCAACGGGCTGTGGAGGGACGCGCTCATTGGTCGCTGCTGAAGGTTTGAACGTGAGTCTGAGACTCGGAGAGATAAAGACGGACTGGTGGGGTCAGGTGGCGGCGGCTAAACATCCTCTCTTACTTAATTCGTTATTTTTCTCGTTATTTCGTGCTTGTGGCTGCTGGGACGGGACCATGGCGACGGGGTTGGTGCTTCAGGTATGATTACAGCCATAGGATTCTGTGTGAGGGGTAATCTGTGTACGTAGACATTGAGCGATATTTAACTGCCATTCGGAGATGTATTTTTAACTGACTAAAGGAGGTTGGCAGATTTGTGAAATGTAAAATCAGCAATATGTGTTGATTTTTGCTTCAGGTAAATGACTAAAAGCTTGGGAATGCGATTTTTGGTGAGCGCTATATTGTGTGCAGTCGTAACGATGCATACCTGGTGCAACACCTTAAAGAAGTGAAGGTGGTTGTAACCAGAGACAGCTGAATAGACAATAAATAATCAGGTGAGTTTTCCAGGCATTTTTTTCAAGGGGGAAGGAGGCCTTATTTAACAACCCAGACTGGCAGTTATTCCTATTTTCCCAGTAGCAGCATGGCCCAAACCATTGCCAACCTTGTAAATTATGGTGCAGTACTGGTAACTACAGTTTGGACACAGAAATTACATCCAGTAACTGAATACTGAAGTTAATATTTTCACCACTTAGTTTATCTCTGCGGTTCTTAGGAATATTCCTGAACTTCTCTCTCTCTTTTTTTTTTTTTTTTTTTTTTTTTTAAATAGCCAGGACATATATGTGGTGTACAAGGTTGCTGAGTCCTGGGGTTTATGTTTCAGTCTTGACAAGTGCACTGTACTACGATGTCAGAGAGGCCCAGTAGATTGGAATTCCGTTAGCACACTTCAGCACTATCGCATGAACAAAAGCAGTCTCTCTGTAGAAACTACACACAATGACCTGGGTATCTTGGTTGACAGTTCTCAAATACATAAGAAATACAGTAAAAATAGCAGCAGGCTTGGCAAATAACTTATTGAAGTCCACCCTCTGTCATGACCGAGGTTTTATGTTGACGTTGTTCAAGTACCAAATCAGACCTATCCTGGAGTTTGGCTCCACTGTATGGAATAACAGGCTACCATGGTGACCTGAGGCTCCTGTAGTCTGTACAGCGCAGATGGACTAAGCAAATCAATGGCCTGCCCTAACTCAAGTATCCTGACCGTCAGAAATCCTGGACCTGTATTCTGTAAAAGGGAGACTGATCAGAGCTGACCTTATTAAATGCTGGAAAATCTTCCATCACCAGTCCCCAGTTGCACTGCCTGAGCTTTTTTCTCCTCCTTCTTTAACTCACACCAGGAGCCATAAATTCAAGGTGGCCAAGCCTTGCACTTCAGTCGAGTGTAGATGCAGGTTTTTCAGTGTCAGATGTATAGACCTTTGGAATTCATTGTCAGATGATGCTATTAGCACTGATTCAGTTGTATCATTTAAAAAGTCCCTCCACTCACAACTAGGTCACATCTTATTCGATTGTATGGAATAACTACGATTCATAATTTGAAGTCCTTCTAACAGTGTAGCTACCCTGCATATGGCACAAAACTCAGCCCCTACTCAATAGTATATTCTGATGAAGTCCTTCTAGCAGTGTAGCTACCCTGCATATGGCACAAAATTCAGCCCCTACTCAAGAGTCTGTTCTAATGATGATGTGTATAGGAAATGGGTCTGGTGTGCCAGCAGGTATGGGCTGCCCTATTTCTTGAAAAGCAGATTCCTATGGAGCCATACTGTTAAATTGTAATGGGATAGCCAACCAGGAGAGCTGACCCCAACCCAGAAGGTTCTGTTTTCAAACCAAGTTTTTTTTTTCTTAATTGTGAAAGTAAACAAGAGAATTGCAGGCCATTTTTATGCACCTTAACCTATCCTAGACGTGTGAAATTCAGGCCAAAGCAACACTGGTTTCCAGTCGTCGATTGTAGATGTGATGCATTTATCTTACAGGGAGCCCATCTTGGAGAGACAGACTGACAAATGAGGAAGTGCAGGAAGGTTGTGATGTGGCTGTGGATGTGATAGGAAGCGTTAGGAGAAATACACTGAGGTGGTTTGGCCACGTGGAGAGGATGGAGAGCAACTGACGAGGACAGTGTATGTGAGTGAGGTGGAGGGGGGGAGAGGGAGGGGGAGGCCAAGGATAAGATGGAGAGATGGAGTGGAGAGGTATATGAGAGAGGGGGGTGTGAGCTGGGAGCAGGGCAATGAAACGGCGGGGGACAGGATGACGTGGAGGCGATTTGTTTGTGGCCACCCCTTACGGGATTAAGGCGTCTGGCAATAGATAGGTAGATAGAGTCCATCTTGACTAATTTAAAATTTGAAAAGACAAGACAGACCCACTTCCGACCCCAGATATGCTGAAATTGGGACCGTAATGCACCAGTAAGTGTACTGCCTGTGACCTAAAGCACCACTGATAAACAACAACAACATTTTTAATGGACAAAATTTAAACAGACCTCTACCACAGACTCACATTTAATACCCCACATTACAAGTGTCTTGCATGATTTTATATGCAGAAGAAATGTCATAGATGAAAGTCTAGAAATGTGAAACAGTTTTACTTCCAATATTATTTACAGTGCTGGGTGGTAACCATATAACCAAACCATATGTGCTCCCTACGTGTCAAGTGAGTTGGTGGAGGGTTAGTGCCCCTCCTTTTAAAACAAATAACTCAGAGTCAAATGGCCACCTTGTACGGGATTATGGCGTCTGGCAATAGATAGATAGATAGATAGATTTCTTAGAAGTCTGGTTTTGTGGCTTTCTAAGCATTATCCCACACTTCACGAAGATGGGCTTATTACATATGGTTGAGTGAAACTTGTGCCCTACACAATGGGCTATCCACATCTCTCATTTGAAGCTTTGTGGTGGCAATCATCATCCACTCACTTCATGTAGTGCTACCTACTTCTTCCTTACCCTTTATCGTTCTTTTTCAGTGTCTGCCCTCCTCTGCCTATTTCTCCCATCTCTTGCCACTGTTTATTACTCTTCTTTCTTTTTCTGGCATTACATTGAGTGGCAAGCCTAATGGTTTCCTGTAAGCCAGGAAACCATTTACAGTGCTGTGGGTGGTAACCATATAACTGACCCACACGTGTTCCCTATGTGTCGACAGGTGGGTTGGCAGAGGGTTAGTGCCCCTCCCCATAAAATCAGCCTCAAAGACAATGGCCATCCCTTACGGGATTATGGCGCCTGGTTATAGATAGATAGACATTTGAAGCCATTGGTCAATGTGGTGTTTCCTTGAGGACATAGAGAAATTTGTGTCCTAGTACAGGTACTTGGCTGTGCCTGACAAATTACACACCAGTGGTGGAGAATGTTGTCCAGAAGTACACTAATTGGAATTTTCAAACATTCCCCCTTAAACATAATGAGTAGCTACAGTAAGGTATTGCATAGTATTTCCTAGGTGTACCATATTATAATTCATCATCATCATCATCAGCCATTTGAGTATCCACTGCAGGACCGGCCTATCCTAACCGAAGTAGGGACGATACAGCCAATGTATCTCTACCAAGTGGCTTAGGCTGTCTGGTTGAGATTGTATGTAGGGTGAGAAGTGCTTGTAAGTGTAATTGTAATGTTGGAGTGGCTTTGGATGTGTGTGTAGTCTGTGAACCAAGTGTAATCGGCCCATGCAAGCCGACTGGGTGCAAGCATACTTTACAGTAAGCGACACTGGTTCAACCACAGCACCCCTTGTGTCCGCCAATGCAGTACGTGGCCAGATGAACACTCCCAAAGTTTATTACCCTGGCGGGACGCGAACCCTGGTCCACCCATGTACGAAACGCACACTCTGCCACTGTACCACGGAGGCTCCCTATAATTCATATGGTACAGTATATATATTCACTGCAAAATATATTGGTTCAGTTAACCAGGTGACAGAGAATATAGCCTATACCATGGTTGTAATGCAGGTACGGACCAGATTTAGTTTTGTGAAGCCTAGTGATCCTGTTTTTTTTTTTTTTTTTTTTTCCCCCCCTGTATTCTAAGTTTAAGAAGTTTCACAATTAGAGGCCTAGTTTGAGTAAAATGATTGTGAAATGGCAAGATTGCAATGAAAAGGATTACCCCAGGCTCAAAAGATTAATGGTTACAACAATCCCCTCACAACCTGTTCCAGGAGGTGGACACCAACATCGCCGATGTGGTGCCCAACAGCAAGCCCGCCGCCAAGAAGGGCTCCAAGTCAGTGGAGACTGTGTACCAGAAAAAGACCCAGCTGGAGCACATTCTTCTTAGGCCTGACACTTACATTGGTAGGTTGCTGTGTTACCCAGCCTGTACAGTACTGTACTTTTCTTGTTCTTCCTGTATGCTATCCCTTTGGCTGTGAATCAGAAATGTATTTCATTCCAGTTTACTTCAGGTGACTACTCAGTACAGAGAGACCCAGCACTGAGAGTAGGTTTAAATATACGTTGAGTAATGCAGTGATTGAGAACTGGGGATTGCTGTATATGACAGGATACACAAGGTGGTTTTAGTTTGCTGAAGAGAGCCAGCTGCAGCAAAATGGCTAATTTATTTCTAGATACTTGAAGTGAACTTAAAATTCAGCTTGATTAACCATAACATAACACTTTTTGACTTATGTTACTGCAGTTCATTGCCATGTTATTTCTGAATCTCTACCTAATCTCCTGTCTACTTCTGCATTACAAAAGTTCAAGCCATATAACCTTTAACATCAGCACTGGTACTTGTTCTGTTAAATGTGATATTTATGTACTGTACATGTTTTACAGTCCAGTATATGCTTTTCATCTAGCCACATAACTGAAATCCAGACTTAAACTTCTCGGGTAACCACAGCCCAGATGCTGTAAGTCTGTCATTACGGTACACATTGCTTTGCGTATGTTTCTTTGGTAATCATTCCCCATTAAATTAGAAGTTTTGATATTTAAACACATCACCTGACATAAGGATCACAGACATATAATATTGTACCATTAGTGATAGTTATGAACATAGAAGCTTATCTAGCAAAAACCTCATTTCTCTTTTTCAACTTGCAGGATCAGTGGAATATGTGACAGAGCCTATGTGGATATATGATGCTGAGACAGAGAGGATCGTGCAAAAGGAGATTTCATATGTGCCAGGCCTTTACAAGATATTTGATGAAATTCTGGTCAATGCTGCTGATAACAAACAACGGGACCCTGGTATGGACACCATAAAAGTGGACATTGATGCGTAAGTTAACCCCTTCACTCTGATAATGTATTTCTGATTTTATTTGAGTTTATATGGATTTTTATTCTGTTCATGAGATTTTTTTAATGTTGCCTTGAATAACCCCTTATACAGTCACTTCGTTTTACGATAGGGTTACGTCAGGTCATACCTTATCGTATACCGATTTTGTCGTAAATTGGGAGATTGAAACACATTATAAAAGGGGGGTTACGTCAACTCATCTTCCCAGTGTCACCTAACCAAGATTGAACCATAAATGACAACCCACCTTCATTCCTTCCTGAGGCTGGGGGACTTACTGTGCTTACAGGCAATAGTGGTCAGCCTCTGAGTCAGACAGGAACAGGTTAAGGCGGCGTCACACTAGACCAAAAGTGACTAACATGCGAGCCAGTTTTGCGAGCCAAAACGGCTAGTAGAGTCAAGTGTCTGTCACACACACTCGTGTGTTTTTGTGAGCCGAAACGGCTAACAGTGTTGTCTGCCTTGGCGCCTCGTGGTCCTTTGTAAACAAACCTCCACGGAGTACCCACTCCATTTTCCTCAGTTTCTGCAACCTCCTAACATACTTTAGCAACTCCAGAGCCACAAAGCAGTCTACTAGAGTTTTCCTTGCTGCAGGATCCATATCAAAATCTGATTTCTACTTGTTGTTTGGAGACAAAACAGACAGCCTCCGCGGGCTGGTCACCCGAGTGTTCAGATATTTATTTCACGTTACAAGAAAAAAATTAAAGTGAATAAAAACCACATGAATTAAATTGTATTTACTTAACAATTTTAGTTAAAGTTTCTTTCTGTGAATAACAGAATATTTTCTCACCATTTACAAAATTAATGTAGGCTCATTTGAGTTCTAATCCCACCAACAAGCTGTGAGCGAGAATTGTTATCCATTTCGCCTCGCAAGTGAAATCTCGCTCACCGTGAGTCAGTTTGGCTAGCTGGTCGCAAAACTGGCTCGCATGTTAGCCACTTTTGTCCCAGTGTGACGCTGCCTTTAGGGGGAGGGGAATCCGGCCCATACATGCACCAACCTTAGCACTGGGGCCCATACATGCATCAACTTTAGCACTGGGGCCCATACATGCACCAACTTTAGCACTGGGGCCCATACCTCCACCAGCCTTAGCACTGGGGCCCATACCTGCACCAACCATAGCACTGGGGGCTACACTGGCACCTTACCACTGGGCACACAAATCCACAGTACTGTACAGTAATTCACCAAAAGAAACACTATCACACCAGTACAGGCAGAGTTACTCAAGTACAGTAAATTGTTGCAACAACACAAAACAGTACAGTTATCACACTTGCGTAAAGGTGGCCTGGTGCTACACGAAGTCTACAGTAGTACGATGTTTGGCTGAGAGGTGACGATAACAGAGGGGCACACATGAACAGGTTGAAAAGATAGGGCTTTGAAGGGGTGGCAGGACCTGAACCATAACAATGCGCTGCACGCCGGGGTCACCATCTTGCCTGAGACAAGCGACGGTCACCTTGCGTGTGCCTGGCGCTTTCTGATGGCAAAATCATTATAGCGGGAAATTTATCGTAAATCGGATTTGGTGTGGAACTTTTCTATTATTGGTGTAGCAAATTTTCATAAACCAAATCAACGTAAAACGAGTAGTGACTGCACTAAGCTATTTTCCAATTTGAGTATGATGATCTGATGGTAGCTTGAGTGTAATAGAAAATATGTCCCCACGTTGATGTTAAGTTGTTGAAATGCACTCCATTAACCCCTACACGCCGGGGATTCTCCGATGTTGCACGCTGTTCCCTACAGGGGATATCGTGATCTTGGAAAAAAAAATACCCTTACTTCAAACCTTTATATATGCCAAACTGTAACAGCTAGAGAAAAAATTTAAAAATACATAAGACTCATCAACTCATCCTCTTTCAAATAAAAGTATCCCCATGTCTCCAGGTGGTCCCGTTGATAATAAAGATAAGTTAAAGTTCAAAGGGTGGCGGGAAAATGCTTGTGGCTTTTGCACATTCACCGGCGTTGCTCCACGCCCAAAATCATAACAACTGTACACGTCAACCGGCCCTTGGGGGTTAACTAAATCTTGGTGCAAATGGAGAATGCTAGAGGAGGTGAATGAGCATATCAAGAAAAAAAAAAAAAATAGTTACTTACAGGTTAAGTGACTAGTGCAATAGCAATGTATATGAAGCTGGAAATATAGATACAGTAGAAATGAGATTGAAGTTTTTATGGTGGACGTTTATCAGATGAGTGAAAGCTTGTAATCATGCCAAGATCAGCGTGAGAAATGTTATTTAAACAGATGTGGAAGAGGGGGAAGGTAAATCTGTGATAGGGCACTTTGCATGTCGTAAAACAGCTGGTAGTGGATAGGTTACAAATCTGTTTTTGGTTAACAAGGCTTTCTTGTATACAGTGATCCCTCGATTATCCGATGTAATAGAGCCGAATGCATGGCCAGGTAATGGCTCTGTCCAAGTAATAGACTTCTCCTCTGGCCCCCATTTGTACGTAACCTGACTTTGAAAGCTAGTGTAAAAGGCCGCTACAGTACATCATACAACACATGTTCCTGTTGTTTAACATGATCCGGTCAAGCAGAGCTGTAAACCACAGCCAAGCAATTACCATTGTCAAGTAGATCCATCAGCCACAGACAAGCAGTCACGACTGCAGGGCCATACCCTGCAGTGACATGAAAGCATGGAAAAAAAAAAACGGCTACACAAGAAAAATACAATGGGCACACAAAACGTAATGGTAAAATGGAATAAAATCATGGTACAGTACAGTACCGTAAACTAGAATAAAATCAACCGCATCACTCGCGATTCGACCATCCTGCATCAGTCTTACCCAGGATCTCCTTCCTCTGAAGAGTCAGAACTACCCTCTTCTTTTTCCCTAGTGGAGAGGCCATCATCACACCCTAGGAAGAGGCATGCAAGGAATAGCAAGGCCTGAAGCAGGTAGGGAACCACCACAAAAGCCACCATGTGGACAGTCGTAGCAACTGTCTGTAGGAGCTGTTTACAACACAATTGCCATGTGGGAAATGAGACTGAGTGAGAGAGTCTCTAGTGGACGCTGGGTAAAGTACCCAGTGAGACCCTCCGGCGCCACTGGGCTATTTTGCACTGTTCCGAGAGGAAGTTTTCTCGTGGCCATAATTTCAGCCCAGATGCATTTTGTCGATATTACTGATAAATGTACAAATAATGGTTTCAAACAGCCAGATCTCAACCTCCAGTTAATGGATTGTCTGGGTATTGGTCGTCCAGATACTTATTTTGTTGTATGTTTGCTTCACGTCACGTGGAACATGGATCCACAACCACAACCTCTAATGATCATATAGAAGAATGTAGAGAGGAACATTTATAGTTGACAAGTCATTGATTTGCCATGAAACAATGAGCCAGGATTCCAGGGGCGTGAATGATGAGTGAATGGAAGCATGGCCCATTGGATTGTGCAAACTTAAGTTGTCTGAACGTTGCTACTCCTCACCCTGCCTTAGGGTGGGAAAGGAGGTTTGGATGATGATGATGAAGTCATTGATTTACTACCATAACTGTTGGAGGGCAAATATAAAGTTTGCTGTAGAATGAGCATGCAGTAAAAAGGCTCTCTTTGTAGTGCAGATTAAGATATGTATCTAATAAAGTACAGTATTTCATTGCCCCAGTTGTATACAGGAAGGATAAATGAAATGTATTCCTGCAATTATCATGTGCGTTTTGTGTTACAGAGAAAACAATCAGATCAGCATATACAACAATGGCAAAGGAATACCTGTGGCAATGCACAAAGACGAGAAGATGTATGTGCCAACCATGATCTTTGGCCACCTCCTCACCTCATCCAACTACAATGACGAGGAACAGAAAGTGACAGGTGGCCGCAACGGTTATGGTGCAAAACTGTGCAATATTTTCAGCACCAAGTTCTCTGTGGAAACTGCATCACAAGAGTATAAGAAAAATTTCAAGCAGGTACAGTTTATTAAGCTCATTTCTTGCTAAAAAGTGGGCAGCGTGATGTAGGCCTTAAGATAATGGTATTATGTACTGATATTTGATCAGCATTGATTTTTATGTATGTTACTGCAAATTGTGTTTATGGTATGTTGCTGTTAATGATTGCCTTTTACATACTTTTTTATAATTTTATTTTTATTTTTTAATACCAGACTTGGGGCTCAAACATGAGCAAGGCCAGTGAAGCAAAGATCCGTGAGTTTGGTGGAACAGACTACACCAAGGTGGTGTTCTCACCTGACCTCAGCAAATTCAAGATGGAGAAATTAGATCAAGATATTGTGGCCCTCATGTCTCGCCGTGCCTACGATGTTGCTGCGTCCACCAGAGGAGTCAAGGTTTACCTCAACGGAAAGAGAGTGCCTGTATGTGTTAAATACAGTACCGTACTTGACACTTGTGACGAGAGTCTTTTAAGTATTGTAGACACCATTCAGTTGAACAGTTAACCATATATATATATATATATACAGTATATATATATATATTTATATATATATATATATATATATCCCATCCATCCATCCATCAACCATTCCTACTTTGCCCCATGAGGAGTGTAGGAGTCTGGATATATATATATATATATATATATATATATATATATATATCTATTGCCAGACGCCATAATCCCATAAGGGGTGGCTGTTTGTCTTTGAGAGTGTTGTTTTACGGGGAGGGGCACTAACCCTCCACCAACCCACTTGTTGACACGTAGGGAGCACGTATGGTTTGGTTATATGGTTACCACCCAGCATTGTAAATGGTTTCTTGGCTTACAGGAAACCATTAGGCTTGTCACTCAATGTAAAGCCACCTGTAAAGGAAAGAAAAGCAATAAGAAGTGACAGGAAAGATGGGAGAAATAGGAAGAGAGGAGGGCAGGCACAGAAAAAGAATGATAAAGGCTAAGGCAGGAGTAGGCAGCACTACATCAAGTGAGTGGATGATGGTCGCCACCACCTACCACAATATATAGTGAGTTTTACGCCAGGTACCCCTTTTTTGGATAAGGGCTAAGGCGTTGCCCCTGGGTAGAGGACTTTGGTTTGGAGCGTGTAGCATTTTATGACCAGATGCCCTTCCTGATGTCTACCAATGACCCCTGGGTGGATTCGATCCTCCAACCCTTCGGTCAGAGCGGAGCGCTCTAACCCACTGAGCCAATACTATATATATATATATATATATATATATATATACCCACTCAGTCAGTGTACTGCTCTTGGGTGTTTGCCCTTTCCTCTCCTTCATCCTTCTTTCCTTCCATCCTCTTCTGCCTTTCATTCCTTCATTCTTTCCTCATCCTTCTGCCTATGGGTGACTTTACGCTCCCACTTCTGTCTTTCTTTCCTTCATTCTTTCCTCTTCCTTCAGCTTGTGGGTGACTACATTGAGTGACAAGCCAGATGGTTTCCTGTACACCAGGAAACTATTTACAATGCTGGGTGGTAACCATATAACCAAATTTTGACGCGTGGTTAGGTTTAGTGAGTAATGATGGCGCTCCAGTCGGATTGAGCTGATGAAGGTTTATATCCAATGGGTGATTGGGGTTTATTGCTCACATAATGCCACTCAGGGATGAATGAGGCTGGTCATTCTCACCCTAAATGTCAGGACCAACTTGCCTAGCCCTGGGCTCTTGCGCTCCTCATGGGGCAATGTAGGTTTGGATGATGGATGGATGGATATATATATATATGTATACATAGGCTGTATTGTCCCTACTTCGGTCGGGATAGGCCGGTCCTGCAGTGGATACTTAAACAGCTCATGATGATGATGATATTAACATCATCACCAGCCGTTTGAGTATCCACTGCAGGACCGGCCTATCCTGACCGAAGTCAGGATGATACAGCTGATGTATCTCTACCAAGTGGCTTAGGCTGTCTGGTAGAGATTGTATGTAGGGTGAGAAGTGCTTGTAAGTGTAATTGTAGTGTTGGAGTGGCTTTGGATGTGTGTGTAGTCTGTGAACCAAATGTAATCGGCCCATGCAAGCCGACTGAGTGGAAGCATACATTATAAGTCACACTGGTTCAATCACAGCACCCTTTGTGTCCACCAATGCAGTATGTGGCCGGGTGAACACTCCCAAAGTTTATTACCCTTGCGGGGCGCGAACCCTGGTTCACTCATGTACGAAACGCACACTCTACCACTGAGGCTCCAATGATGATATATATATACAGTATACACACACACACACTCAACCACCATAACTCTCCACCTTCTCCTTGGCCTACCTTGCCACCTCCCTCCTTCTAATTTGCTCAGATGTACCTTTGTCACCACTAAATTATCCATTCTCTCCATATGCCCATACCATCTCAGTACACTCTCTTCGATTCCAATGTCCACAGACTTCCTCTCTTCACATCTTTCACAAATCATATTATTTTGTATCCTATGCACTCTCCGTATTCCACATACATTCCTCAGCAGTCCCATCTCTTCTCTCACTCTTGACTTTTCATTTTCATGCCACACCATAGTCTCACATCCAAATGTTAAAGGTGGCACTAACACTCTCTCATGTAAGCGTTGTGCAGCTGCAACACTCAAGCCTCTGTTTCTTATCAAGGCCTTCATTACACCAGCTACATTCCTTCCTTGTGTCACTCTACTTTCCACTGCTTATACACATTGCCCCCTCTTTTCTGTCACTCTGCCCAGGTATTTGAACTCTCACAAATTTCAGTCTCTCTCCATTCACTGTGACATCTTTTCTACATTTACTCTCAAAGCATGGCACTCACATACATCAACAAAACTGTGCACCAGTGTACCAAGTTCTTGTCCCGTATTTGCAAGTAGTACTGCATCATCAGCATAAAACAAATTTGAGATATTCCATCCTTCACCATTCATTATCAATGGCATCCCCCTCCCCATTACTCATGTCTTTACTTCTCTCATCACCCCGTCCATATGTATCTATATCTATCTATCTGTCTGTGTCTATATCTGTCTATCCATCTAGCTATATCTATCTATCTATATATATACAGTATATATATACACATATATACACATATATACACACACACACAGTATATACATGTAGAGTCAAGCCTCGGTTAGGCGGACACTCATAACTCGGATCCCTGTACAGGTCGGACAAAGGAGTCAATAAGCGGGCATACGAAAAATTCAGAGTTGCGGTATGTAACGTCACTTTAAAAAAATTTGCTTTGCACAATTGTCATAAATACATAGTAGAACCCCATAACTGCCCAGCTCATAATTAGCAACTCCACTAATTACCGATTTCTTCCTTTAAAAAAAAAAAAAAAAAAAAAAAAAAAAAAAAAAAAAAAGCCTGAACAATATAGACAATATATACTGTATATCTTCCAGTATTTATTTGACCTGTTTAAGGGATATTTTCCACTAACACTAGTGTAATTCTGTTAAGGAAATTCCGTTCCCAAAACCACTGACTTACTGAAATACCTTATTCTTTATTTTTTATTCTCCTACTATCCTCACCTTATTCTTTGTGTACATATTTTATTACTACACTAGAACCCCATAACTGCCAAACTCACTAATCGCCGACTTCACTAATTAGTCAGTTCATCCTTTTAAAAACTAGTCGGAAAAATACTGAAAATAAACTGCAGGAAAATGAATTGAATTGGTAAGGTCTTTCTGCTGAAAGTTAAACGTACAGTTAGCTTTCATTCTTTTTTTTGTTTTTGTGTGTACTGTCTATGTGAAAGAGAGAGTACAGTATTGATGCAAACAATAATGCATTCCATTTACCCATGGGGATGAAGTAAGGACCAGGTGTAAACAATATTTTGAAAGCCTAATGAATGGGAATAGAGATGGCAGAGTGGCTGTAAACATGATTGGTTTTGGGGGGGTGCAGAGAAGGAATGCAGTGATAGGAAACATGATACTTGCCCAGGTGAAGAATGTTGTGAAATGGCTGAAAAAATGGGAAAGCAGCTAGGGTTGATGAGGTGCATGCAGAGATGATAAAGTGTATTGGAGAGAGTGGAATGAAGTGCTTGTTGGAGATAAGTAAGATGGCATGCATGAAACTGTACCAGCAGAGTGGAAAAAGGCTGTGATTGTACCCCAGTGCAAAAATAAAGGTGAGCAAAGTGAGTGCAAGAATTATCGTGGCATAAGTTTATTGAGTGTGGCATGGAAGTTATATTGAAGAATTATTATAGAGAAAAAAAGAGATGTCAGAAGTCATGGTGAGTGATGAACAGGGTGGCTTTAGGAGTAGCAGAGGATGTGTGGATCAAATATTTTCAGTGAGACATAATGGAGAATGCTTATGCGAAGGACTATAAGATGTTTATGGCATTTGTGGATCTGGAAAAAGCATTTGACAAAGTAGGCGGAGAAGGACTGTGAAAGGTTTTGCACATGTATGGTGTAGATAGTAAGCTGCTAGGTGCTGTGAAAAGATTTTATGATGGTAGTGAAGCACGTGTTAGGGTTAATGAGCAGCAAAGTGAATGGTTCACAATCAGCGTGGTTGCGCGACAAGGTTGTGTGATGTCCCCATGGTTGTTCAGTATTTAATTTGGATGAGGTGATGAGAGAAGTAAAAACACGAGTACTGGAGAGGGGGATGGCGTTGGTAATGAGTGGTGATGGATGGAGTATCTCAGATTTGTTGTGTGCTGATGATGCAGTACTACTTGCAAATACCTGACAAGAACTTGGTAGACTAATGCAGAGTTTTGCTGATGTCTGTGAGCATCGTGCCATGAGAGTAAATGTAGAAAAGAGTAAAGTGATGATTATTGAGGAAGAAGGTGACTCCCAGTGCGATGTTACAGTGAATGGAGAGAGAATGGAATTGGTGATAGAGTTCAAATACCTGGGCACAGTGATAGAAAAGAACAGAAAATGTGCAAAAGATGTGGAAAGCAGCATGACACAAGGAAGGAAAGTAGCTAGTGCATTGAAGGCCTTGATAAGAAACAGAGGGTTGAGTGTCGCAGCTGCATGAGGCTTACATGAAGGAGTGTTAGTGCCAACTCTTTTAACATATGGATGTGAGACTATGGTGTGGCATGAAAATGAAAAGTCAAGATTGAGAGCAGTGGAGATGGGACTGCTGAGGAATGTATGTGGAGTACAGAGAGTGGATAGGATACAAAATAATGTGATTTATGAAAGATGTGCAGCGAGGAAGTCTGTGGACACTGGAATCGATGAGAGTGTACTGAGATGGTATGGGCATATGGAGAGAATGGATAACTTTAGTGGTGAAAAAGGTATATCTGAGCAAATTAGGAGGAGAGAGGTGGCGAGGTAGGCCAAGGAGAAGGCGCAGGGATGTGGTACATGAGTGTGTGAGGAAGAGAGGTTTGGAAGTCGGTGAGGCTATGGGACTGACAAATGATCAAGCTGGCTGGATGAATGTTGTGAGAAGAAGTGCATGATCAAGGATTTGGCACCTCTTTTTAACGTGACAGCGTCTGGATTGACTCTTATCGTATTCGTTTATGTGAAGCAACAGATTGTGGTGAATGTTTTAGGTGTATCAGATAGAGCTAGAATTCCGGGGACTTGAATGATGAGTGAAGGGATGCATGGCCCATTGGATTGGGCAAACTTTGGCTGTCTGGACGTTGCTCCTCCTCACGCTGCCCTAGGATGGGAAAAGAGGTCCAGATGATGATTATAATATACCGGTACTGTACATATTTCTAATGTTTTCGAAGGTCTCTCCCAGTAGTTTAAAAAAAAAAAAAAAAAAAAAAGTCCGAAAGACCCTCGGTCCCCTGCCTTTCAGATTAAGGGATGTTTACTGTTTAAGCTACAGATCACTGGAATAGTATGAAAAAGACTTCGTTAATAACAGTCGGTTAACTGATTGCACAACTACACATAAAAGTTGGTAATTATGCTTATGTCTAGTTCACATAGTAGTGTTCAATATGGTTCTCAGCAGCTGATTGCTCAATTAATCTTCTCTCATGTATGCAGTGACTGATGTATTCATATCTTGTATATTTCATGGTTTTTTAGTAGTTCAAAGAATGTTATTTATTGTTATTTCTCATGAGGTGGGGATTTCCCTTGGGAAAACCTATATATATATATATATATATATATATATATTTTATATTACAGATAAAGAATTTCAAGGACTATGTTGATCTGTACCTGAAGGACAAAGTTGATGATGCAGATAATCCTGTTAAAGCTGTGTATGAGAATGTCAGTGAGAGGTGGGAGGTAGCTGTTGCTATTTCTGACAAGGGTTTCCAGCAGATGTCCTTTGTCAATAGCATTGCAACAACTAAGGTAAGGGGGGATGGTGCTGCTAATATGTCTTTTTTGTTCATAAATGTTAAATGGTACAGTACCGAATTCGATTTTTGCGATTTTTTGCTCGTAATGTTATTAGACAAGCAGGTATATTAAGACTGGATGGGATCTCTGATATATTTTCCTGTCAGTTTTGTGTAGTGTGTAGTTCCTGGTCATATAAAGTGATCCCTTTTTAGTCCATAGCAGAATCATTCATAAATGGCCACTAGAGAAGAATGTTGCAGCTGTTTATGTCAGTGTAATATTTTTAGGGTGGACGTCACATCGACCATGTTACTGACATGATAGTGAAGGCTTTGACTGAGAACCTCAAAAAGAAGAATAAGAGTGGAGTACAGATCAAGCCGTTCCAGGTATGTGTCTTTCATCTTAAGCAGTACATACTGGCATTATCCATATGTGTTGTACTTAGTGGTTGCACAAACATTATTGGTTACTGGGTAGATTTATGCAGTTGTATCAAAAATTAGGTATTTGCATTTTGAGATAGATTTTAAATAATGAGAGTCTTGAATGATCTGGCATAGTTGATTAGAATTACGGGTACAGTATTTGTCTTTCTCAGTTTCTCACAAGGTTATTCGTAATGTTATTTAATCTTGTATTTTATTTGACTTGGAAACCAGAAGAATGTGTTAGTGTTGATGTAAATTTTGATTTATTTTATTTATTTATTTGTTTATTTTCTTTTGCAGATTAAGAACCACATGTGGGTGTTTGTCAGCTGCTTGATTGTGAACCCAACATTCGATTCCCAGACCAAAGAAAACATGACCCTTCAGGTGAAGAGCTTTGGCTCCAAATGCACACTGTCTGAGAAGTTCATCAACAATGTGTCCAAGGGTGGTATAGTGGAGGCAGTTATGGCATGGGCAAAGTTCAAACAGCAGGCCCAGCTCCAGTCTAAGTGTGCCAGCAAAAAGCAGAATAAGATTAAAGGTTTGTTGCCCTTTCCTCTCCTCCATCCTTCTTTCCTTCCTTCCTCTTGTCTTTCTTTCCTTCATTCTTTCCTCGTCCTTCTGCCTGTGGGTGACTTTACACTCCCTCTTCTATCTTTCTTTCCTTCATTCTTTCCTCGTCCTTCAGCCTGTAGGTGACTCTACACTGAGTGACAAGCCAAATGGTTTCCTGTACAACAGGAAACCATTTACTATGCTGGTGGTAACCATATAACCAAATTTTGGCGCCTGGTGGTTTAGTGGGTAATGAAGGTGCTCCAATCAGAGTGAGCCGGTGTAGGTTTATATCCAAGGGGTGGTTGGGGTTTATTGCTCATGTATAGCCACTCAGGGATGAGTGAGGCTAGTTACTCTCATCTTAAATGTCAGGGACCATCTTGCCTAGCCCCGGGCTCCTACGCTCCTCAGTGGGCAATGTAGGATTAGATGATGAACGAATGTATGAATTGTCATTCATTCATTCATCATCCAATCCTGTATTGCCCCATGAGGAATGTAGGAGCCTGGGGTTAGGCAAGTTGGTCCGGACATTTAAGATGAGAGTGACCAGCCTCATTCATCCCTCAGTGGCACCACATGAGCAACAAACCCGAACCATCCCTTGGATATAAACCTGCACTGGTTCAGTCCGATTGGAGTGCCTTAATTACCCACTAAACCACTCGGCGCTGTAAGTTGGGTATATGATTACCACACAGCATACTAAATGGTTTCCTAGTGTGCAGGAAACCATGTGGCTCGTTACTCAGTGTAGAGTCAACTGTAGACAGAAGGAAGAGGAAAGAATGAGGGAAAGAGAGAGAAGGAAGGAAGGAAAAAGTAAGAAGGAGAGGAGAGGGCAGTCACACAGGAGCAGCACTACATCGAGTGTCACCTACCTTTAAATGTTCTGAATTATAGTAGCCTAACTTCAGGCCACCTATGCATTGGCATTGGTGCAATGAAATAGCTAGCTATAAGAACAGTTTTCATAGTACAGCATACAAATTCTTTCCTCATTGCAGGTATACCAAAACTGGAGGATGCCAATGATGCTGGGACCAGAAATTCTCAGGACTGTACGCTCATCTTGACTGAGGGAGACTCAGCCAAGACCTTGGCTGTTGCTGGACTTGGAGTGGTGGGCAGAGATCGTTATGGAGTCTTTCCTCTCAGAGGTGGGTTGGTTTGGTCTCATCTTTTGACATGTATAGCTGATAATGTTATTAGCCATGATCTGCAGCATAAAGCTGCTTTTAGTGTAGCCAGACACATCTTTTTAGTAGTAGGATGAAACTGTAAGTCATTCATAGAAACCATACTCTGAACTAATTTGTGTTATTGATGCCAGAAAAAAAAAAAAAATGTTTGAGAATGGGTGACTACTTTTATTCCTTAAAAAGGTGAAACTCTAATGAGGGGGAGAGTGTTTCAGTTTATTTACAGTACCTCATAATGAGACTTCAGTATGGAAGCGATCTAGTTGATTGTTAACATTATTCTGTAAGTAGCCTTTTGATCACAAACATACTCTCCACAGGTAAGCTGCTGAATGTGCGTGAAGCATCACACAAGCAAATCTTGGAAAATGCAGAGATCAACAACATTATCAAAATCCTGGGCCTTCAGTACAAGAAGAAGTATGAGACGCCTGAGGATATGAAGACACTCCGCTACGGCAAGCTCATGATCATGACAGATCAGGATCAGGTATATTACATTTGTTCCTTTCAGCATTTTGTCATCTTTTGAAAGGCTGTTTTGCACCTTAAGGAAGCCCGTATTGGCTGAACTGTGCTCTAGAAAACTGGACTTAATATTGAGACCACTGATTCATTTCCACACCATCCACCCTTATCCTACTGAGCAGTAGAAGAGATGAACATTTTTGACATCACGCACCTCCAGAAAGAGAGTATAATGTGAGACTGGGGAAAGAAAAGAGGGAAGAGGATATAATTTCCCACTCCCATCCTCCTCTCCCTCCTTGTAGTAAGAGATTATTGTGGGACCAGGGAAAGGAAGGGGGGAAGAGGATATATTTGCTTTCCCACTCTATCCTCCTGTTCCTCCTTGTAGTAAGAGAGTAATATGTGACCAGGGAAAGGAAAGAGAGAAGAGGATATAATTTCCTACTCCCATCCTCATCTTCCTCCTTGTAGTCTTTCTCATCTCAGGTGATGCATAGCCCGACGGAGTTTCCTTCCGTCTCTCCCATCAGAGGGTTAAAGAGTTTCTGAAAGATGGAATGAAGGGTGCTCTATGGCCGGCCAGTTATGTCAACCTGACAAGCATGGTCTTGGCTAGAGGAGGGGGTTTGTTATTGCTGAGGTAGTGTGTCACTGTCCATTGGTACAATCTCTTTAAGAGCTTAAGGTGCTTGCCCTGTTTTGAAGTGTATGTGTGTGTGTGTGTGCATGCACATACATGTGGGTGGGTGTGCACATACATGTGTGTGTGTGTGTGTGTGCAAATGAATGTGCATGTATTCATACATGAATGCATTTTTTCTTGTGTTTGGAAGAGTGTGTGAGCTTACAAAAAATGCACCTGAATGCCTCTCTGGTGTCAACCAGGAGAAGTTGGATGGAACTGAATGCTTAACCCCTGTTAGGAGTGTGCTCTGATAATTTTCATTTCCATATTTTTAAAATGTCAAATTATTAGTGGGAATTTAGATTTGCTTATTATATTGCTACAGTGTATGTTATCTTCAGGATGGTTCCCACATCAAGGGCCTACTGATCAACTTCATCCACCATAACTGGCCTACACTTCTGCGAACATCATTCATGGAGGAGTTCATCACACCTATTGTCAAGGCCACCAAGGGCAAGGAGGAGCTATCTTTCTACTCACTCCCAGAGTTTGAGGAGTGGAAGAAGTCAAAGGATAACTGGCCAAGCTATAAGATAAAATACTACAAAGGTATATATTTTCCAGTGAATGATTTGTACCTTCTGAGGGGTGTTGGGTTCATTACGGTATTGTGATATACGTGAAATTTTTATTGTTGACATTTGTTGACCAGGTAGGATGATACTGTTCATTGTTTTTGGTGTTGACGTGAAATTTTTATTGTTGACATTTGTTGACCAAGTAGGATGATACTGTTTATTGTTTTTGGTGTTGCTAAACATTCCATGTATTGGAGTAAAAGAAATATGAAGGTTTGATGTGGAATGTGACTCAATGTTTAATGCAACATTGAGTGCTAATTCGATACCAAACAAGCACTGACAGTCTGTTATTACTTGAAGTCTTCTAACTCACTTAACCTGTCTTTGTGTCACTGTGAATGGTAAATGTTGTGTGTATGTGTCTCATTAGAATGGTAATGCTGATGAATATAACCTGACTGGAATAATGAGATGTGCTGTACTGTATTATAATGGTTAACTTTCAGGTTTGGGTACCTCCACTTCAAAGGAGGCTAAGGAATACTTTAGTGACATGTTGCGCCATCGTATCATATTCAACTATGCTGGCACACAGGATGATCATTCAATTACTATGGTGAGAAATTACAAAACTGCTTATATTTGATTATGTAATGAAACTACTAGAGGATATAATGGAGTACTGTAGCTGTATTTGATGGAGATAAGAATTATTTTTGAGAGTATACCATATGTAAAACTAAGGTAGGTATGGAATATTCAAGGGGATAGAGGAAAAAGAAAAATGTCTACATATTCTCTGCATGTTCCAAAGAGTGGAAAGTGGAGAGCAGGAACAGCCTCCCCCCCCCAACACACGCACACATAATCACACACACCTTCCTAATACCATGTAAATATTGTGTATCTAGCAGCTTTGTAGCTGTCTTAGGGAGGGAGGCCTTTTCTCACTTGACCCAAGGAAAACTGAGGTGATAAGCTGATGAAGATGTTGATAGTGTTTATTGCTGTAGAGATAGCTGAAGTGAAGTGAGAGTAAAATTTGTTTTTTTATATTGTCATTTTAAATCTGTTGTTTCTTTAGGAGAAATAATCTTCACCCGCAAGCCACTTAATAATTTTAGATACCTTATATGCCCCAATAAGGAGCAAAATCAGGTATACTGCTAACTAAAAGAGTACATTATGGTGGGTGAATATGTCATTAACATTAGTTTCTTTAAGCAAAGGATTGTAAGTAAATACTTCACCATGTATATTAACAGGCTTTCAGTAAGAAGGCAGTTGAGCAGCGTAAGGAGTGGTTGAGCGGATGGATGGAGGAATGCAAACGCCGCAAGGAACTGGGACTGCCAGACATCTACCTGTACGAGAAGAACACTCGAGCTATCTCATACGCAGACTTTGTTAACAAAGAACTGGTCTTGTTCTCAAACCTGGACAATGAGCGTTCCATCCCATCTATGGTAGATGGCTTGAAGCCTGGCCAGAGAAAGGTAGGAACCATAACTACCTCAAGGTTGTTAAGATCAGGGGCACAGTACAATTTTGTAAGTTTTCAAGATCTCAGGCAATTTAAAATGTCTTTACTTCATCCTCTCCTCTTCCTTCTGCCTGTGGGTGACTCAACACTGAGTGGGAAGCCAATTGGTTTCCTGTACACCAGGAAACCATTTACTATGTTGGGTGGTAACCATATAACCAAATTATGGCACCTGGTGGTTTAGTGGGTAAATAAGGTGCTGCAATCAGATTGAGCCTGTGTAGGTTTATATCCAAAGGGTGGTTGGGGTTTATTGCTCACATAATGCCACTAAGGGATGAGTGAGGCTGGTCGCTCACCTGAAATGTCAGGACTAACTTGCCCATCCCCTGGTTCCTACGCTCCTCATGGGGCGACATGGGATTGGGTGATGGATGGACTACAGATTATTACAGTCTTGAGTACATTTTTCTTGTCGCCTCATCTCGGGGTGATGTACAGTACCATAAAAGAAGTTAGGATGGTGACATTGTGACCAGAATACTTTGGGGTAGTTTGAAAGATCGTGTATTCTAGTGCTGCCGCTATTCACATTATTTTAAGTACTGGGTTTAATATTTTTTGTTGAACTTAAGTCTTGCATATATTACCCACAATGTGTGATGAGATTGTGATAATAATTGTTTTAACTTAATTTTTTCTGCTTCTAAGGTGCTGTTCACGTGCCTGAAGAGAAATGACAAGCGTGAAGTGAAGGTGGCACAGCTGGCTGGGTCTGTGGCAGAACACTCAGCATACCACCATGGTGAACAGTCCCTCATGGGTACCATCATCAACTTAGCACAGAATTATGTTGGATCCAACAACATCAACTTACTCCAGCCCATTGGTCAGTTTGGCACCAGACTACAGGGAGGCAAGGACTCTGCCAGTCCTCGATACATCTTCACCATGTTAAGGTATGCTATGATGGGGAAGAGGGCAAACTTGAGTATTTTATAAAGTGTGCAATCCTAGACAAAATTTCATGTAATATTTCACTTCTACGTACCACTCTCTTCAGGTGACTAGTATCCCTCAGCTGAGAGAAGCTTGATGTGTTTCTTTAATTATAGATTATTTTCTTAGATATGATGTGTGAGGGAAGAAAGACACATACTCTACTTGTGAAGTAGACAGTGGAATAGTAGGTGAACTTTTGTAACTGAATGTAGCTTGTGTAGTTTGATAAATAAAGGTCGTTGAATGATAGGATTCCAGAGGAAGGTTGATTGTTAAAAAGATTAGATGCAGACTTAGAGGTAATGAGAATTTCTATCAAAAGTAGAAGAAAAACCTGTTATTGTGTATCTTTTGTTCTAAGATACTTTTCATGTACATTAGTATTTTTTTCCATGCAGTAAACTGACCCGGCTGATCTTCCACCCACATGATGACCCCCTGTTGAAGAATAACTATGATGACAACCAGAGGATTGAACCTGAGTGGTACATCCCCATCATCCCAATGGTGCTGGTCAATGGTGCTGATGGTATTGGTACCGGCTGGAGCACCAAGATCCCCAACTACAACCCACGGGAAATTGTCCAGAATCTCAAGAAATTGATTCGTGGGGAAGAGCCTTCTAAAATGGTTAGTTGCATTAGGGTTTAATGAGTAAATCAGAGAAAATTTAGAGTCTGAGAGGGATATAGATGTAATCCTCAGCCAAAATAATTGTATAGAGTGAAAGTGGCTTTTGCGAGAAAGACATAGCTTCCCCTTGAAATTACCCTGCATTTGAAATTTTTGCTTATGTTTTCAGTGAGTTAGAAATTGGTGTTCTCTAAAGCATGTGTCCTCCTCGTAGACTACTATGGTTAATCTTAGTCTTCAAACTGTTAGTCACCAGCTTAATGAAACTTTAATGTGAGGAGTGAGCTTAGTTGATTCACATTTTAGGGAATCTGCAGCACCCAAAATACTGTACAACTTTTTCAGAAACCTTGGTTTAAGAATTTCCGTGGGAGCATCGATGAGTTGGACCACCAGCGGTACCTTGTCCACGGTGAGATAGCCGACTTGGGCAACCACAAGCTGGAGATCACGGAGCTGCCCATCAGAGTGTGGACGCAGACTTATAAGGAGTCTGTTATGGAGACTTTCATTCAAGGCTCAGAGAAGTCTCCAGCACTCATTAAGTAAGGGCATTAGGTTGAATGAAAGGAAGGCAATGATTGATTATGTGTGTGTGGATGAAAGGATGCGATGTGTAATGGATGCAAGAGTTTATAGAGGTTGGGGGAGTGGACTTTCTGACCACTACTTGGTGGTGGCCAGAATTAGAATTCAAGTAAGATGGAGGAATAGAAGAAGGGAAAGACGAGAGGAAGAGGTAGTTGCAAGGAGAGTGGAAAGGTTACAAGAGGATGAGAAAAAGGCAGAGTATAAGAGTGAAGTGGAGGAACGATTGGGCAAATATGAATTGGAGCAGATGGAAGACGTGGAAGGTGTGTGTAGGATATTTACAGAAGAAATATGTGCATCATGTGATGTGGTGTGTGGAAGGAAGAGAAGACGGAGGGGGGTGCAAGGAACAGCGTGGTGAACTGAAGAGGTGAGACAGGCTGTGGCACAAAAGAAGAAAGCATACAATGAATGGATGAGAAATAGGGGCGTGGAAGAAGTTGAGAGGTGGAAGAGATAGTTATATGTAGAAAGAAAGAGAGAGGTGAAAAGATTAGTAAGAGAGAGTAAGAAGAGAGTGGATGAGGAATTTGGAAGGAATTTGAGTGTAAAGTGGAGGGACTGTAAGAAAATGTTCTGGAAAGAGGTGAAAAGAGTAAGACAGGGTGGAAGTGAAGTTAGCAGGGGAGTGAAAGATAAAAATGGTAGATTACTGGTGGAGAAGGGAGAAAAAGTGAGCAGATGGAGAGAACACTTTAAGGAATTGTTGAACATAGAGGATGGAAGTAATGCGAGTATAAGTGGCTGGGGAATGGCTGGGAGAAGGTGGGAGGTGAGAAGACAGGAAGAAATCAGTAGGATAGAAGTTGTGGAAGCAATGAAGAAAGTTAAATCGGGGAAAGCCCCAGGAATTGATGGAGTGTGTGGTGAAATGCTGAAGCATGGGGGAGAGACAGTAGTAGAATGGATGTGGAAGATGTGCAGATTGGCCTGGGAGGATGGTAGAGTCCCGGAGGATTGGAAGTCAGGTATAATTATTCCCTTGTACAAAGGAAAAGGGGAAAAAGAAGTGTGTGGTAATCATAGGGGCATTTGTCTTCTTAGTATAATAGGAAAAGTTTATGGTAGGATACTTATTGACAGAGTTAGAGAAAGAACTGAGAAATTAGTTGGAGAAGAACAGGGAGGCTTTAGGAAGGGAAGAGGTTGTGTAGATCAGATATTCATTCTTAGATCTTTCGTGGAAAAGTTTCTAGAGAAGGGAAAGGAGTTGTATGCGGCTTTCATGGATTTGGAGAAAGCATATGACAGGGTGGATAGACAAGTATTGTGGAAAGTGTTAAGAATATATGGAGTAGATGGGAAGTTGTTGAATGCTGTGAAGAGTATGTACGATGATGCGAAGGCTGCAGTGCGTGTGGATGGTGAACTAAGTGAATTTTTCTCTTTGAAAGTTGGGTTGAAACAGGGATGTGTCATGTCTCCATGGTTGTTCAATCTGTACATGGATGGGGTAATAAAAGAGGTACAAGGTAGGGTAGTGGATGTTGGAGTGGCCCTGGTGAGAGAGGATAGTGTTTGGAAACTCCCTGTACTGTTGTTTGCAGATGATACTGTGTTGTTGAGTGAAGACGAAGGGGAGCTGCAAGGCTTGGTTGATGAGTTTGGGAGAGTGTGTAAGAAACGGAATCTAAAGGTGAATGTAGGGAAGAGTAAAGTGATGGTCTTTGAGAGAGGTGAAGTCAGTGAATGTGCAGCGAGGTTGGATGGTGAGGAACTGGAAAATGTGAGTACGTTTAAGTACTTGGGTAGTGTGATGAGTAAGGATGGAGGTTTGGAGGGTGAAGTGCTTGAAAGGGTACAGCAGGGAAGAAAGGTTGCTGGTTCTTTGAAAGCAGTGATAAGAAACAGGGAAGTGAGCATGGAAGTGAAAAAGTTACTTCATGACAGTATTGTGATTCCAACTCTAACGTACAGAAGTGAAGCTTGGACGTTGTTGGAAGGACACAAGTCAAGAGTGAGAGCAGTGGAAATGAGTTATTTAAGAGGAGCCTGTGGAGTCACATGGAGAGAGAGGCTGACGAATGAGGATATAAAGGAGCGTTGTGGTGTTGATGTGGATGTGATAGGAAGCATTATGAGGAACACACAGGTGGTTTGGCCATGTGGAGAGATGGAGGGTGAAAGACTGACGAAGAGAGTGTATGTGAGTGAGGTGGAGGGGGGAAGAGGGAGGGGGAGGCCAAGGATGAGATGGAGGGATGGGGTGGAGAGGTATATGAGAGAGGGGGGTGTGAGTTGGGAGCAGGGCAGTGAAATGGCGGGGGACAGGGCGACTTGGAGGCGATTTGTTTGTGGCCACCCCAAACGGGATTGAGGCGTCTGGCAATAGATAGATAGATAGATAGAGTAGGTTGACCGGTGACACATTGGTGTGGGAGTGATTCTGTGGGCTTGAATGGTGGGTGAACGAGTGTGTGATCTATATCTATATATTTCATTGGGCCAACTGTTTGGTCCCCCCCCCCCCCCGTCCCCAAGACCATACCTCACCCCATATTTGGGCGAGAAAAGGAGGTTGAAACTATGATCAGTGATGGAATGCTTGCATATTATACGTCATCTCCAGGTTTACAGAGGACATCAGACTACGAGCAGATACAGTTAATCCTGAAAGGACTAAGTAATTGCCTAGGTTGTTGTAAGTTACGTGAAGAATGTGAGTCATGGTAGTTGTTATTCAGAGTAATGCTAGGTATCATTGTAGGTGATACATCTTGGCCATACATACCTTAGTGAGATTATACCCAGTGGGGAAGGAAGTGAAAGGCAATGGATTTGGCAAAGACTTCATTGTACTAATCAACAGCAGCCTACAGTAAATTAAAATAATCACAATAATTGTTAGTGGTAGGTGGTGGCAACCATCATCCACTCACTTGATGTAGTGCCGCATACTTCTCCCTTAGCCATTATCATTCTTTTTCTGCACCTGCCTTCCTCTCTTCCTATTTCTCCCATCTTTCCTGTCACTTCTTATTGCTTTTCTTTCCTTTACAGGTGGCTTTACATTGAGTGACAAGCCAAATGGTTTCCTGTAAGCCAAGAAACCATTTACAACATTGGGTGGTAACCATATAACCAAACCATACATGCTCCCTACATGTCAACAATGGGTTGGTGGAGGGTTAGTTCCCCTCCCCGTAAAACAAATAACTCAAAGTCAAATGGCCACCTCTTATGGGGTTATGGCGTCTGGCGGTAGATAGAGAATAATTTTTGAAAAATGCATTAAAATTGGAAGGGAGATGCTGTATTAAGATGCAGCCTTAGGTATTGGTAGATGGGGACAAGGACTGTGCACAGGATTTTTGAAAAGTGGGGGGGATTAAAAAAACATGCAATTTTTTCATAACCTAGGTTATTAACTTTTTATTCATCTAATTCTGTATTGTCCCATGAGGAGTATAGGAGCCCATGGCTAGGCAGGTTGGTCCTGACATTTGAGTTAAGAGTGACCAGCTTCACTCATCCGTGAGTGGCATTATGTGAACAATAAACCCCAACCCTCCCTTGGATGTAAACCTGCACAGGCACAGTCCAATTGGAGTGCCTTAATTATCCACTGAACTAAGTAATGCAGTACGGAAAACTTAGGTACTGTAGCCTAACTGAAAGAGTACAAACTCAGGGTAACTTGCATGCTGAACTTTACAGAACCGTGGAAGTGAAAACAATGTGGATATAAGTTGAGAGCTCCTTGGAAGTTGGGGCAGTTCAGAGAGGGTGAGTCTCTGTTATGAATATTGGAGGTGTTTCAGAATATAATGATGATGTTTCAGAATATCACAACTTTGCCCCTACAACTAACACATTAAATTGCTTTACATGTAGCAATAGAAGATTAATATATCAGTACAATTTTTATGCACTTTGTGAGGAATTCATACTTACCAAGGAATTAATAGCACAACAGATCATCAGAACATGTGTCGTGAAAGGAATTACTGCACATCATTTACCATTAACTATGATGTCTTGATCGGTTGTTGTTACCTCCAGATTTTTTATTTAGAATACAATACGTCTCATGTTCATGGGGTTAACAAAAGCTACACTGAACCCAAATGGGGGAGTTAACCCTCCTACCCCCAGTGTGCATGGCCTTGGTGGGGACATTCACTGTTCACTGGCTTGATGCTATGGTACTTTCAAGTGACTGTACACATAGTAATAAGCCAAATTATTAGCTTAGAATATAGTTTTCTACATAGGATGGGAATACTGAACTAGATGGATGGTGGGTGCTCTAGTGGGTTACGGCCTCAGTTAGGTGTGGCCCATAATGTTTACATCTGAGAGATACTTAGGGTTGTTATACTTACACAGTAGTGTTGAGGGATGTGCAGCTGGCCATTCACCTTCATGTTCAGGACCACTATGTTTTTGATGTGGTAGTATTTGATCAGATGATACCTAGACTCAGAAGGTTAACTCAATTTTTACTTTCAGTGAATACAAAGAATATCACACAGACACTACTGTACGTTTTGTAGTGGGAATGAGTCCGGACAAGTACCAAAAGGCACTCAGTGAGGGTATGCACAAGGCCTTCAAGCTGCAGACAACGATAGCCACCTCATGCATGGTAAGATGATTGGGGAACCATGTTGAACATGCCATGATAATGTGGCTGTGTTGCAAGATAACAAAAAAAATAGGTGCCTACTGGAATATACTTGAGTAATACATGGAGTTGATAGAAGAGTAACTTGTTAATGAAGCTTTTTCAGGGTAAAATGTCATTGACCTATGCTGCAATGGATGCAAATTGAAGAGAGAGAGAAAAGTATACTGGCATATACCATATAGTTCACAGAGGAGAAAATCAAATATGAAACTTTTCATTGTAATTAGATCATTGGCTTATGCTGTATGTGATGCAGTCAGGTTGAAAAATTTGTTACATTAATGTTATTTTCAATCTATCGGATACGTTTATGTGAAGCTACAGTACGTGGTGAATGTTTTTGGCGTATTGGATAGAGCCAAGATTCCGAGGGCTTGAATGGTGAGTGAATGAAAGCGTGGTCCATTGGATTGGGCGAATTTGGGCTGTCTGAACATTGCTACTCCTCACCCTGCTGTAGGGTGGAAGAGGAGGTCCAGATGATGAATATTATTTTGGGGATTGAGCAGGTGAAGGTTTATATCCAAGGAGTGGTTGGAGTTATTACTCTCATGCCACTCAGGGATGAATGAGGCTGGTCACTGTCATCTTTAATGTCAGGACCAACTTGCCTAGCCCCTGGCTCTTAAGCTCCTCATGGGGCAACGTAGGCTTGGATGATGGATGGAACCCTAGTGGCCCAGTGTGAGCATATCAGCCTTACAGTGAATGTGTCCTCTTAGTTTGTGATGATCCTTAAAAGTGAGTGGTAATAGCATATCCTTTAATATGCTGGCATACTGTAATTTTGATAGTTATGTATGAATATTTGTCGTTTATTCCTAGACGCTTAGGTAAGAAATTTCTTATGACCTACTAATCAGTTTGTTAATCAGGTGAAATAAAGACTATGCTATATTCTTGGCAGGTTCTCTTTGACTGCAATGGTGTGTTGAGGAAGTATGACACAGTTGAGGAGATCTTGAAAGAATTTTATGAGCTACGTCTAAAGTTTTACGTCAAGAGGAAGGCTTACTTGGTTGGCATGCTGGAGGCCGAGGCGTGCAGGCTATCTAATCAGGTATGGTGGTACATATATCTGAGTAGTAAGATAGACTTTAATATTGTTTAAGTAGAAGTAGATGACAAACTGATTTTTAATTTCATTCTTGACATACAGTATTGATATATGAAGAAAAAGAGTATGAGGAAATGCTGATGATTATCTGGAATCATGTCTTTTCACCGATTGATACTGATGTTTTTATTATTCAGGCAAGATTTATCCTTGAGAAATGTGATGGCCGGTTGGTGATAGAGAACAAGAAGAAAAAGGACATGATTACAGAACTGCAGAGGAAAGGCTACGATTCAGACCCAGTAAAGGCATGGAAGAAGATTCAGGACAGAGAGGCTGCACTGGTAAGGAATACATGACACATTTTATTATTTATATGGGTATTGGTAGTAATAATGTTTCCAGTAGTAGTGGTAATAGTAGTAGTAGTAGTTGTTCCCTAGGCAGTCTGGCCGAACAGCCTCGAGTCCCTAAGGAAGACCACGGCCGAGACTGGGCTTTCCCACAAAGCTCTCAAGGAGTGTATGTTGTGTTGTTGGTGCAGGTGGTTGTATGCAATGCTTTCAGGATAGGAGGAGATTTGGAGACCTGTACCCATTACTACATTCCACCAACTACAAGTTCGTGGCTAAAGTGTGGAATGTAGTAATGGGTATAGGTCTCCAAATCTCCTCCCATCCTGAATGCTTTCTTGTTTCAGTGCTTTTTTCACCTCTTGTCTCAGCACTTTTGCCCTTTGCAGATTTGGAGACCTATACCCATTACAGTACTACATTCCACACTTTAATGACAAACATGTATTTGTAGTTGGTGGAATGCTCCTGTTTCTGTGTTTTCTTTTTCTCTTATCTGTGCACTTTTGCCATTCCTACTTCTTAACAATAATATATGAAGAAAATTATATTTTCTAGTGATGATATTAATTGTCTCCCCCAAGGTTATGTAATTGGTCTGGTTTGTTTGTCTTCCTGCTGCCAACATTATGGAATATGACTGGATGGAATTGTGCCAGATTTGGAATTTTGATTGAGGACCCTTAGAGGAAGAAGCGATAAAATTTGAGATGGGGAGAAAGTCTTAAAAACGTGAGACTGAGGTTAATGTTATGGTTTCCACTCTGTGATTGCTTTTGTTTGATTATTATTATTATTACTAATATTATTATTATTATTATTATTATTATTATTACAGTAATCCCTGTACTTTCTGGACTCCCCACTTACCGGACATTGTGGGCCTGGACCTTCGGACACCCCCCCCCCCCCCCCAAATCCAAATTTTTTTTTTTTTCTACCCATAATTTGAAATTGCCGTGCGCCACATGGCACCAAGCAACTGTTTACACCACAGCCCCTTTACCCCTTCCTCCCTCCCCCCTCCCCAGTCACGATTGCCATTTGGCATTTTTCATTACCAAATGTGGGCCAATTTGGTACTGAAAAGTTCGTTTGGTAGTGAATCAGCATGATCCAGTACCAAACAGATATTTCACATGTATGAAGATATAGAGAATGGAGATGGTGGACTGTCTGCTTTCTTTGATTAATCTGCTAGCATACATTGTACAAAAATAAACATGCTGCTGATTATAAGGAGAGTGAATATTTCCATTTGTACATATAATTAGTGAAGAATAAATGCTTCCTTTAAGAATCTGGTAATGAAGAGTTAAATTTGGTAACGAAAATTGAGGAGTTTGGTAATGTGGCTGAGTTCAGATCTGGCAACCCTGTCCCCAGTTACTGCCTAACCTTCGTTCAGGGAAGACGTCCATCGCAGTTTTTTTTTTTATTTTTTTTTTATTTATTTTTTTTTTTATGTGTCCGACTCTGGGCAAAGGCTTCAGGGCCTATATCTTGGGGGCAGTAGCCTATCCCAAGGCCCAGTAGTCCTCCTACACCTCCACATGTCACCACTTCGGCGCTAACACCCACCGTCCATATTGAATACATGCTAGGGCTGTCTCATACAGGACTGGTGTATTGGTATTAGCGGGGGTATTTTTACGACATGTCGGCGGGTCATCTGGTAGATCAGGAAAGTCTGCTTTTAATGAAATTCAAATCCTTAAACTGTCCCCTGCCCCAGCCAGGATTCGAACCTGGGTCCATCAGGACTGCAAGCCGCCTCTCTACCGATTCATCCACCGCCTCCCCCACATGTGCTCATTTTTTATGAATAAACAGTGAATTACTGCAATACCTTGCCACTAGACTACATGGGAATTTACAGTGTTGTGCAGTGTTAAGAAATTAGAATTTAGAGTGCAAAGGATTAAGTGTGGAGTACAAAGTGGCGGTTGAAACAGGCATGGTGCAATTAAGAAGAATGTGCAGTGTTAAACAATTATTACTCACAGTGCAAAGAATTAAGTGTAGCACAACACTGGATTACTATACTTGCTTCAAGAGCATTTTCAAAACTACCAGAGCCTTAGTGAGTTAGAGGAGGCGGCCACAGATGTGCTGTAAGTGCAGTCCCCTGTACACTGCTAGGCCTAAGTATTTTCCATACTTCTAATTCCTCATTCTCTGGTTCCTTTTCATTTATTTCATGCTTTATATCCATTATTGGTGTGAATAGGGTCTTCAATAGGTTTAAATAAGAGCTTTGCATGTCCAAAAGGGAGTTATTTAGGTGGCCTTCAAAGTTAGGCTGGGTTAGAGTCCTTAACCCTTTAAGTCCGGGTCGGGTCTTAAGACGGGTTCTCTTGATGGATTCCGGGTCGGGACTTTTGAGTAAAAGAGCCTCAGGCAACGGGTGGCATCGTTTGATACCCCCAACCTTCCACGTTGCACTCAGAGGGGTCTGGGCTCTGACGTCATATGTAAACAAACCTGCTGGTACAAATGTACCGGGTTTTAGGGTGGATTTTTTTTTTATTTTCGCATTTTATGCTCAAATAATTACCTAAAAATGACTCATAAACCATAAGATAATTTTCTACAAACAAATATATGCCTAAAATCCTTCAAAAATATGCTGTAATAACAGTACATGTGACCGATTTTTTTTTCACGTCTGCAACGCGCGGAGGTTAGGCAGCGCGATTGTGCGTAGCGTGGAGTTAGAGGGAAGTCTTCACTTTTCGCCCTCAGCACAGTATTCAGATGAGATGGCAGAACCGGACAGCAATTTGCAGAACTCTGAAGTGACTAGTAGACTTGATGAAGAGAGGGAAGTGCATGACATCACCGATTTTGAAGGATTTTCCGACAGTGATACACAAACTCCGTCAACCTCAGGGGTATCAGTGAGTAGTGCTGGCGTGAAACGTAAGTTATCGCCAGGTTTGGAGTACGATAGTGATGACCAGGAGAGTGATAGTGACAGTGAGGGGATGGCACAGGAGAGTGGTAGTGACAGTGAGGGGATGGCAGACAGTGACAGTGATGGATTTATTCCCGTGAGTGACGAGAGTGATGATGATTCAGACCTAAGTGATGATGATGATGATCCCAGGGTGTGTGACCCTCCCCGTAGGCCTGGTGGTATTGGTAGTGCTGGTGGATCTGGGTTTATCTGGGCAAATGGTGATAGATTCATACCAAATTGCTATAGATTTGATGCAACTCACAGTGGAGTGACAAGGGCTGCTGGAGTAAACAAAAACAGTTCTGAAATGGAGTATTTTCTCCTGTTTTTTGATGGTGAAATTCTTGATTATTTGGTACAAGAAATAAGTTTTTCTAATAAGAAAAGAATGTTCTGTTCAAACTATAAGAAGAAGAAAAGTTTTGTTGAATGAGAGGAAATAAGTTCTGTTCTAATTACTGGTAGCATTAGTAAAGTTCAGAAGTTGAAATTACAATTTTTTGAATATGGAAACAAGTTCTGTTTTGAAAATAATTGTACACAGAAGCAAGAAATAAGTTTTTCTAATAAGGAAAGAATGTTCTGTTCAAACTATAAGTGAAAACACCAGATAGAAAAAAGTTGTTTGTTTACTTTCTGCGGCATCCTCATGGATTACCCATACTGCATTCATCAGCTTCATCAGCTGTAATTTCAGTAATGGGTAGGTAAAATATATTTATTTTATTATTTTTATTGATATTTCATCATTATCCATCATCCCAAACACATAAATCATAAAAATATGACATGTCAAATTTCCCGAAACTTTTGCCTCCCGGGGCATGTCTGCGGATTCTGAATTGCCTCACAGAGGGGTTAAGTACCAGTCCAGGATCCAGGGGCCCACTTTCCGCACAGGACCACTTTCCCGACATGCCTTTGGCTCTATTATGTCAGATAATGGAGGGATTATTGTATTATTATTATTAGTGTATTTTATTATTTACTTATTTATTTATTCAGGAAGAGGAGCATGGTGATGCATCTGATGAAGAGGAAGAGGAGGAGGGAGGTGAAAAGGGCCCAGACTATGACTATCTGTTGGGCATGAAGTTGTGGTGCCTCACCAAGGAAAAGAAAGACGAAATTCTCAAGCAGCGGGACCAGAAGCAACAGGAACTCAACCAGCTTAAGGCAAAGGCACCTGAGGATATCTGGATTGGTGATCTGGATGCTTTCATCAAGGAGGTTAGATGATTTTGTGTTGAGTATGCACATAAATATTTTTGTATCAAATCTGGTGTATGCAGCAAGCAGATTCCTGTATGCCTATAATGGTTTCATTTGTCTTTGCTACTCGTTGTTGTGTTTATTGTTACAATATCCACCCTCTGACCTTTTTAGACACCCCCTGCCTCCCAGGCAACTTGACATATGCGAGTTTTTCTGGTGTTACACCATCTACTGCTTCCTTTCCCATCATGAGTCAGTTTATTGCACTTTTGAGTTGTGTATCTGCTTCACCCATTATTCTCTGTGTTAAATAAGTAGCAGGTAATTGTTCATTCTGGTATTTAATACTATATAATATGTTTTTCCCCAGTTGGATGCTGTTGAGAAGGAAGAGCAAGAGAATGAAACTACTACTACTGTGAAATCACAGGGAGGGAAAAAGGGACCAAAGAAGGTTAGTAGCTGTACACTGTTGAATTTAACTTCTATCTATCTATCTATAGCCCGACGCCCTAATCCCGCAAAGGGTGGCCGCAGACAAAACTCCTCCAAGTCGCTCTGTCACCCACCATTTGACTACCCTCCCCCTAACTCACCGCCCCCCCCCTCCCTCATATACCTCTCTACTCCATCCCTCCACCTCATCCTCGGTCTACCCCTCCCTCCATCTCACCTACATACACCCTCTTAGTCAATCTTTCATTCTCCATTCTCTTCACATGTCCAAACCACCTCAATGTATTTCTCCTAATCTTCTCAACCCGGAGGATTGGAAGTCAGGTATAATTATTCCCTTGTACAAAGGAAAAGGGGAAAAAGAAGTGTGTGGTAATCATAGAGGCATTTGTCTTCTTAGTATAATAGGAAAAGTGTATGGTAGGATAGTTATTGACAGAGTTAGAGAAAGAACAGAGAAATTAGTTGGAGAAGAACAGGGAGACTTTAGGAAGGGAAGAGGTTGTGTAGATCAGATATTCATTCTTAGATCTTTAGTGGAAAAGTTTCTAGAGAAGGGAAAGAAGTTGTATGCGGCTTTCATGGATTTGGAGAAAGCATATGACAGGGTGGATAGACAAGGATTGTGGAAAGTGTTAAGAATATATGGAGTAGATGGGAAGTTGTTGAATGCTGTGAAGAGTATGTACGATGGTGCGAAGGCTGCAGTGCGTGTGAATGGTGAACTAAGTGAATTTTTCTCTTTGAAAGTTGGGTTGAAACAGGGATGTGTCATGTCTCCATTGTTGTTCAATCTGTATATGGATGGGGTAATAAAAGAGGTACAAAGTAGGGTAGTGGATGCTGGAGTGGCCCTGGTGAGAGAGGATAGTGTTTGGAAACTCCCTGTACTGTTGTTTGCAGATGATACTGTGTTGTTGAGTGAAGACGAAGGGGAGCTGCAAGGCTTGGTGGATGAGTTTGGGAGAGTGTGTAAGAAACGGAATCTAAAGGTGAATGTAGGGAAGAGTAAAGTGATGGTCTTTGAGAGAGGTGAAGTCGGTGAATGTGCAGCGAGGTTAGATGGTGAGGAATTGGTAAATGTGAGTATGTTTAAGTACTTGGGTAGTGTGATGAGTAAGGATGGAGGGTGAAGTGCTTGAAAGGGTACAGCAGGGAAGAAAGTTTGCTGGTTCTTTGAAAGCAGTGATAAGAAACAGGGAAGTGAGCATGGAAATGAAAAAGTTACTACATGACAGTATTGTGATACCAACTCTAACAAATGGAAGTGAAGCTTGGATGTTGTTGGAAGGACACAAGTCAAGAGTGAGAGCAGTGGAAATGAGTTATTTAAGAGGAGCCTGTGGAGTCACATGGAGAGACAGGTTGACGAATGGGGATATAAAGGAGCGTTGTGGTGTAGATGTGGATGTGATAGGGAGTGTTATGATGAACACACTGAGGTGGTTTGGCCATGTGGAGAGGATGGAGGGTGAAAGACTGACGAAGAGAGTGTATGTGAGTGAGGCGGAGGGGGGAAGAGGGAGGGGGAGGCCGAGGATGTGATGGAGGGATGGGGTGGAGAGGTATATGAGAGAGGGGGGTGTGAGTTGGGAGCAGGGCAGTGAAATGGCGGGGGACAGGGTGACTAGGAGGGGATTTGTTTGTGGCCACCCCAAATGGGATTGAGGCGTCTGGCAATAGATAGATAGATATATATATATAAGACAGAGACAGAGAGATGGTAGATATGGGGGAGAGGAGGGGGAGAAGAAAGGATGGAAGCAAGGGTTTAGATAGAGAGAGAGAGAGTAGATGAGGGAGGGAGAAGGGGGAGACTCCACTATATTTCTCCTCATCTTTACTTTCCGATTCAGAGCATGCCAGTGTCATGAAATAGTTATGATAATAATTGCACACACACACACACACACCTATATATATATATATATAGCTCGGATTGAGAGAGAGAGAGAGAGGTGAGGAGTGTCCACTTGTCCCCTGGGAATGACCAGCCTTCCCGGGTCATATGGCTAGGATGGAGAGGAGGTGAGGGAAAGAAGGGGATGGGAGGGTACGGTTCATATGGACGAAGATTTAGTGGAAAAATCGAAAAGGAAAAAGAAACTATCAGCTCAGCCCCTGATTGTCCAGGTTTCTTTGTCCATGACTGTACATTCTGCGACAAAAGTTGACCAAATATTTCACCTTATCTTGCTTTCCTCTACTGGTTAATAATCCTAAACCGAGAGACTTGGTCTGTTCCCATGACATAATTAATTCTCTGAGACATTGCATCAAGGAGATAAGAGAAAGACATGCTTTAATTATAAAAGAGAAGCAGTGTCCTTGACTGTAACCAGCATAGCCATAATTAGACAGAGCTGCAAGTACAGCAATGAATGTGACGGATTGAGATGACAGGAACAGTACTGGAGTTTTGGACTGTTGTAATGGAACTTAGTAAATTCTTATTTTTTATATGGCTCATACTTATGTGGGAAAAGGTCAGGATGATGATGATGATGATAATGATGATGTGTGCTAATATTTCTTCTCTTTCTGTTGCCACATAAGAGAGGGGGTGGAGAATCGGTAAGACACCAAAGTTTAAAGCATGCTGGATAATGTGTTCTTTGCATGCATTGTGTGGATTGTGATTTTGTTGGATGATCCAATGGAGTGATTTTGTTGGATGATCCACTCCATTTACTGGGCAATAGGGTGTAGGATAATGATTGATATACAGCCATGTCCAGAAGTTTGCCAACCTGCCGACTGACAGTGGAAGGTATTGCATGAATGTTTGTCATGTGATAGGAATGTGAAGCACAGCAAAAGATTATGAGAAGGAAGGTTACTTTGTTGTTTTGGGATGAATAAGAAAACATGTTAGGCAGAAAGCAGTACTGTCTGAGGATTGTCAGCAAACTTTTACTCAGAGCTGTGAAATTAGTTATCCCTTGGTTTATTATTCCTAAGTTTGTAGCCTCAAAACATAGAGTCATTTTTATTGGTGCTCAGCCCCAGTCTGTCTGAATGAGTAGACCTGTCCTAGGGTTGTTGATCAGCCCTAGTTTGTCTGGCTGAGTAGATGCATCAACCACAAGAAGCAAACACCCCCTGGACAGCCATCCTGTGAAGTGAACTGATGTTCCCTTGTCTGACAGAGCCTCACCACAGTGAGGAGCTAGGAATAGTATAGGGGTTTGGTTCCTGGATGGATGCCCCATTTGCATCTCCACTCAGTTATCAGGGGTACCATAGCAAAGGAAGGAAGTCTATAGCTTACAGTTAATGTAAAGTAGGTATCAGAATATATTAGTGAATAGGCTTTGGCGACAGCGAGAGCCCAAAGACAATTGTTTGAAGAGTAGTACCTACCAGTTGTAAGATATTTGAGTGTTATAGCTTTAAGTGATTACAAGCATATAAAACTTCACAAATATCACCAGAAGTTTTGCCATGTAGAATGTTATTGTATATAATCACATCTTTTGTTATGTTAGCTGCTGTAGCAGTATAAAGAAGTTACAATACTTCTTGATTTGCTGTACTGTAGTACTCTAGCTTGTGTAATGATAATTTAGTGTTACTGAGAAGTTGGATATGTGTGTGATATTGTTTTCTGTTGTAATTTTTGTAATTGTAATAATTAATTTGCAGTTTGTGTCATGTTAGACCATTGTACTTAATACGGCTTTTAGTTACCTTTCAGTGGTGAATGCTTATTTTTATTTTATTTATCTGGCAGAACATAAAATGTGTCTTGTATTGTGTTGCACTTTGTCATTCAAACTCAAGATTAGAATCTTGTGGCTTAGTTATTATTTTGTTACAAAATCTCATTCTGAGCAGACTAGTACACACTTATCAGTCACTGAAATATATTTGTGGAATGGATTGCTGTGGTTATTCTGGGTGAAGTTTAGAGATTTAAGTAATTTTATCTTCAGCATGTGAGTAGTAATGAGAAAGGTATTAGAGCATATTGTTGCAGTCACCTTTATGAATGCAGGTATTCAACAGGTGATGGTACATAGTGACTGTAGATGTCTGGTGATGAGATAAAGTTTTACCGGTATGTTTTTTAGCTTTGATGGATATGAAAAATTTTGTTTTTCAAGAAGTGAGCAGTGGTAACTTTGACCCCATGAATTTGACTTAGTAGGTCGCCTTGTGAATACAATGGTGGGCTAAGACTTAGAGTTGCGGCTTATTTATTTATTTATTTTTTAAGGCCTTAATGATGACTGAATGGATGTGTAACTTCTCTGACTTTTTTTTTATTATTTATTTATTTATTTTTTTTTTACCATCATCATCATGGTTTTGTTCTGTTGTAATGGAGGGGATTGTGACAGATTAATCTGGCAAAGTTATCAGCACCAGTAGACAAAAAAATATATAAAAAATATAATAGAGCCATTATTATGAAGGATTTATTATTATTTTTTTTTTAAGTATCAAGAAAAAATGAAACATACCTGTACTGAAGGAGTTCGTGGACATTGTTAGCTGTAGTTTCAGGTCCTTTGCTGTGAGGCTTGAATGCTGAATGAATGCTCCAGCAGTAACAAGAACCTGTGGCTGACAAACTCAGGCCCCCAACACTTCAAGGGAGCAGTATGGGTTTTGCAGATACCATTATATCACCATTGTACTGAATGTGTTATCCCAAACCTTGCAGATGTTGGCAGCTGCAGACACCAAACCCTCAGCCTTTGGAGAGAGGATTGTGCCACAAATTGACCCTGAGATGAAGAAGAAGGCTGAGAAGGCAGCAGCAGCAAAAGAAAAGGGCAAGAGAGTGAGTAGGTCTTGTTCAGTGAGGCCACCATATGCAGAAGTAGGGTAAAGTATTATGATGCTTGACATTCAAATTAGTGACAGTGGAAAATATGAGAATATGAGTGAATATTTGTTGTTTAGTGAGGTGAGACATTTAGTTTGCTTATAGCATTTATAAGAAATGTCATTGTGTAGTAATTAATTACTGGTATGTTATTTTCTTTAAATAAAAGTTGTCATATGCTGTGAAATATAAAGGTTATTTCCTATAAAAAATTAAACATGAAGATAGTATTTGTAGGCCTAATTGTGATTAGCTAACACATTTTCTGGTGTATTATCAGATCTATGAATGAGAGTCTGTCATGGAAGGACTGGTAGTTGCAGAGTAGAGATATTGATGTCTTTAGTACAGAATATGATTATCAGGCTGTTGACAAGTCAAGGGAGCATGATTTTATGGCTGGAAATCTTCCCATGTATTTAAGGGATGTGATAATCTTATTACCAGTGCTTGTGTTTCAAGCAGAATTATGTCTCCTTTTTGAAGATCTCTACATTTTTGTTATGTCTCCTCTCTGAAGACTTCCCCACTTTTGTTATATCTCCTCTCTTAAGCTCTCCCCACCATTGTTATGTCTCCTTTCTGAGGACCTCTCCTCCCTATGTAAAGTTGGTCAGTTATTTTAGGGTATTGGTGTTGTAATGTATATATATATATATATATATATATCATGGGGCAACGTAGGATTGGATGATGGATGGATGGATATATATATATATATATACACTCAATCCCCTGCTATTGTGCATTCAGGTATTGCGTTTTTCTGCTATCGCGCACACATCAAATGCACAACCATACATGCTATCACGCGTCGAGTTTGAAGACAGGCTAAGCGAAACTTATTCACACGGCACTTCATACGAGGTTTGCCAAGGATACGATGGTTAATCGGAACGGTAACATGGTAAAATTGCCGACGATACCACGGGCATTTGGAATGCATCTGAACGGATTCCTGCTGAGGATATGACGGGCAAAACAGTGTGAACAAATCCCACTCGACTCGAAAGAATATATCGTCCTACAGCATTGAAATTTAGCCTAACACTGAATACTTATTAATACTGTATTTTAGAGTAAATATCAATCGTTTTGAAACCCTTATAAAGACTTGATATTTCCTATGCTGAGAAAACTGTGATGTCGATAAAGTAATCACATGTTTACAACTGAGACGGGCTCTGGCAACAGTATGAAGAACGTGTGTGATAGTGTGCAAGTTTTGTTCCGCTTAAATCATCCTCGGCTGTTCCTGATACGATGTACCATGTGATACCCCCTTTAGCTGTGGACACTAAGAATCATGGAGGCAGCTAAAGAGATCTGGCGGCAATTAAGCCACTCCCAAGCCTCGGAACCCATCAAACTACCCAAGCTTTAAAGTTTGATGGCCTTTTATGTTGTTTATTTATTCATTTTACTGTTATTACTAATATAATAATGCTTTATTTCATGTTGGAGGAGAGATTGGCAGGAAATCGCAGGCATAAAGCGGTTAAAAGTTAGAAAAATGGGCCACCAAAAAAACAATTAGAAATTTTCCCATTGATTGTTCAGTTCAGCTATCGCGTATTCATCTATCACGCGCGTTTGCTGTGACCAATTAGGCGCGATAGCAGGGCGTTGAGTGTATATATACAGGTATATATTTTCCTTGTGGCAAGGTATAAAGTTTTGGGTTTTCGCGTAGCTTCAACTTGTCATTTTGACTTTTTATTCTCCTTGTTTTGTCTTTTTGTACATACAGTACTATGAAAAGGTACAACTACTCAGCTTCAAAATAACACCACAACCAGCATCCGATCATAAAAAGTGTGTTTACACTGACCGATCAGAGAAAAAGATTGTAAACCGAATATGCTGCTGAGACTTAACCTGCCGCGTGCCAGTGCCATTTTAAAACGGTCGGGCATAATGCTGGGGCCAGTGCCAGTGCCATTTTAAAATGGTCTAAAATAAAAAACTTTACTGTGACCGCATTTTTCAAGATTCGGGGGTTAAAATTGGCAGGCATGTAAGGTAACTGTTCCTCTATCATCCCCCAGGCTGTCAAGGCCATACACTCACTCGCTTCCCCCCTCACGCTCGTTCTGCCTCTGCCTATGTGCCTCACCCAGTGCTGTACATAGTGAAGGCATTTTGTAAATACTGTACTTTCATGTAAGTGTAAGTTGTAAATATTTTCTTGTAAGTGTAAGGACTATATAGCGAAGTAAAGTTGTAAATACCTTCTTGTAAGTGCCAGGACTGTACGTAATGAAGTCAGGTTGTACCTATCTTCAAGTAAGTGTAAGATAATGCATTCACAGTGAGAAAGACATGCAAATTGTGATAGATGCTGAAGTACTAAGTGATCAGAAAAGTGTACTGAACATTGCTATACCTTCCCAGCATAAATACCTGAGTATACCTTACACAGAAAATGGCTTTCTGTCACGTACGTGGTGAGCGTGAGAGAGCGGCTATACCTGTACACGAGTATGCAGGACTCAATAAAACTCATTTCCAAGCCTCGGTGAACATTTTAATGACGAAATTCGTTGTTTCCACATCAAAATCTATCAATTTAGGCCAAAAAAAAAAAAAAAAAAGAAAAAAGAAAAGGTCGAAAATGGCCGGCACTGGGGTGACCCAGAGGGCTAAAAATAGCCGGCATGCGGCGGGTTAAAAAAAAAAAAAAAGTGTATCTCTTTCCTTTTGCTTTACTGCAGATTGAAATGCAGGAATTACCATAATCTTTACATATCATTGGAAAGGTAATTTATTATAGTTTTGCATGGTTTAAATCAGATATATATATATATATATATATATATATATATATATATTTTTTTTTTTTCACCAAATATTTTTCTACAGCAAGGTATAAAATTTTTGGTTTTTGCCTAACTTCTGCTCGTCATTTTGGCTTTCTGTTTTCTTTGTTTTCCTTTTTTGAACATACTACAAAAAAATACAGCTATTCAGCTTTAAACTGACACCAAAACCAACATTCTACCATGAAAAATGTATTTACACAGAGCGATCAAAGAAAAATATCACACCTCGAAGATGTTGGTCAGCTTGAAAGTGGGTGACTCTAATAGAGACATAATCTGCCTGGCCCAGAAACTTGATAGGGTTAAGGGTGTTGGTGATCTGTGGTAGTGCAGTTGCTTATTCTCTTCATTTCTTGTTTTCACAGGGTAAGAAGGAGGTTGCACTTGAGAATGATGAACTTGATGACCTGGTTGCTGCCAACACTGGGAAGTCTCTTGCATCTCGGCTCGGCACGTCTCCAGAGTTGATAGCAAAGAAGGCCAAAGCTAAGAAAGGCGATGGACTCAAACAGAGCAAACTCAACTTCAAAAAGGTATGGTATTTTGACAGGAGGTTTTCTTATTTTGAGGGAAAACAAAAACTGGTTTTAGCATTTCAGTACATCGACATGCATATTTCACCCTACACTCCAGACAGATTCCATAAATGTATCAGTTTGTAAAGTATTAGGCTAGTTCGCTTCCCCAGTGACAGTATGAGATGTTCCATGGCCATACAGATTGGTTACCTTTCAGGACATATCAAAACACAGCTTGAACATGCTTAGTAGAGCTGTCTGCCTTTGTCATGTGTGCAGGCTGGCTCCTGTAATGTATACGTGCTACAACATATTTATTTTATTGCCATATTTTACATTGACTCAATTGGATACGTTTGTGTGAAGCTGCAGAATGTGGTGAATGTTTTTGGCATATCCGGTAGAGCCGGAATCTGGGGGCTTTAATGATGAGTGAATGGAAGTGTGGCTTATTTGGATTGGCCAAGTTTGTGCTGTCTGGACATTGCTACTCCTCACCCTGCTCTTGGGTGATGATGATTTTACATGGTTGAAGGCAGAAAGCTTAGTTGGAGAAAATATTACCAAATGCGGTATTTCAAACCTCATAGGTTTGAAATTTTACCGTCAAGTAAGGTGTTGCCAGGAGAGTACCTTATTTTGCAACTTGCTTGTTCTGGACTTGTAGTTTAACTTTGGGCCCCCCAGCATTCCAAAGTGGGTAATATAGGACACAATTGTTGAATGTAGTACAAGCATACCTCATTGTGGACAATTTCACTAAGAAGGCTTTCACTGAAGGGAGTAAGAAATACCCCAGTTCATCTAGAGATGTACCGTTACCAAAATTTGACCAAAACCGATACCACAAAATCGGACCGATACCGATACCATTGAGGGAGGGTGGTGCCAGCTGTCTCAGGGCTGTTGCAGGGCCCTGTGCCGCTGATGTGAGGCTACCAACCTGTCTTGTACATGTCCATGGTGGCAGATGTGGCTCATTACCAAAGAATGTACTGTATAACTATGCACCATATACTCAGAATAATATGATACTAAATAACTGGATGTACCAATAATTTATTTTTCATACATCCAAATTCTGTTTAACAAAATAACTTTCAGTGAGTGATATACTACGCATTAAATTCGTTTTAAGTATTGGTAGTCCATCCATCCATCCATCATCCAATCCTGCATTGCCCCATGAGGAGCGTAGGAACCCGGGGCTAAGCAGTTGGTCCCACATTTAAGATGAGAGTGTCCAGCCTCACTCATCCCTGAGTGGCATTACATAAGCAATCAACCCCAACCACCCCTTGAATATAAACCTTCACCGTCTCAATCCGATTGGAGCGCATTGATTACCCACTAAACCACCAGGCACCAAAATTTGGTTATAGGGTTACCACCCAGCGTAGTAAATGGTTTCCTGGTGTACAGGAAACCATTTGGCTTGTCACTCAGTGTAGAGTCACCCACAGGCAGAAGGAAGAGGAAAGAATGAAGGTATTGACAGAAAATCAGCCGATACTGATTCTGATACCGATAGCTAAAAATGAACCAGAACCACCGATACTGATACATCGGTACATCTCCGAGTTCAGCCCCATTCTACACTGACTGCATCCCTCATATTCATATTAGATGGGTATAATTCTAATCTGAAAGGTGTTTCAGTGGGTTTATACCAAAGGGGTGGCTGGGGTTTATTGCTCATGTTATGCCACTCAGGGATGAGTGAGGCTGGCCACTCTCATCTTAAATGGTAGGATGTACTTGCCTAGCCCCAGCTTTCTATGCTTCTCATGGGGAAACATAGGATTGGATGATGAATGGATGGATGTTTCAGTGGGTGGGGTAAGACACTTTACAGGATTTTCCTTGGTTTGATTGGAGGGAATGTTGGTTTTATTGAGTCGATATTGAAAAAAAAAAAATGTTGAATATATTTTGCCACATTGTTGTGAAGGAGATGAAGATGTGGGCAGTTATTTGATTTTGATGGTTTATGGAAAACTGTAATTGTTTGATGTTACAGTATTGTGAAGGAGATGAAAGTGCTAGCAGTTCCCTAATTCTGATGGTTTATGGAAAATTGTAATTGGTTGATGTTACAGTAGAGTGGGATGTGTTCTGCCCTCATCACATGCTTCAGAAGTTATAAAAAAAAAAAACTAGTGGCATGAAAAAAAAACTAGTGGCATGTCCATAACTTTTGCAATCTCATTTTTAAGGAAACAGCCCTTGTATTTATTTCTCAGCTTTCCCCCAAGAAGAAGAAGGGCAAGAATGAGTGGGAGACAGACAGTGATGAGGACGACAACCTCGACAGTGATGCAGAGGAGGTCACGCCCAGAGTCAGACCAGTCAGTCAGAGGAGTGCTGGTATGATATAGTTGGTTTGTTTCACCTGACAGAGCTGGGTCACTCCCATAACCTGAATACTGTACTAGTTTGTGGTTGTATGATGTTCAGTGGTCTTTAGTTATATGGTGGGAATGAGTCTCCTTACATAGCTACTAATAAAATCATTAATCAAGCATTATTGGTAGGTGGGGGCGCCCACCATCCACTCACTCAATTTAGTGCTGCTCTCGGATGACAGCCCTTTCCTACGTTCCTTTCTTCCTCTTGTGTCTTTCTTTCCCCTTCCTTCTGGATATGGGTGGCTCCTCATTGAGTGACAAGCCAAATGGTTTCATGTACACCAGCAAACCATTTACTATGCTGGATGGGAACCATATAACCAAATTATGGCGCCTGGTGGTTTAGGGGGTAATTAAGGCGCTCCAATCGACAAGTTAAGTTGATAAGGTTGTGATTGGAGGAACTCAACGGAGAGAAAAGATTAACAGTGTAAGCAGAAGGATTAGTTGTAAGGAAGAGGTCAAGTATGTTGGAGCTCTCTCCAAGGCAGTCAGGGATACAGGTAGGGTGCTGTACAAGCTGCTCTAGGTCATTGAGGATAGAAAAGATGTAGGCTTGTTCACCAGGTGGGTCAGTGAAAGAAGAGGAGAGCCAAAGGTGGTGGTGAACATTGAAAGCTCCTGGAATGAAGATTTCAGAGAAAGGAGAATTGCATAGAATGTATTCCATCGTAGAAGTAAGATAGTCAAAGAAGTTTTGATAGTAGAATTAGGGGTTAAGTAAACAGCGCAGATATATTTAGTCAGAGAATGACAGGAAAGCCAAAGCCAAAGTGTAGAGAATTCAGATGAATCAAGTTCAAGAACACGAGAGCAAGATAAGTCGTTGCGGATATATACACAACAGCCACCTTTGGCTTTGAAATGAGTATGGAGAAAGTAGGAGGATACAGAGAAGGGTTTGCTGTCAGTTGCCTCAGACAGCTGAGTCTCAGTTAGAAAAAGGTGAGTTTTAGAGGAGAGGTGGTGCTCAACAGAGCAAAAATTAGAGGTAAGGCCACGAATGTTGCAGAAATGAAGAAGTGAGGCGGACAGTGGTTCCAGGCAGCTCAAGTCGTTATCGGGAGGGGAGCGGAAGGTAGGGGCATTTATTATCTTGAGGAATGAATACCGCTGTGGTGTTGGCCAGAATGGATTTATGGCTGAATACAAACCAACAGTATGGATATGGTGGCGATCTCCAACATCTCAAATGTGTTGTGCTTCCATTATCCAGCATGAGATATGCGTGTTTTGATGTATTAGTTTATATATTTAACACTCCACCGTGCCAAATATCAACAGGATGCCCCCCTCCCCCCCCCTCCGGACTCCAAGGCTGAGTGTTGTGTAGCCATGATTTTTTATTTTATTGAATTTTGGAAAAAGGTGTGTAGTGCGTACTGTGCATGTAGTTTGGTGTAGCTAGTTAGAGAAACATGTATTGGAGAGTATGCTGGCCTACTCTCTGTGTTACTGAGACTGAAAAAGTTCAGCAAAGGGGGATAGTCTGGAACTAGTCCTGAGGGCTGATGAAATGGGAGCTCCAGCTCCCTGTCATCAGCTTTCCATCCACCTTGGGAGTACTGCCCTGCTCGACCGGTGCTACAGTCTACTTCTCATATGGTGTCACATTTTACATTCATTGTAAAACCAATAAAGCATCATGACTTTCATAACTCATATAACCTCAGAACTAGTATACTTGCGAAGTAAATTGATATGCAAATAAATGATGGGGATTCTTCCTGACAGAGAATCGTCCCTGAACCTACAGGCATGCCACATCCATGCTGGGCAACTGAGTTTCATCTCGAGAGTAATTGCCTTCCTCCTCTTCTCACTTGTTGCTGGAGAGGCAGATGGGCATTTTATGGACATGATGGATGCACAAAACACAGTGTAGATACAGGGGGATATCCAAAAAAACACAGAACACTGTAGAGCATCGATTGTTTACGCCAATGACTGCCCGGGCAGGCTGGGACTCAGCTCACTGTATCACTATCCCGGGAAAAGATCTTAATTCATAATTAATTATACCTTCGAAACGTAAAAAATTCGTAAGACGACCTTTTGTAAAATGGGGATGACCTGTATACAGTAGAATGTCAAAATAGTACGGTAATATGCTAAAGAAATTGCAAAGGATGAGACCTTGTGTTATGTAGAATATGGCCTCTACCTGAAAAACTTTTGAGAAAGTAATAAATCTCAGATATGGCATATAGTGAGATTTCAGCTGAGTTTCCTGCCTGAGATTGATGATTGTATGATTAGTTATCAAGCTTGTAGCTGCTATTCATTTTGAGGTCCTTTCTGATGTAGGAAGGTGACTGCTTGCCAGTGGTCAGTGGATCTGCATGGCCAGGCAGACTGGGTAAAGTAGTAGTTTTGAAAATAAATATTTATTACGCTTCTTATATATCGTTAGATTGTAATTTTTTTTTTTTTTTTTCAGCGGCCAAAATTAAGTTCAACTTCAGTGATGACGAAGAACAGAATAGCGATAGTGATGGCTCCCTACATGACAATGTTGGGGTGGAGGAGGCAGATCCGGTGGTCAGTCAGAGCTTGATGGATGAATCTATAGAGTTAGTATCTACACCCACTTTGTTTTCTTTGTATTTTAAAAGATGCCTTGTATTTGTACTGAAGGGCCAAGGTAATACTAGTATATTGAATTGGCAATAGTAGTATGGGTAGTATTATCTTATCTTCTCATGCCATACTAATTTTAGCATATTCCTCAACAGAGACAATGATGATGATGTTATTGCAGTAAGTGACACAGACTCGGAATTTGAAGCCAAGCCACCAAAGAAAAGAGCAGCCACAGCACCAGCTCCACCCCCACCTAAAGCCTCAGGTAGGTTCAGCATGGTAATCTTCGTCAGTGCCCCCCAGGCCTATATAGATGGAAAGTTTGTTGTTTGGCCTGGGTTGGTAGAACAGAAAGATGTGTATGATATGGACCATTGTTGGCAGAACTAGACAACAATTTGTTGACTGACTTGGTCCAGATTTTTGTCCCTTTGCAGCTTGTATCTCATAGCACAACAGTAGAGTAAGACTGTACTACCACAACATTGTTTTCATAGCACTTTTTTGTGACACCTTTCATACTTTGTGTTAATCTCTTTCTACAACTCAGAATTCAAGGTAGAGGTAAGGTAATTTTATGCGTAGTTAAAATGAACGTAGTGTATTAAGTAGTTGTATGTATTTTATTGCAGATAAACCATCAGCTTCTGACCTCTTTGATTCCATGATGTCTGGATCACCCACATCTCCCAAGCTTGAACCCACCAGTACGTATATGATTTGGTAGTTATGCATAATCAGTAGTTCATGTACAAACTTGGGTCCATCTGATAAACTGGATCTTCATAGTCTTAATTTACCCAACTTCAGATCACGAACATTGCATAAGCTACATCTAACACATAATGCTCATTAATGTTGTTGACTTCCACTTTTTAAAGTTGTAGATAATGATGAAACACTATTTAGATAGCCAATGTCATTCAGCTATTTCCTCATATTAAATTGGATGGGTGGGATCCAGAAACAGGAAAGTAAATTACAGTACACTCAAACCTCGATTTAAGGGACTAAATGGGGAATCAACTTGTCCCTTACTTGAAAATGTCCATTGTTTTACCACATACAAAGACAATCTTATTATGAAATGCAATGATTGTTTCACTTATCTTATTTATATGATTATGAATATTATTTTACAGGTACTGTATAAAGAAACATGTTAATGTGTATAACTTAGACATTACGTATCATTTTTGAATGGTCTTGTCAGTTTGTCAGGTAGAATATGGAGTCCCTTAAATCTGAAATCCCTTAAATGGGGGTCCCTTAAATCGAGGTTTGAGTGTATAGAAGTTGCAGGGAACCTCTAATTGATTATATTTCCTTCCGTGGACTTACCACTGAATCCTTCAAACTTCTCTGTTCCACCTCAAAGGCCTACATTTTCATATGTCAGGTACATAATATTGATTAATCATTTTGTGTGTTTGTCACTTGAATTTGCTGAATTATTCAGTTTTGACATGTTCAGCACAACTTACTCTGACTTATCAAGCTTCTGCATCATTGGCTAGAGACATCTGAAGTAAATAGGAATCAGATTAGTTGTGGTAGTGAGTTTATTTTAAATTAGTCTGCACTGACTAACACATATAGCATAATTGTCATCTTGGCTTTCAAGTTGTGGTTAGAATTTAAGAATTGTACCCACATTTAGTAAAGTTGTGTCAACAACTTTTCCAGATGTAGGTATAATTCTTCAGTTTGAACATTTCACAGCACTGAAGCCAAAATAAGCCTGCAGATATTAATACAGCTTGCAATAATCTCACATAACAGCCAAGGCCAAGCCGAAGAAGAGGGTCGTGGAAGCAGATAGTAGTGATGAAGACATACCCAAGCCAAAGAAGAAGACAGGCCCCAAACCTAAAGCCAGTGTTGTTATTGCTGTCAGTGATTCAGATGATGAACCCAAACCTAAGAAGAAACCAGGGCCCAAGAAAAAAGCCACAGCCAAGCCCACTAAGAAGAAGAAGAAGGGTTCTGACTCAGATTCTGAGGATTATGGCAAAATTGTGAGTTTACTTAGGTGTGACAAAATTTGTAGTCCAAGTTGCAATGTCTTACTGTCCAAGAAGGGAATGCATGACAAAACAGATGAGGAATTAGCTTGAGAAATGTTTGTTTAAAAGTGAATTAGGAGGAAAGAAGTCTAGATGAGCTTGAGTAATCTTACTGAGACATACTTTCATCATCATCATCTGGACTTCCTTTCTCACCTTAGGGCAGGGTGAGGAGTAACAATGTTCTGACAACCCAAATTTGCCCAGTCCAATGGGCCACGCTTCCATGTACTCATCATTCAAGTCCCCGGAATCCTGGCTCTATCTGATATGCCAAAACCGTCATCATCATCCAATCCTACATCTCCCCATGAGGAGCTTAGGAGCCCGGGGCTAGGCAAGTTGGTCCTGACATAATTATAAGATGAGAGCGACCAGCCTCACTCATCCGAGTGGCATTACATGAGCAATATACCCCAACCACCCCTTGGATATGAACCTTTACCGGCTCAGTCCGATTGGATCACGGTAATTACAGTATTCACTGAACGAGGCACCAGAATTTGGTTATATGGTTACCACCCAGCATAGTAAATGGTTTCCTGGTGTACAGGAAACCATTTGGCTTGTCACTCAGTGTAGTCACCCACAGGCAGAAGGAAGAGGAAAGAATGAAGGAAAAGAGGACAGAAGAGGGAGTGTAAAGTCATCTGTAGGCAGAAGGATGAGGAAAGAATGAAGGAAAGAAGGGAGGAGAGGAAAGGGTAGACACCCGAGAGCAGCAATACATCGAGTGAGTGGATGGTGAGCGCCCCCACCTACCACAAATACAAAAACTTTCACCACATTCTTACTTTCAACAGCCACAATAAATGAACTTTCAGAAGAAGACGTTGGAGTTCTTCCATTGATGCCCCCAATATGTTTTCCTGTCTGTTTATCTGCCTGTCTCAGTGTTTCTTGCATCCACCTTCCCAGCTATAAGTTTCCATGTTTAAAAAAGTACTCTTTCTTCTTTCAGGATATGGGTGATATGGACTTTGGTGAGAAAAAGCAAAAGAGTCAGAGAAGAGCGGCAAAATTCACCCTCCCAGCGCAAAGTGACAGTGATGACTTTGATGATGACTACTAGACTTGCACACTAGAAGTTGGTCTCTTGAGTATGACCAACCCATAAATATTCATCCCAAAATGAGTCGATCAGTAAATTTTCGCACAGTAGGTCGATCAGTCTAAAGCTGACATCTGTATTTATGTTGACAATTATTATTTTTGCAGTTGAGGATTTTTTAGGGTAATTGCAGTGCAGCCTCATTAATTTGTGCTAATGGGGTTTTAGGTTTGTTCAGATTACCATGAAGTTCAGATGAAAGATATTCTCCCCCGAATCAGTACTATTGTATACCTGAAGTACACACTGGGTCCATTATTGTTGGGTGAGTGCGTTTGTGTGGCGTAACATTTAATAATCGTCTCCCTGTGACATACTAATACTTGGACCACTTTTTGTTCTTGAAGTGAGCCCCTGTTCATATTTGCCTTGAAGTTGTTGCCACTTGTGACTCTCATGTGATGTCTGGATGAACAGGAACCTTTCCAGAGGGTGCAGGTTATTGAGGTTTTCCTGTAATGACAGAAAAAGAAGGAAAAAAAAAAAGAGGCCTAACACTTGAATATGTTTCTCTGAGGTAATTGCACTTTTGCAAGTACAAAGGGTTAATATTTTTAATTTTCTTTATTTTATAAACAATGCATTAGTATTTTTCTAATCAGTGATGTAGTTTAATACTGTACAATTTGCAGAAGCTGCAATAAGATTTAATATTTTTAAGAAACCATAGCAGTTCGAATGAAGATTTGTATCGTAGTATAATGTCATTGATATATGTGTACTGGTAGTCTGGAGTCAGTCTAGACAATTCAGAAAGATGCCACAAGAACTTACATTTTAGCATAGCTTTGGTGAAGAGTTGTGTAGGTCTTCATTTTCTATCTTCTGTGTTTTATATACTTTAATGTATTTTGTCGAACATGATTTTTAGCAGATTTATGCATTCAGTTTTATGTGACATTATTTATTTCTCTACTCCGAAAATTTTTTTGTAATAAAGTAGATAGATATATTAGAGTGTAGTATTTCTGACTGATGATGCTGTAGTTTTGAAATAAGAAGTTCAGTATGGAAATTAATTCATAGTTTGTGAGTTCAGAAGTACAGTAATCCCTCATTTATCCGGACATAATAGAGCCAAAGGCATGTCCAAGTAGTGGCAACATCCAGATAATGAACACTATTCCCCTACCATACCCAGACCCTACCTATACCCAACCTCCAGCCTATACCTAACATATTTGTACAGTATCTATGCTTAATTTGGCAGTGTTTCACAGTCATTCAGGCATATTTAGACTTCAAAACACAAAGGAATATCCAAATTTAATGCTAAACACCAAGAAAACCATTAAAAAAATAAAAAATTAAAAACAAAAAACATCCTACCAAACACTACTATATGTACTGTACCCCTCCTAATTTTGACACTGTTTTCTGGTTAATCTGTCATATTTAGACATCAAAACATACAGGAATATCCAGAGTGATGCTAATTACCAAGAAAGCCATGCAAAAAAAAAAAATAAAAATAAAAACGCCTGACTTACACAGTACTGTTCGTACAGTACCCCTCCTAATTTGTGCACTGTTTTCCAGTCATTCTGCCCTATTGATAGATCAGAACAGACATAGGATTATCTATATTAATGCTAGACATCAAGAAAACAGTGCATAACCAACAAAAGTCCACAAAAAACCTGAAGACAGTTTGAAAACCTGTTATCTGTGACGAGTGATTGCTCCCAAGGCTCAAAAAATTTCCACGGCCAAACATGCCATTGGAAATTGGTTATATTAGTATAAATGGTATACCATCATCTTTGCTGTTTATATTATAAGGTAATTAAAACATGAAACTGATTAGTAAAAGTACAGAAGTGCAGCAAGCACAAAGTGTTCAGGAGTAAAAGTTAGTGAAATCTCGAATTTCGATGGACATGCATACTGAAAAACTGCATCGAAATTTAAATTGAACTTCTTATCAGAAAAATACCGTAGTTTGGGTCCGGGGCCTCCGAACATCACTACGTAAAATCATTATTTTTTGCCCACACCCCCTATAAACTTTATGAACTATAATATTATTATGGTTAAGTAACTGTAGTTCTGCATTGTATTGTCATACAGTAGTGTAGAATACGGATTTTTGCCTTGTCAGCGAGGGTATAACTGGTGTATTTCTGCCCCTTCCTGTATTCCCTTTTCTCCTTTGGCTGTGAAGATTTAGAGGTGCCAGGCTACTCTCGCCCATTACCACTGCTTCCGAAGAACCACTCTTGCTTGCCATCTTGAAACAGGTAAGTTGCAACGAAATTGCAGTGAAATGCACGTCCACACGTGGAAGGTACAGGCTGAAACTTTGGCGCTTGGCTGTAGAGGGCAGGACAGTCGCAAGGTGGCCGCCGACAATAGAACATCATTTATTTACATGTGAAGCATACGAAGATATAACGAGAAATTAAAGGAAAAGAATCAGCAATAGAAATAGCTACTGAAATAAAAATTAATTACAGGTGGTAGCAAATACAGTGGGCAGAATACTGAAACGAAGAGATTACCTTGTGTCTCTGGCTTCTGTACGGAAAGGGACACAGTACACACTTACGAGTATGATACACTAATGGTACAAGGCGAAAACACAAAATCAGAGGGGCGATGAAACAACTTTATTGCTATCCTTAAACTCTAGTTACAGCACTGGCAGCATTAAGCCAAAGACGTGTAGGACATAATGAGTGGTCAGTTCGAGCGATGGGGTCATAATTTGAGGACATGAAGGGACCTCTCTCTACTCCAGGTGGACTAGGAAGTTAGCTACCAAGTCTCTTCACAGGAAAAGAAGGGGGGGGGGGAGATCCAGGTGGTGAATTTACATTAACTTTGTGCTGTAGGATGTTGAGTATATTCCAAAAACAAAGGCCAAAAGTGAGAAACTGTGACTCATTCCAAAAGGGGAAACCAGACATCTAGTTCTCACCAAGGAGCTAGGGGACAGACGTTAGTGTGGATTGTTCCCAAAGTGGACACGGAGGTTATAAAGGACCCGAGAAAGACGGCAAGGTCATACAGTTGCGCCAGCAGGATCTCTCTTTTTCCAGGTGTAGGGGAGAGGAGACTGTTGGGGCGTGGAAGGGACAGCACAGGGAGAGGTAATTCAGGGGTTCGTGGTGTCTTGCAGTGGCCGGCCAAGGATAGGAAGACTTCATGGTTTCTTCAGAGCTGAACATCATCGAGCCAGTTCAGCTGGGGGAGGGAGACATCGTGGCTTCTTCGAAGCTGAACTTGGTCGGGCCAGTTCAGTTGGGGAATGCACGGAGTCGCATCTGGCCAACTCCCTTGGTACATCGTATCAGGTAAATGTCTGTGGTTCGAGTTGAGCCAAACCGGAGTGAGAGAATCATCAAGCCTTCTCCATAGCACTGCACTGAGCCAGTACTGGATTGAAGAGATCTGGCCGTTTGCAGTACTTGGGGATCATTGGTCCCACCGAACAAGCTTAATCATCTACACACTATTTTTCGTAGTGCGCTTCACGGGAAAAAAAAAAAAAAAAAAAAAAAAACCATTGACTATCGTGGTAAAAGAAAAAGGAGGGGGGGGGGATTAGGGAAGGATGCCAAACCCTTGTCATGAGTTACTCTGTATATACATGCCTCCAACTCGATCCCCGTCTGTTCTCTAACCTCATCAGCTTACGCACCTCACTTTCTCACTCACTCATCATTCAGTTTCTTTTTGACTGATCACGACTCCCACCTTCAGTCTCGCCCACAGAAGCCGTATGGCCTACGGTAATCATCTAAATACATTCTTTTCTACATACCATGATATCAAGAGACTTCCTTACTCCACCCCTTTTCATCCATCCATCAGCCAATCTTACATTGCCCCATGAGGAGCGTAGGAGCCCGGGGCTAGGAAGTTGGTCCCGACATTTAAGATGAGAGTGACCAGCCTCGCTCATTTCTGAGGGGCATTACATGAGCAATCAACCTCAACCATCCCTTGGATATAAACCTTCACCGGCTTAATCCGATTGGAGCGCAATAATTACCCACTAAACCACCAGATGTCAAAACTTGGTTATATGGTTATCACCCAGGGCAGTAAATGGTTTCCTGGTGTACAGGAAACCATTTGGCTTGTCAATCAGTGTAGAGTCACCCACGGGCAGAAAGAAGAGGAAAGAAAGACAGAAGAGTGAGTGTAAAGTCACCCTTAGGCAGAAGGAAAGACAGAAGAGGATGGAAGGAAAGAAGGATGGAGGAGAGGAAAGGGCAGACACCCGACGGCAACACTACATCGAGTGAGTGGATGGTGAGCTCCCCCACCCACCACTACCCCTTTTCATTAATAACATAATTTCCCCAGTCCACTCTACTTACTCCGCTCACATTTCTTAATCGTTTTTCCACTACATTTAAGTTTCATACCTATAAGTTAATGTTCGTACTAACCGTTAGCACAGCAATCACATATATTGGTCAGACTCAGAGAGTGTGTTTATTTGTACAACTGTTTTCATTTCGGAATAAAAGGGAACAGAATTAAGCCGGTACAAAGTACAGTAAGTATTCATAATACGCGTTAAAAGGTTAATCTGTTATAGCTGTCAACATGGATAATGTGCCATTTAATATACTCCCATGAAAGTCTGTGCACGTCGCCCCTGGTCACCAGTGCTAACAACTAAAACTTCCAGCGCCTTATCCAGTCCACGGTACACGCAGCAGGCACAACAGTAAATCTGAGGCAAAAGCCAATTTCAGCGCCAACTGGAGAACAGTTGCAAGACTAAGTTCCAAATCAGCATCTGATTTGATCTGATCTGACCTGGTTTCCTACATTTTGTAAGTGCTTTCCTCAGCCGAGAAGTTCTCTGTACTTGTCTCCCTTCTTAATAAAATTAATAACATACATCATCTGTCCTTGAACTTGATAGACATGCTTCTCTCAGGATCTACATCCCGGTGCGAAGAGTGATGACAGCCTCTTAAGCATGGATGTTTCAAATTTCCCGCCTATCATATGAGGAACTACCGTTTAATACAAAACCATGCATTGTAGAAGATATCAAAATTAAGTAGCATTTTCCTTTTGCATAATGGCAACTATCATCCTCGTATAGTGATATCGTATGTTATTAGCTGCATAACATTTTTTAATCACAATAGTCTTTGTGGTGTGCCATTGGGATGTAAACAACAACAATAATAAAATGGCTCCCACTATATCAACCATTTTTTTATATTTTACGGGCTTCTGGTTCATTGGTAAGTAATCTTATTTGTTGCTCGGGATATGAATGATGGAGTAAGATGTGGTAATCAATGGTTGTGCACAAAGTGAGATGTCTACCCTGTAATAACAGAGAGAACATCTTTCTACCTTATTTCACTGGATTGAGAGAGACAAGGAAAAAGATTAATTATTTACCAAACGGGGACGGCTTTTCCACATTTTCCATTGAAATAAGTATTTCACGTTTACTTGTTATTATTCCTGGAGTACCACAGCTAGTGGACATTTTTAGAAACTTACCTCTGAAAGCTATAATTGAGGAATTAGAACGTGTAAATCTTACACCGAACGTGTAAATCTTACACCGACGTCTGCCAGTAGCCAGCCATATTTAACGTTCCTAACATGCATTTTTTAAGTTTGAAAGCTGGCTGCCGCACGCAAGTGAGGTTAGGTTGGATTAGGCTTGGTTTGGTTAGGTTAGGTTCGGATAAATCATTAACCCTCCGTTGGTGTAGCGGGGTATAACATACCCACAGTGACATTTTTCATTAATTCATTCACTGCCAGATGCCATGTATCCCAAACAGGGTGGCCAAGGGCTTAGAGTTAATTGTTTTACAGGGAGGGGCACTAATCCTCCACCAACCCCACCTGACACGTAGGGACTGATAAGGATAATTTTGTTCAAAAATGGCATTCTGAGATGGTGTTGATCTATCTTCGCTCAGGATGAAATGAGGTCTGTTTGTCTTTGGTGCCGTTAGAGTTTTTAAACAAACACTGCTTTTAAAACACCGCTCACCATTTGAAAAAGAGATAATAAAGATCAAAACTTGACAACACAATCAGAAAATGCTCAAAGAATCCCATGGAGAGCTGAGGTAAAGCAATAACAAGAAAACTGCATAATAAGGTGGTCCTCTGTCTCTTTAATGATTGTCCATAAGTGTGCTGATGGAGTGGAATCTCAGGCACCATGATATGAAATGTTCTGTGGTCTCTTCAACCCAGGTATACCATTGGCACCAAGGGTCCTCTATCATACCTGAATGGTACAGGTGACTTGCGAGGCTTGATGGCCCAGCTGCAACCTGGCGATGTGAACATCAACTTTCCAGCGGGGGTGGTGAGCCCAAGGGTGTGCAGAGGAATCAGGGCAAAAATGCATCAGGTGGATGGCAAGGTCTGTCACAAGGTTTGCATTCCAGTGTGAGATGCAGGCACTGCATACATGGCCCGGGAATGCAGCCATATTGCCAGCCACTGAGAATAACATGCTGGAGGTTAATGTCTGCCTCACTGCTGCATCAGCAATTTTTTTTTTACCATAGGTGCCAATGTGTGAAGGATAAATGCATATGGAGGGAGAGGCAAAGAGATAAAGATGTGCAAAATTGGCATGGACTAGCTTGGCGTGAGTCACTGGGCGATCTTAGAGGAGGAGGGTTAAGTGAGGACTGTGAGTATATAAAACTACTGGCTGGGATAGGAAGAAGGTCCATACAAACTCTAGGGCGTGGAGGATGGCTAGGAATTTCCACAGTCAGGATGTCATGCTGCGTGGTGAAAGACCAAGTTTGAGAGAGGGAATGATCCTTGAAGTAGACTGCAGAGACAGGTTACTGAGGGGGAATGAGATCAATCCACGTAAATCTAAAGGAATCCTCATAAAAGAGTAGTCCCCGCTAATATAGAACTGCTGTGCTGACTTCAGGAATGGCTTTGGGAGATAGGGAGAGATTAACCAAAACAGATGCATCCAAGGTGGGACAGGGCAAAGAGAGACCACTGGAATGGGCTGGGAAAGATCAAGACACGGTGTGGCAGCATGGATGGTGCTGATAACGAAGGGGAGCTGAACTTGTGGCCAATATGGGGACTGGCAAAGGATCATGGGAAGACAGTAGAAGGTGGAGACTGGGTGGTTGGAGGGGAGGGCAGAAATGCAAGGGAGCAGCCAATGTTCCAAGCATTAGATGGAAAGGGGCATCACCACTGACTCTGCATGAGGGGAAACAACAGGGGTGGACCTGGAGGCACCAAGAACAATGCAAAGTGCTGTGTTATGGACAGCATCCAACCTCTTGAGGTGGGTCTGGGAAGCTGACCAATAACGGGAGGAACCATAACTGACATATTAAGAGAGCATGCTCGGGATGAATGCCAGAAACAGGTGAAGGAGGGTAGTTCGATTAGTACCCCAACGAGCCCCTGCATTGCATCTCTTGATGTCCAGGTATCTAAGGCATGCTAATTGAAGGTTGTTTATGTGAGGGGCCCAGGTGAGGTGGGGACCTTTCAGATGGAGGCCAAGAAATGTGGGAGAGGGAGGGTAGCTTGACACTCATATTGACAGAACCATCCTGACCACACATAATGTAGCCTTGAAAGCCGCTCTGCATCTGTCATGTGTTTACCAGCTAGGACCTAACTCAGTTGTGAAACCCACTTACCTTAAGAAGGTGCAGTTTTTGCGTCTTCATCCATCTTGTCATGTCCTGGGATGGGAGGAGCCCTGGCTTCCCAAACATGTGTACTGGACTACAGGGAATATACCTGTAGTTTGGCAGCTTGGACAAGGAAGGCGTAGATTTCTGTGGCCTGGTTTCTGTTTATAATGAGATGCCTAGCAAGGTACTATCTCAGTTACCACCCCTGAATGCCAGGATGCTTTACCCACTTCTCTGTGTCCCTTTACAACCATTCAGATGTCTGAGTATGGACTTGAATGTCCTGGGGATCCACAATTTTTTTTATTTATATATAAATGTATTGTTTTTTTATGTTGCTTTCCTTCCTTGTTTAAGGTTTTGTAGGCTCCCCAGCAGTTATTATAGATTTTACTTCCAGGCCGAGTAAAATGTTTTTTGAGAGGTACGAACATTTCATAGTTGCATCAGTCTCCCTCTGGATCCTCCAATGCAGGGGTCAGCATTTAGGGGTTCATTACCCCATCTGGGGTAATTTTAAAGTTTTCTGGCAGTAACAAGACCCATCCAAATTACAGCAGGTTATATGAGCACGACTTATATTTAGAAAATGAGACTAGCCAATTTTGGCAGGCTGATGAGATTCCCCTTGCCTTTTCCCTTTCAGACAAGTAGATGTTAACTTTTGATATTTTGATTATCGTATCAAACCAAAGTCAAATGGCCACCCCATAAGGGATTATGGCGTCTGGCAATAGATAGATAGATAGTATCAAACCAAAAAAATTATCGTGTTTTCTGTATAACAATCATATACCCATAAGTAAAAGCATAATTTTGTCACCCACTGGAACTCCTGGCAAAATAGGCCTTCTCCAGATCTGTTGTACTCAAAATATGAATTGAAGTTTAATTCAAATCTTCCTGAAGAATGCAACCCAGGTGAAATGCTAGCTATGCCACCATGAGATGAGTTTCATGAGTCGTGGCCACGTACTTGTTTTTAAATGGAACACATCTTGGTTTGTCATGGTATGTTTTATCAGTATACCGGTAAACATAAAACAAGCACCATAGAAGGTGCTGTTACCCATAAAGCTACTTTGGCAGGCCTTGATTTACAGTACAGTACAGTACAGTACTGGTTGTCTTAAAAAAGTAGTGATATTTAGGAACGTATTTCAGATATCTGATGAAAACTTACTATACATCATGGAATTCTTCTATAATGTACTGGATTGTTTTCCTTTTTTCCAGAGTGTTCATTTGGTTTGGAAGTGAGATTAGAATCATCTGACCAGAACTCTCAGAAATTCGTTGGGGATTCACTGATTCTGACCTGCACAGCTTACAACAGGAAAGAAGATGATCCCAGAGTTAAATATATGTGGATTCTGCCCATTAATAAGTAAGTTCATCAGAAATAATTTGTTACCGTACTTGACTTGAACGGTTTACAGTAAGTTCTCGTTATTAGCTACCATTTTTTAATGCTTCTATGTTGTTTCCACAGAACACTGTATGCAGAAAAATTTGCAGTTAAAGTAACTTCATGATGGTGTAGAAGGCTGATTTACCAGAGTCCCCTAATATAATGTAGCTGTTGTATAGAAGTTGTGATTAGTATGAAACATACCCCTGACTGCTTGTGGTTCCTTAAAGGAATTGTAAGCCAGTTCTGTTGTAATGTACAGTAAAGCATCAAACTGGATCACCTGCAGTCCTACCGGACCTAGGTCCAAATCCCCACTGGGCCAGGGAACAGTTTAAGGATTTGAATTTCATGAAAATCAGACTTTACTGATCTACCAAAAGACCTTCCGACGTCACAAAAATACCCCCGCTAACACCAATGCATCAGTCCTGTATGAGACAGCCCTAGCATGCATTCAGTATGGACAGCGGGTGTTAGCGTGACTTGGAGGTGTATGGTACGTAGGAGGACTACTGGGCCTTGGGAGCAGGCTGTGAAGCTTATGTCCAGAGTCGGACACATTAAAAAAAAAAGTGTGGGGAAAACCCAGTCTGATGAATGTGAAAGTTAGCTATATATACAGGTATAACTCGATGTATGATACCCGTAGATGTGATGCCCTGGCTTCACGATGGGGTTAGAAATACCACCACACCCTGCCTAACGATGGCCAAACCCTGGTTTATTGATGGATTTTGATTTTATTTACCGATTTTGATATTGCATACTAAAACTGTGTGTTTAGGTTGATTTATGAACTGTTTTTAGACTTAGGTTAATGTGTTTTAGCCATAGTTGGGGTGAACATTATCATTTTGGGATACCGGCTACAGTTTGCTAAGCTTGATTTTTTGCAGATATTCAGTAATCCCTCCTCTATCTGACGTAATAGAACCAAAGGCATGTCCAGAAAGTGGTCCCGTCCTGATAGTGGGCCCCAGCCTCCTGGACTTGTACTTATGGACCCTAACCTAGCCTGACTCAGAAAAACACCTACATAATTCCCTACTGGACATGCATAGCACGTATGTAAGGCCCTATTCACACCAATAAGGGACACAAAAGAGTGAAATAAATGCAAAGAAACCAAGAATGAGGTTCTAGAGGTGAGTATATACAATATTAAACATTCTGGGTACATACAACAAGTCCCTGGTTCCTGGACTGGTACTTATGGACCCTGACCTAGCCTAACTCAGAAAAACACCTCCCTGCTGGACATGCATAGCACCTAAGATCCTATTCATACCAATAAGGGACATAAAAAGTGAAATGAGGTTTTAGAGGTAAGTATGGAAAATACATTCCAAATGAAACATTCTGGGGGCTTACAACAAGTCCTTGGCCATCTCGATGAATAACCCGCCTCCTCTCAGACTCTGACAGCAAAAAGGAGTACCTGAAGTACCTGCAGTACAGTGTACATGAAGTCTTGCACTGAACTTAGCCATTTGCATTCAGAATTTCATTTTCTTAACACAGCCCACTCTACTGTAGTCTTACTTGTGCTCCATTGTACCGTAATGAAATCAGTGTTGCACTCTGCACTTAAGTCTTTGCACTCAGAAATCCATTTTCTTAACACTGCGCACTCTAGTCTTATTTGCTCTCCATTGCACGTTAATAAAGTCAGTGCTTTTGATATGATAGTACATTGCCATTTCAATTTTTAGGCAGGATAGTGTGAAGGAGGAATACACTTCAGGTGGATCCACATTGACCATATCCCACCTAGAGGAGACAGATGGGGGCCTGTACACCTGCCAGGCTGCAGACATTGCTGACGGGATGGTCAAATCAAAGGACAGCGTGGAGATTGTCGTCTTTCCTCGTGAGTGTGCCATAACCCAAAGGAGCTGATTGAAAATCTTTTTTAGTTTACTGTATTTGTGTTTGAAATTATAATCTTTCCTTGTGAGTGTACATCTTAAGTTGTTACAACTGGTGACATATTCTTTCATTTATGCATACCATCACCTGATGATTTAATATAGCTTTTGGGAGACCTTTTATATTGGAGTACAGTAATTTAATGGAGGTTGTTTGTAACAGCATGATTAGGGGGAATTTCCACATAGCGATTAAAATTTTGTAAAGGTAACAATACAGTGGCAGCTATAATTACTTTTGAAATTCTTTATAGTACCAGCATTTTGTGCTTAGCTAAAAGAAGGGTTTCTGCAGTAGTTGTGAAGGGTAAGTACTGATAGAACTACCATATACCGTACTATAGTATATCAAACTAATTCAGTTTGTAGTCACGCATGAATAGAACAAAATTGTGTAAAGGTAGCAAAAGTAAAGTGAAGCATACGTCATCAAAGGAAGGTTGATGACTTATTAAGTTTGATGACATCTCGTTTGCTTTATTCCAGTTATTGCCATAAATATGATTTAGTTGGGAGATATTTTTCAGGTGGAAGAGGTTGTCATTGTGGTATATACAGTATTGCTTTCATTAAAATTTTCACCATTAGAGATCTTCCCAAATTTGAATACAATCATCTGAGTGTGGCAAGATTAGAAAGTAATATACATCTGTGTTGTGAAGGTGTTAAAAGAGAGTAAGAGTATATTGGTTTATAAGTCATGGTGGTTCAAGCCCTCATGCATGACTTCAGAAATGGACGCCCTTGGGAGATAATGTGTGCTGATGACTTGGTGTTGATTGCAGAGAATGAAAGGGAGGGAGATTAAAGATTTAGGAAATGGAGAGACTGAGTTACAAGGGTTAGAGCATAATTGCAGAAAAAAAAAAAAATGTGATGATATCTATGGCTGGTGGCCTATCCACCCTGTCATATGCTTTCTTCAGATCCATGAAAGCCGCATACAACTTCTTTCCCTTCTCTAGAAACTTTTCCACTAAAGATCTAAGAATGAATTTCTGATCTACACAACCTCTTCCCTTCCTAAAGCCTCCCTGTTCTTCTCCAACTAATTCCTCTGTTCTTTCTCTAACTCTTGTTAATAAGTATCCTACCATACACTTTTCCTATTATACTAAGAAGATAAATGCCCCTATGATTACCACACACTTCTTATTCCCCTTTTCCTTTGTACAAGGGAATAATTATACCTGACTTCCAATCCTCCGGGACTCTACCTTCCTCCCAGGCCAATCTGCACATCTTCCACATCCATTCTACTACTATCTCTCCCCCATGCTTCAGCGTTTCACCACACACTCCATCAATTCCTGGGGCTTTCCCCAAGAAGTGAGAAAAATTCAGATTGGTACCAATACCACGGATGTTGGTAAAATATGAGGCTGAACCCGCACTTCTCTGCTGACGAGCTTGATTTGTGGTTACGATAACTGCTGGCGGCACAGTCACATGATGATGACCAGTAGAGCTCTGTGCTGCCAACTCTGCCCTGCTTCGTTGTATCACAAATCATCATTCATTATACTGTACACTTTTTTTTTTTTTTTGTCATTCAGCACACTACTACAGTTGATACCCTTTTAGTCATTCTGCCAAAGTTTTCACTCATTCCATCGGATCTTGCTACCATTTTGTACAGTTGCAGACATATATAATGATTCTCTTCTTTGTAGTAAAGAATGAGATAGTGAGCATTAACTTGAAATGCTGTACAGTATTGTTAATAGGGCTTATAGTTTTGTTGTGTTTATATTGCAGGTGGTAGAGCATCACATTGCTCCGGTAACTACTTCAGGTGCAACAGTGGTCAGTGTATCTCCAACCGCTACAAGTGTGATGGCCACATGGACTGTCCCCATGATGGCTCTGATGAGGCTCCAGAGCACTGTGGTAAGTTTATATAATAGTCTTTCTTACCATTGTCCATTATTGTTGGAAAAGGAATTGAGTACCTGTATTAGTGCAATGTTTTTTAACAGTTACTGACGTATGCTGTTTTGGAATAAAGTGCCTATGACCTCCAGTCTTTCAAATGCAGTATGTTCAGGCATCTCAGAATGAACGGATCTTGAATTTGGCTCTGTGCTATCTTATTTTTGTTTTTTCTTGGATGGAAGACTCTTGCAGGCCGCTGGCCTTTGGTTCCTTCTTCCCCCCAAAAAAGTGGATAAAGTGCCTAATTTGTTCAGTAGGTGGCTAGGTACTATCAACTGTGGGAAGTGAAGTAGAACTTCACTATATTTGATTAACTGATGGAATTTCCACTCATATAAAAGCTAAAGTTTTCTGAGTGAGCTTTCGTTACATTAGAATTGCTTTGATTATGTTGGATCACAGTCCAATGTCTGGAAAAAAGTCTGGTGCAGCATGAGTCAGAGACACCATAAAGTATCCATACTGTACCATAACAATACAGTGCTAAACAAAATACCTGTACAATAAATAGTTTAGAAGGAAAATGTTTATGTTTTTTAAATAAACATTATGAATTTTCAAAATCAAAATTGATAGTTATGGATTGGTTACTCTACACATTTTTTAGTTGTACAAGGACTGTATTGAACTGAGTAGTGTAAGAGATAAATTTGATAGGTTTTAGGAGCAATAAAACCTGTGTCTGATATAGTGAAGTTTCGCTTTATCACCATAGGAGTGATGTCTGGCTACAATCTTGGTAACTATTCATTTAATAATCAGTCACAGGCAGGAACTAAGTCACAGGTATGTAAATTTGAAAGTTTAAGCTCAGACTCTTACAGTATAACGAGTCTTATTGCACATCTCATATTTTTGATACCCACCTCGTAGCAGGTATCTCTGGAGGTAAGAGACGACCAAAATTAAGGGGGGACACGATCAAGCATTCTGTTACCTTTAAACAGATTACAAAGAGAGAGAGAGAGAGAGAGAGTGAGGGAGGGAGGAAAAGGAATAGAAATATCAGATTTTGAGGTATACAAGAGAGGGAGGTGTGAGCTGGGGGGAGGCCAGTTAAGTAAAGAGGAAGTGGGTTGTTTGATGTATAATGAATGAAAGAGAGGAATGAGTTTTTTTTTTTTTCAAGAATACTCTCCCAGTATCCCTGCTTGTCGTAAAAGGCAACTAAATGGGTTGGCGGAGGGTTAGTGCCCCTCCCCGGAAAACAAATAACTAAAAAGACAAACAAGAAGCCTCGGACAAGTACTGACCAAACGATGACGACCCAGGACCGGACAGAAGACATGGTAATGGGAACATGGAATGTAAGAGGTGCGAATGATGAGGTGAAAGAGAAAGAGATTGTCCAGGTGCTTGAGGGTGCGAAAGTGGATGTATGTGGAATAACTGAAACAAAATGGAGAGGAGAAAGTGTGAGAGAATGGGAGTATGGATGGGGTATATGTGCAGGAGTAGGTGAGAATGAGAGGGTGAAAGAAGGAGTATGTATAGTTGTGAGTAAAAGATGGAAGAAGAGCATAAGACAGTATGGATCACTTGGGTCAAGGATTGTGTGGGTAAGGTTGAAAGTTGGAATACAAATGTGGGCGATTGTGTGTGTGTGTGCACCAACGCAAGATCATGTTAGCAGAGTGAGAGAAGAGTTCTGGACAAATGTGGAAGTGTGCATGGAAAAGTTTGGAAGGAATGAGAGAGTGTTTTTGATCGGTGATATGAATGGTAAAGTAGGGAATGTGAAGGTGGATGGAATAGTTGGTGAGTGGGGTGTGCCTGCTGAGATAGATGAGAATAGCAGTGTGTTAGTGGACATTTGTGCTGGGAGGGGGTTGGTAATAGCCAGTACCTTCTTCAGGCATAAAATGATCCACAGGTATACATGGCAAGTGATGAGAAGGGTGGGTGGTGAACTGAATGAAAGGAAGGCAATGATTGCTTATGTGTGTGTGGATGAAAGGATGCAAAGATGTGTAATGGATGCAAGAGCTTATAGAGGTTGGGGAAGTGGACTTTCTGACCACTACTTGGTGGTGGCCAGAATTAAGATCCAAGTAAGATGGAGAAATAGAAGAAGGGAAAGACGAGAGGAAGGAGCAGTGGCAAGGGGAGTGGAAAGGTTACAAGAGGATGAGAAAAAGGCAGAGTATAAGAGAGAAGTGGAGGAACGATTGGGCAAATATGAATTAGAGCAGATGGGGGACGTGGAAGGTGTGTGCAGGATATTTACAGAAGAAATATGTGCAGCATGTGATGTGGTGTGTGGGAGGAAGAGAAGACGGAGGGGGGTGCAAGGGACAGCGTGGTGGACTGAAGAGGTGAGACAGGTTGTGACACAAAAGAAGAAAGCATACAGTGAATGGATGAGAAATAGGGGCGTGGAAGAAGTTGAGAGGCAGAAGAGGGAGTTATATGTGGAAAGAAAGAGAGAGGTGAAAAGATTAGTAAGAGAGAGTAAGAAGAGAGTGGATGAGGAATTTGGAAGGAATTTGAGTGTAAAGTGGAGGGACTGTAAGAAAATGTTCTGGAAAGAGGTGAAGAGAGTAAGACAGGGTGGAAGTGAGGTTGGCAGAGGAGTGAAAGATAGAAATGGTAGATTACTAGTGGAGAAGGGAGAAAAAGTGAGCAGATGGAGAGAACACTTTAAAGAATTGTTGAATATACAGGATGGAAGTAATGCGAGTATAAGTGGCTGGGGAACGGCTGGGAGAAAGAGGGAGGTGAGAAGACAGGAAGAAATCAGTAGGATAGAAGTTGTGGAAGCAATGAAGAAAGTTAAATCGGGGAAAGCCCCAGGAATTGATGGAGTGTGTGGTGTAATGCTGAAGCATGGGGGAGAGAGAGTAGTAGAATGGATGTGGAAGATGTGCAGATTGGCCTGGGAGGAAGGTAGAATCCCGGAGGATTGGAAGTCAAGTATAATTATTCCCTTGTACAAAGGAAAAGGGGAAAAAGAAGTGTGTGGTAATTATAGGGGCATTTGTCTTCTTAGTATAATAGGAAAAGTGTATGGTAGGATACTTATTGACAGAGTTAAAGAAAGAACAGAGGAATTAGTTGGAGAAGAACAGGGAGGCTTTAGGAAGGGAAGAGGTTGTGTAGATCAGATATTCATTCTTAGATCTTTAGTGGAAAAGTTTCTAGAGAAGGGAAAGAAGTTGTATGCGGCTTTCATGGGTTTGGAGAAAGCATATGACAGGGTGGATAGACAAGGATTGTGGAAAGTATTAAGAATATATGGAGTAGATGGGAAGTTGTTGAATGCTGTGAAGAGTATGTATGAAGGTGCTAAGGCTGCAGTGCGTGTGGATGTTGAACTAAGTGAATTTTTCTCTTTGAAGGTTGGGTTGAAACAGGGATGTGTCATGTCTCCGTGGTTGTTCAATCTGTACATGGATGGGGTAATAAAAGAGGTACAAGGTAGGGTAGTGGATGTTGGAGTGGCTCTGGTGAGAGAGGGTAGTGTTTGGAAACTCCCTGTACTGTTGTTTGCAGATGATACTGTGTTGTTGAGTGAAGATGAAAGAGAGCTGCAAGGCTTGGTGGATGAGTTTGGGAGAGTGTGTAAGAAACGGATTCTAAAGGTGAATGTAGGGAAGAGTAAAGTGATGGTCTTTGAGAGAGGTGAAGTCAGTGAATGTACAGTGAGGTTGGATGGTGAGGAATTGGAAAATGTGAGTATGTTTAAGTACTTGGGTAGTGTGATGAGTAAGGATGGAGGTTTGGAGGGTGAAGTGCTTGAAAGGGTACAGCAGGGAAGAAAGGTTGTTGGTTCCTTGAAATCAGTGATAGGAAACAGGGAAGTGAGCATGGAAGTGAAAAAGTTACTACATGACAGTATTGTGATACCAACTTTAACGTATGGAAGTGAAGCTTGGACGTTGTTGGAAGGACACAAGTCAAGAGTGAGAGCAGTGGAAATTAGTTATTTAAGAGGAGCCTGTGGAGTCACATGGAGAGACAGGCTGATGAATGAGGATTTAAAGGAGGGTTGTGGTGTGGATGTGGATGTGATGGGAAGCGTTATGAGGAACACACTGAGGTGATTTGGCCATGTGGAGAGGATGGAGGGTGAAAGACTGACGAAGAGAGTGTATGTGAGTGAGATGGAGGGGGGAAGAGGGAGGGGGAGGCCGAGGATGAGATGGAGGGATGGGGTGGAGTCGAGGTATATGAGAGAGGGGGGTGTGAGTTGGGAGCAGGGCAGTGAAATGGCAGGGGACAGGACGACGTGGAGGCGATTTGTTTTTGGCCACCCTGAACTGGATTGAGGCGTCTGGCAATAGATAGATAGATACAGTAGATAGATTGGTAGATATATTTATATATAATGTCATTTCTAGGTGCATGTATACCAGGTTTAAATTTGAGATGGTGAAAATGGCTCAGCAGTTGAACATTTACCTTGTGAAATTGGAAGTTTAGATATGGACAGGTTGTTGGAATGAGTTGGTAATTGTAGGTATACCAGTTATAGTATTTTAGTTACTTGTAAAGAATGACTTAAATGGAGTAGTTGATGCAGGTCCAATGAATTATGCAGTGCACCATTTTGGTGTCCCAGGGGAAATTGATAATGGATTGATAATGGATGTTACTTGAGTGATATTTCAGGGAAAAAGGATGTTTTGTAAGAAATGCTTCTTTTTCAGTGTTCTCACTGGTCCTAGCACTTATGTATGCAGCAAGTTTTTTCTTCCCTTTATTCATCTCTCCATTCTTGCATAAATATTGGGGAGTGCAGTTGCTCAGTTGTGGGGTGTTGGGCTCGAGACTGTGAGGTTGAGAGTTTATGCCCTGCCTGGATGGCTGCTGTGTTGGGAGGGGTAGCGCTCTCCCGTCACCCTAGCCGGGCTATGTTATCTAATGAGATCTAGCTCGGGGGATTATTCCCTTCTTGCATAAATAAACAGCGTCATTGACTCTAAGCAAGTCTTGCTGACTGTGAATTGATGTACTGTAATTTGTTATTCAGTGTAGGAAAAGTATTTATTATTCCTTAGTCATTATACATCTGTATAACAGTTACCAGTAAGTCACACTGTCATTACTCATTTCTAATCAAACTTCTGCATCTAAGGGCACGATCCATGTGCAGGAAAGCTTGCATGCAGTGATGGTCGGTGTTTGTCACGCAACCTTTGCTGCATTGAGCCAGACCTCTCCCATCCCAACTGTACTATCACAGCTTCCATATTGTGCTGCCGCCAGCTCATTCACCCAGGTTAGTACCTTATAGAACTACCATTATTCCTCAGTTTTTTACTTTAGAAATGTAAATGAGAATAAAGGAACACTTCTCATAATATACCTTTGCTCATGTTGTGTGAAGTTTCATTTCTTTCAACAGCAGTCACCTGACTCTTGTCGACATTTACTTTCAAAACGCATTGCTTATGAACATTAACAAAATTCTGCACCAGGCTGTAAAAGTTTTCAGCAGTTTGGGATACTCAGCATCCCGGAAAGTCTACAATTTATATTGCCAGCCACTGGCAAGTACTTAAAAAATTTTACCAGCTCAGAAGAATTTTTACTAGCCAGAGGAAAATTAACAAATAATTAGTCAGCTTGCAAATTATTTATTGTAGCCCAGGTTGAAAATAAGTAATAGATTTGCATGTATATCTATCTATAGCCCGATGCCTTAATGTATATAAACATATTAATAGCAGTGCGAAAGATGATACATCAAGAAGAGCCGTTGAGCCGTAATCAATGGCAAACAATAAAAAAAAAGAAAAAAAGGCACGAACATAAAGGATGGAGAGGGTGTTGTCAAGCGACTAGAGATACATGGGCCTACTAGGAAAGTAGCCAGAACAGTTTATTGAATAACTTTAAGTGAACATTTTGTTGTTTATTAATAATGGAAAATTTTGACGCTGGTTTTCTATCTATCTATTTATCTATTGCCAGACGCCATAATCCTGTAAGAGTTGGCCATTTGACCTTGAGTTATTGGTTTTACAGGGAGGGGCACTAGCCCTCCACCAACCCACTTGTTGACACATAGGGAGCATGTATGGGTTGGTTATATGGTTGCCACCCAGCATTGTAAATGGTTTCTTGGCTTACTGAAACGTCGGTCCAAATTGTCTCCAAGACCAAAACAAACACTACCACATCAATACAGGCAGCGTTATTCACGTACAGTAAATCATTGCAACAACACAACAAACACACTTACGCAACGTTGGCCTGGTATTACACGATGTATAGGCCTACAGTAGCATGATGCTTGGCTGAGAGGTGACGATAGCTGGGGGGCACACGTGAACGAGTGGAAAAGACAGGGCTTTGAAGGGGTAGTGGGACCGCAACTGAACCAAAACAATGCTTTGCACGCTGGTGCTGCCATCTTGCCTGAGACGAGCAACGGTCACCTTGTGTGTGCCTGGTTCTTTGTACGAAATTTTCCTATGGCAATATCGTTATAGCGGGATTTATCGTAAGTCGGATTTTGGGGTGGAACTTTTCTATTATCGTTGAGGTGAATTATTGTATACTGAATCAATGTAAAACAAGTAGTGACTGTACCTGGGTACAGTGATAGAAAAGAAAGGAAGATATGCAAAAGAAGTGGAAAGTAGAGTGACACAAGAAAGGAAAGTAGCTGGTGCAGTGAAGGCCATAATAAGAAACAGAGGCTTGAGTGTTGCAGCTGCACGAGGCTTACATGATGGAGTGTTAGTCAGTGCCAACTTTAACATACGGATGTGAGACTGTTGCGTGGTATGAAAATGAAAAGTCTGAGAGCAGTGGAGATGGGACTGCTGAGGAATGTAAAGTATATGGAGTACAAACAGTGGATAGGATACGAAATAATGTAATTCATGAAAGATGTTGAGTGAGGAAGTCTGTGGACACAAGAATTTAACTGAGTGTACTGAGATGGTATGGTCATGTGGAGAGAATGGATAACAATAGTGTGGTGAAAAAAGTATATCTGAGCAGATTTGAAAGAGGGAAGAGACCAGGTAGGCCAAGGAGAAGGTGGAGGGATATGATAGATGAGTGTGTGAGGAAGAGAGGTTTGGAAGTCGGTGAGGCTAGGGGATTGACGAGATTGAGCTGGCTGGATGAAGGTTGTGAGGAGAAGTACATGATCAGGGATTTTGGCACCCCTTGTGAGCACGGCAGGCTCCGGATTGACTCAATCGAATACGTTTGTGTGAAGCTACAGAATGTGGTGAATGTTTTTGGAATATCCGGTAGAGCAAGGATTCCGGGGGCTTGAATGATGAGTGAATGGAAGTGTGGCCTATTTGGATTGGGCAAGTTTGTGCTGTCTGGACATTTCTACTCCTCACCCTGCCCTTGGGTAGGAAAGGAGGTCTGGATGATGATGATAAGTGATGATGTGTACCTTTCACTGTTGCACTTGACTGGTATTACATAAACTATGATATTTACAGCACTTCTGGATCAAGACTTGTATTACATTGAAATGCGCCCCAAACTTGAGCACCAGAGGACACTCCAGCCTGATTCAACACTGGTCATGGGTAAGTCAGATGCATATCCTTTATTTCATTCTTTTCCTGCCCTTATAGTATCTCATATGTATTTGTGAAAGACTGCTAAGAACATTAAATATGCCTGATTCAAATCATTTGATTAAGCCCTTGAATCAGTTCATGTATTCTCTTGGTTTATTCTCCATTTCTCCAGATTATTTTATAGTCATAGGGGAGACTTCATGCAGTGAAGAGGCAATGAATGCTACAGTATGTCTTATCTCGTTACAGTATATGTTTGAATGCTTAGGCCATGCATGCATGCATATGCCCCCCCCCCCTTTTTTTTTTTTTTTACCTGGATGGCATTTAACACCAATATTAGGATTCGTGTAGCTTCAGCATTGTAAGTACAGTAGCATAGGTGTTTTTTTCTTGGCCATATGTTGTGTACAGTAGGGAGTAATAGCGTAAGACGAACTTTAATTTTGTAAATGTTGTTGAGTCTTCTGCATATAAGTGTTTTGGCCACATTTTTTCCTTTGGTAATACCTCCCAGGGATGGTAGTAACCATCAGCTGTCTTCATACACTTTGAAAAGTCTCTTGTATCATCATTATCAGATCATTTGAAATTAAAGATACATCATCAGATTGAAGAAGAGGTTCTGTTTGCAGAATATATAGGAGTACAGTGCTTTGAAAACTTGGCTAAATAATTGTGTCTCTCCAGAGTCTTTGTTTATACTCCTGGCAATTGGAATGAGGAATTACCCCTCCAGCTTCAGTATTTTATTAACATTTCTTGCCACTGCCAGAATTTTATTCAGCTATTGAAAAATCTTTAGTAGTGGTAGGTGCTCACTAACTCATATGTCTAACCCCTATACTTCAAAGCCCTTCCCCAAAGATAATAAAATTTTGTAGTGGCAGGGTTAAATTACAGTGCATAGGGTTGTGTCAAGTGAAGACCAGTTGCATAATGAATTATCGCATAAAGAGATCGATATAACATGGGTTCAATGGAGATAGGGAGGGTGTCATCAGCCACGAAGCCTAAAATTACCTAAAAAACCCTTGCCATCCACCTGAAGTTTGTCCTGTATCGGTACAAGTCGTCACCAAGGCCCCCCCCCTCTCCCCAAGACGGGGGACAGTTGGAGGGCCTGGATAACCACTCCACAAAAATGTTACGGTATTACTTCACTTAATATCACACACTGCACTATTTGTTAAGTCCTTGCACTGTTTCTTGGTGATAGCAATGGTGTTTCAGTGGTCATTCATGCACAGAATAAAATGAAAGACAACAATCACAGCCAGTATAAACATTGGGCAGGCATCTCGGTTCAGTCAGCTGTGTAGAGGCCCATAAGGGGCTGGTGGTTACGTAAGGGTGGCATGATTTCCAGGTCACAAGTTTTACATACATAAAAGCGTCACTTCACTTAATATTGCACGCCACTATTTGTTGAGCACTTGCACTGTTATTTGGTGATAACAGTGGTGTTTCAGTGGCCTTTCTTGTACAAAGTAAAAGAAAAGCAGCGATCACTGCCAGTATAAACACTGGGCGGGCATCTTCGCTCTGTCAGCTGTATAGAAGCCCTGAATAGGGCTTGTGGTTACATAAGGTTGACACAATTTCCAATTCAAAGGTTTCAGTATTTCACAAACAGAAAGTATCACTTCACATAATATTGCACACTGCACTATTTATTAAGCACTTGCACTGTTATTTGACAGTTACATTAGTGTTTAAGTGGCCTTTCATGCAAGAGTAGAGGCCCAACAGGGGGATGATGGTTATGTAAGTTTGATACAATTTCCAGGTCACAAGTTTTAGCACAGTCAACCCTCGCTATTCGCAGGATTGCTACTCGCAGGTTTGCATATTCACTGATTTTCTGGGAAATTATTTTCAAAATGCACATGAAGGTTTTTCCTGTTTTTCCCACAGGATCAGCATTTCCTAGTGGTCCATCCATCATCCAATCCTATGTCGCCCCATAAGGAGCATAGGAGCCTGGGACTAGGCAAGTTGGTCCTGACACTTAAGATGAGAGTGACCAGCCCCACTCATCCTTGAGTGGCATTACGTAAGCATTAAACTCCAACCACCCCTTGGATATAAACCTACACAGGCTCAGTCCGATTGGAGCGCCTTCATTACTCACTAAACCACCAGGTGCCATAATTTGGTTATATGGTTACCACCCAGTGTAGTAAATGGTTTCCTGGTGTACAGGAAACCACTTAGCTTGTCACTCAGTGTAGTCACTCATAGACAGAAGGAAGAGGAAAGAATGAAGGAAAGAAAGACACAAGAGGAAGGAAAGAAGAGAGGATAGGGCAGACACCCAAAGCAGCACTACATCAAGTGAGTGGATGGTGAGCACTCCCACTTACCATAATACTATGTAGTGTATTGAGTATCATTATTCATGCACACAGTGGACATTTACAAATCATAGTTCATCTGTGAGTATAGTCTGTATTTAACAGAGGCTTGATGTAGATCATCATTACAATACTGTGAATTGTTATTTTCTTTCTCAGGCTATAATTTTACTGAAATGCACGCAGACCACGTCAAAGAGCCATGAATGTACAAACAAACTGTAGATGAAGTATGAAAATATCTCCCATGTATACACCACAAAAGTGAGATGAAGGTGTGGGCTTCATCCCACGTTTGTTATATGTAGTCACTCTTCTAGTAATTGCTCCAGTGTCTGTATTGTAAATTTTATAATAATGATGATGTCATGTTGGCCAGTCATCATAGTAAAACCATAGATAGAGGACGAGAGAGAAAGAGAAATAAAAGTAATGCACAGTACAGTATTGTGCATTATTGGAAAACCATGGACAGAATGAGAGCGAGAGAAAAAAATAATGCACACTGTACTGTATTCTAGTGTTCAGACCTTTGTATATAAGCTGTACATCCTGAGTATTGTGGCTAGAATACATATTTTCCTTCCACTAAAACCTGGTTTATTGGGAAAATTGGTCAGTATGAACTTGTATTCCTCTAGTTAGTTGATTAACTGGGATTTTCTGTATCTCCAAAACTATGGCTTATTGGATAATGTTCTTGGGGCTCAAATATATGGTTTTTTATGAAGGAAGAGAAATACTTTGGGACATGTTAAAGATCAGTGGAGCAGCATTATAGTCAGAAATTAGGGAAGTATGAGGAGAATGATGATAAGTACTTTTGCCGCCTCTGAATGCTTACATTACTGTATAATAATATTCTGTCTTACCTCTTTTGTATAGGTTAAGTAATTGTGCCTGAGTACTATATTTGATGATGTACAGTATTTAGATCTAGTTTTGGCACTATTATGTTAATTCCTTAGGCTGTATTGTGGCAGTGGCCAACTTGGTGACTGTAGCCATCATCGTGGGTGTGCGATATCACTTGTGGCGCTCTAACAATAACAACAGTCCCTCTGGAGCACATTATCACCTGAGTCGCCTGCGTTCAGCCACACTCCGTCCGTTTGGTTTGGGGTCATCCCTGTCCCCTCCATCAACCACAGACCAGTATCAGCTGAGATCGGCAGATTCTTCGTACCCGAGAAGAATACCCGGTCTGCGATCAGATCTTCTAGCACCAGAGATACTTCATGAACAGCGGCAAAATCAGAGACCATACAGTGGAGTTATCTTGTGCCCTCCCTCACACTCACAGCCACCTCAGTACTCTCAGCTTCACACCCCACCACAGGGTCCTCCTCCATCCTACAACCAGGTACAGGCGCAGCTATTTTTCAGATTGTAAAACATTTACTTTTGTCAAAGTACAGTATTAACAGTTTGAAAGTATACAGTACATGCATGCAATTTTTTTTATTAGTAGGAAATCTAGTTAGTTAAACCCTTAGATTACAGTACCTAAAGGAACTTGGATTAGAATCCTGAGCAGGACTTAAGATAAAGAGAAACTGAAAAATTTTTAAACTGATACCTGTTTCTGCAGTAATGAAACAAGACTACGGTAGATGGAAATAGAGCATTGATTCTGAGTGTAAAATCTGAACACTTTAAAGATAAAGTATCAGAGAGTATAGTTGTAATTTAGGTAAGAAGCATGGATGGAATGAGTAGTTGTAAGATGCATTGGATGTATTTTCAATTTAATTATCAAATAATAACTTAGTGCCACAATAATTTGGTCATATGGTGCAGATGTTTTTTGAAAATCAGTGTCGTCTGCTTTTCTGAATAGAAGTGTTCATTTGGAGAAGTAGATTAGATGATTTGGAGAAGGCTTTTGACAGAGTCCTTAGAGAGATGGTGAAGTGGGCAATGAGAAAGCATGGGATCGAGGAGTGGCAGGTTAGGGTGGTTATGGCAGGGTATGTGGGTGCTTGCACCCAGGTAAGGGTGAATGGAGTTTTGAGTGAGGAGTTTTCTGTGAATGTTGGTTTGCAGCAGGGTCAGTTTAAGCCCTTTGTTGTTTATTATGGTACTTGAAACTCTTTCACATTACATCAGAAATGGACTCCTGTGGGGGATGTTGTATGCTGATGATTTGATGTTGATTGCAGAGAATGAAAGGGAGACACAGGAAAGATTTAGGAAATGGAGAGATGGTATGGGTCCCAAGAGCTTGAGAGTAAATGCAGATCAAACGAAAGTGATGGTATCTAGGACTGGGGGCGGTACTGTCAAAGAAGAGGGGGAGTGGCCATCTGTGATTTGCCACAAGGGCATGGAAGTAATTCCATCTTGTGCAGTGTTTGTGATAAGTGGGTGCATAAGAGATGTAGTGGTATTAGAGGCAGACTGCAAGATAACGCTGATTTCATATGTGCGGTGTGTCGGGGAGAGCATGTGGATATTGCCAGGCATGAAAGGATTGAAGTTGCTGATGAATCTTTTGAGTGTGTGGAAAAGTTTTGTTATTTGGGAGACATGTTATGTGCTGGAGGTGGGGCTGGAGCTAGCTCTGTGGCTAGAGTGAGAAGTGGTTGGAAGAAGTTCAGGGAACTGTTGCCTCTCCTGACATTGAGAGGGTCCTCCCTCCATACTAAGGGATCTTTGTATGCTGCATGTGTTTGGAATGTAATGCTGTATGGCAGTGAGACCTGGGCAGTAAAAGAAGGGATATTCGCAGGCTCAGATGTACAGAAATGGCAATGATTAGATGGATGTGCAGCGCATCCCTAAGTGTGAGGCTCGGAGGGGCTCGATTTATAATGGAAGAGTTGAGAGGTAGGATGGGAATGGAGTGTATTGGTGTTGTGATGAGGAGTGGTAAGTTGAGTTTGTTTGGACATGTGGAGAGGATGGAGGATGATAATTGGGTGCAGAAAATTAGAAGTGTTGTATGTTAGGGATTGAGTAGCAAGAGGTTGATCAAAAATGACCCGGGATGAGGTCACTGAGTGTGGCCTCAGAGATAAAGGAGTAAATAGGGAAGCTGCCAGAGATTGAGCAGCATGGAGAGCCACCATTAGGTGACCAAGGCATGCAGGCAAGCATGTTGGAGCCTTCAAAAATGAAACAAAGCGAAACAAATTGTTCATCTGATGGCCCCTCAGGTTACAGCCGAGGACCCGAAAGCTAGTCTCCTACCACTCTCACTGAGCTAGTATATGGCAACAGTTGGCAGCTTTTTCATACCATTTGCCCAGTTCTGGTGCCAGACTGCTGTAAAACAAGATAAAGAACTGTGGGGAGTATAATTAAACTTTTCTGTGTACAAATTGTTAAGGCTCTTTGATTAAGAATAATAATTGTTTCACTAGTAACTTAATTTAAAGCCACACATTCTTTTAGGGTCACTGGCAGTCATACACTTAGCTGTTACCACAGTGGGATGAGTGGCATCCTGCTTAATGTTTAATGATTCATTTTTTTTTTTTGTATCAGTTTTTCTAGTTTCTGGACCCCCCCCCCCTCCATGTAAAATATATGTAGCTTAGATAGAAGGATGATGATGATACCAGTACTGCAGTGATCTTCTATCAGATGTTGGGCATACATTTTGTTACAGGTTGTGGGAGCACCTCCTCCTCCATACTGCTCCCGAGATGATCTGACCACTGGAAATGTGAATGAGGGATCCTCTCTCTCTCTCCTTGCACCACTCCTTTCCCACCACCACCACCACAACAACAACAATAACAACAATGGAGACATTAATGGAAACAGTACACTCCAGCTTACTGTAGAGCATAACCACAATCTCAGTCAGCCCATCCCATCCACATCAATGCCTTTGAATCCCACAGCACCACATGCTCGTCGCAACAAGTAAGTCTTGATATCCTATTTCATGCAGGTAGTCTTGGTAACTTATTTCATGCAGGTCTCATTGATGGCCAAATGTAGATAACTGGCTTCTTTCAGATTTGAACCCTTTGACTGCTAAGATTTCTCACAGTGAACAAAAATATTTATTTTCCCAAATAAACTACCGATACCCAAATGTATGTGTAACAGTGGGAGAGTTAATAAAGATACTGTACACTAGAATTCTCACATCATCATGGGAGTGATGAGACAGCACAGTTCCCCAAATCATGCAGGAGGGCTTTAACCATTCAGTATGCTGACGTACTATATTTGTTAGTTTTTTCTTGCCATGTCCAAACAGTTTTGTTCAACTTGAATGATATCTACTGTACTTGTGAAGGGGTCATTGAAAGTTCTGTCTAACCTCCAGTTGAAAACATCAACTATACGAGGTGCTTCCCAAAAGCTCCAGTAATTTGAAAATTGTAGGAAAATAGGTTAGCTTACCTCCTAGTTCTCACTGTTGCCTTCGAAGTAGTTCCCTTGGGCATGTATACAGTGCTCCCAGCATTTTTCCCACGAGTCCATGCATCTCTGGAAGGCTTCAAGCGTGATGGTCTTGAGCACCTCCTGCGATTCTGTCTGGATCTCCTCAATCGAGTCAAATTGATGCCCTTTCAGTCGTAATTTCAGCTTGGGAAACAGGAAAAAGTTGCAGAGGGCAAGGTCAGGCGAATAGGGTGGGTGGCGAATGACTACCATGTTAGTGGAAGCCAGGAACTGCTGGACAACAATTAATGTGTGGGCATTGTCATGATGTAGGACCCAGTCCTTGTTCTTCCACTGTTCTGGACGTGTGCGGCAGATGTTCTCCCTCATATGTTGCAAAACATCACAGTAAAACTTTCTGCTGACAGATTGACCGGGTGGGACGAATTCCTTATGATCAATCCCTTGGATATTGAAGAACACGATCAACATCGAGTTGACATTACTGCGAACATGACACGCATTTTTCGGCCTTGGTGAATTGGGAGACTTCCATTGTGATGACTGCTACTTTGTCTCTGGGTCATAACCATAAACCCATGATTCATCACCAGTTATGACCTTAGAGTTGAAGGTGGCATCATCTTTGACCGGATTCTTGATCTCCTTGCAAACTGCAACGCGATGTGCCTTCTGCACGCTACTCAGCAGTCCTGGGACAAATTTTGCAGCGACGTGTCTCATGCCCAACACATCTGACAAAACGCATTGCATGCTCCCATATGACAATCCAGGTACATCACAAACATCTTGAATAGTTCTTCTGCGATCTGCAAGGATAGCCTGACGAACGTTTCCGACGTTTTCTGGTGTTGTTGCCGTTGACGGTCATTGTCTTCGACGGATGTTCATCCTTCCTTGAACTGCTTGTACCAGAAAAATGTTCTGCTTTGGAACATGGCATTGTCACCAAAGGCTTGCTGAAGCAACCAGTGAGTTTCTGCAGCCGTCTTGTTGATCTTGAAGCAGAACTTGATATAGGTTCTTTGTTCTGTGAGGTCCGCCATTGCAAAACCGCCAAACCACCTACACACCATGTTACAATAGTAAGCATAGCTCAACAACACGTCCGCTCACAAACACAGCTGGGGCCACATTGACATACAAAGGGTGCTGCTGACTCCTCCTAGCTGCAAAAGGCAAACTGCAAACAGTTGGCTCCCTCTGTTCAAATTTCTGGAACACTTGGGTAGCACCTTGTAAGATGAGTAGAGTCATTAGGTAGTAATAAGAATAGAATAAAGATATCTTGAACTAAAGGGGTTAGGTCAGCAGTTGCAAATTGTGTCTGAGTGAGAGCCACAGATCTCAAACATGCTGACATAGGGATTGTAATGTAATTTGTTACCCTAAATAAATCATGTGAAAGAAATTCCCAAGTCATCCACAGTAGTGAAAGAGTTAATATTTTAAAAGATTGTGTGTAATTAATGTGAATATTTGAAGTATATCTTCTAATTGTATTTTGTGGTTCATATTTGTAAATAATTAGACTTAGTCATCATTAATAATTACTTGATCAGTATATTGTGGTTGTCCTCAATATTTGTGTTGACTGCAAAAGACATTTATACATTGTTTACTTCTTTCTGTAATATAAGAGTAAAGATTATTTTGCCTTACATGAAAACTGATATGTGACACTATTGTTATAAATGCAAATAATTATTCAGGGTCTAATAATTTATACAAGTTGAATTAAACAGTAATTGGATTTTAGTAATACAGTAAAACTTCACTACAGTAAACTCTCCACTTTGGCGACTAATTGATGCCAAAGTAACCGCCAAATCGAAGGGCTTAATTAAATGGGGAAAATTTTAATTAGTTCTGTGAGGTCGATAAAAAGCATGATTTTTCTCCCATTCCACTTTTATATTAATGTTGAGAGGTAATAAATAAATAGTATATTGACATAACTTTTGAAAAGTAACCCACAAACAGAAATTAAGGTGCACTGATAGACAAAACAAGTATCCAAGGCTGACAAAGTTAGGCTCATGTCTTTCTCCACGGACCCCCCTTGCACGCCTGTCCTCCGCCCTCGTTTACCACTGCTTCCGCCACTGCCACTATTTCATCAAAACCTTCAAAATCAGTATCCATTGGCGGGCCATGTTCATCTTCCATGTTATCTTCCATATTTACAAGTTCAGTTGCCTCTGTCACTTGCTTGTTTTCTTCTCATTTGCGGTTGAAATAGTGAGTGATCAGATCATGTTTACAGTCCTTTACTTACTTGTTATATTTTTCCTGGTAGTAACCTTATATTTTATTGAGATGACTTATCATCATCTCAAGGGCATCATAGTTTGGTTCACTCAATTCTGTCTGCTCTTGTAAGCAGTCAAAATCATTTAACAGCTTGGACAAGACATGAGTTGTAGATTCTGGCGTTTGTTGCACAGTTTGTAGAGTTTCTTGCTGTTCTTCAGTTTATTTTTGCAGCATCTCTTTGATGCTGTGTGGCCCCTTATCTTTTCTCAGAAACTCTTTGATTTGTTCTTTGTCATTGTCGTTGAAACCAGGAGCTGGACACTTTTAACTGCCTGAGCTGTGTCCCTTAAAAGGTCTTCTTTGCGCTGGCGTTTATGTTGTGACATGCCAAGATGAGAGAGTAACGGTGTCCGGGATTGGTGAACAGTTGCATTTGTTGTCTGTTTCCAGGCTGAAACCAAGCAGTCAACTGCCTCACGAATGTTGAGTTTCTTCCAAAAGGCCGTGACAGTCACCAGTTTTGAGGAGGATTGTGGGGTGGAAGGTGATGGAGGGGTAGAGAATGAGAGTGTATTGTAGTTTCATCTGCCTCACTACCACTTTCCATTTGAGTTTCCATCAGTTCTTCTTGTGTATCAGTCTGCCTCTGCAACTCATCATGCACTTGTTTGTAAAAGATCAACCTAACATTGGCGATGATCTCTTGATCAAGGGGTTGAATCTTGCTGGTTGTGTTGGGAGGTAAAAAGCACACCTAGACATTTGGGTGGCAGCCTACAAGAAAACAGTCGTGTTCAGGGGCATTAGTCAGGAATAACAAGATTTTAAGTGCTAGGTTCTTTCGCTTCCAATATTCTTCTGTCTCGAGCACTAATATGTCATCAGACTACTCCACTGACAAAAGGGCATTCATTTAACCATTGGCATTGTTATCTCAATGGACATTGAGTTTCTTCATGTCATAGTTTTATAAGCATGGGGTCAGGCTGCATGATAAATGACAAGGGGTTTCATTTTGTGGTCACCTGATGAATTGCAACACAATATAGCACTTAATCGATCCTTGACTAGTTTAAACTTGGGCTTGTTTTTCTTTCTCAGAAATAAATGTTGCTTTTGGTGATCATTTCCACAACAGGCCTGTTTTGTCACAATTATATATCTGGTCAAGTGTAAAGTAGCCTTCTTCCACTATCTCTTTTGCCACCTCAGGATATGATAAAGCTGCAACCTCATCAGCAGATGAGCTCTCACTTAAGTATGCTTAGTATTTAACACCACGCCGATGCTTGAAATTGTTCAGCCAGCCTCTTCAAGCTTTTTTTTTTTTTTTTTTTTTTTTAATACTGGTAACAGAACACAAGAAGGAAAAAGAAAAAAAAAAAAAAAGATAAAAAAATCCATTCACCAGATTACTGGCATCCTCCATTCATAAAATATCTGTAACAGTTGGACTTGAACAGCTGGAGGTTGAAGTTTGGGGGGAAGCAACTCTGGGGAAGTGAGTTCCAGAGAGATGCAGTTTGGGGAATAAAAGAATTCTGATAGGCATAAGTTCTGCAGTGTGGCTGTGTGACTTTCCAGTCATGAGCGCAACCAGATGCCCATGTAACAAAAGGGAAGGCATGGAGAGGTTGCACAGTGGATGCAACCTCATCTGAGCATTTGCCATAAAAATACCTGAAGTAGGGTTGGTGATTTCCTTTTTCATGCAAACAGCACCATAAAACAATCTGACCTGATCCTTAATCCGAGGTCCACTGACATTGGCTCTTTCCTTTGATCTATGGGAAATCTGTCTCATCAGAAAGTTTTCAGTCATCATGATTAAGCAGTTTTTATCTGTGGTTTCCCTCAGTTTATGAGTAGTTCCACCACTCCCACAACCAAAGTATTTTTCAGGCACATCCACGCTTTTCTTCACTTTTTCCGTCTTTTCCCCAATTCACCTCACAGTTGATTCTGGGCAATTCATTGACTTTACAGTCTCACTTGTTTTCATTCCACATTTTATCATATCAACAATCTCTTTTTATCCTCTGCGGAGTACTGTACCACCTCATTTTATTTCCTTCTCGATACATGCAAGTTGTTTTCGTCTTGTTTTCCTCATTCTCTGAAACCTCCTGGGCACTCAGATGATCTTTCTCCAACTCTACCACTCCCTCCATTACCCCCAGGAATGGTAGAGGCCATTATTACATGTGAGAACACAACAGTGAGCAAGAAGGAGATAAAAAGGATGATGGCCAAGGACTCTCGAGTGGTTGGCGGGAATGCGCGAATGGTGCGGCAAAGATGGCTGCCAGTCAGCTGACTGGGCTAAATACAGTAAAGTCTTGGTTATACAACAATCTTTCAACCAGAAAATGTGATTAACTGAAGGTTTTACTAATTAATTCTCAGTTCAGTTTACTTAAGAAATCCGAGATCCATCTGAAATTTCAAACTTGGCAGGCTCATTTCATGCCATCCACGATAGTTTACGATGCTTCCGTTAGGGTGAGCGTTGGGTTACCTGCCATATTGACATTGTGATTGAATGTGCCCTGCTCAGTCTTGTGTATTTATCACTGATAAATATCGCAATGGCTCCTCCAAAGGGAACCAAAGTGGTGGAAACAAGAGGAGAAGAGTTGTACTGTACATTATATGTACAGGGTGTATTATGTGATACTACATCTACAACTTCTGTGATGATGGGGGTGTATTTTTGCAAGTACAGTTATATACAGTATTGTATATTACAGTAAAACCTCAGTATAACAGACTGTAATATACCAGAATTCACTTTTATTGGAATTAAGGAGCTGACTGAACTAAATTCTTATATATCGGAAAAAGTCTGATAAAGCCAGTAGCAGTCCAGACTGCCTGACCACTTCAGTTATGTTCACTGCAATAAGGTAAATGAAAGACATGTTTATCAGTGTACAGTATAGTATTTTTATATATAGGCATGCCCTGTTTTAACGATGTAATTGTTTAGGTAAAACCTCATCGTTAGGTGGGATATCATATATTGGGGCACTTTTAACATGTAATGTGGAGCGTTTACCAGCGTGGGGTTTCCCCCCAGACCAAGCCCAAAACCCACCCAAATGAGCCCAAAAACACGTTTAAAGCCAGTCTAAATGGCCTGACAGCTATCAAGGAAGCTAATCTAAGCCTAACACCTGTAAATATCTCACTAAAGCCAACAAATAAAATCTGAAAATTGTCAAATATAAGTCTGGAAAAAATGAAGCTTAGTAAACTGTACCCCAAAATGACAGTGGTCATCCCACCTATGGCTAAAACACATTAATCTAAGTCTAAAAACAGTTTTTAAATCAGCCTAAACACAGTTTTAGTCTAAGATATCATCAGAATCGGTAAAAAAAACAAACAAAAAAAACAAACAAACAAACCAGGGTTTGGCCATCGTTAAGTGGGGTGTGGTGGTATTTCTACCCCCATCGTTAAGCTGGGTTATCACATCTAGGGGTATTGTATACTGAGGTATTACTGTATATTATACCATTTGATTATTGTAGTGAAAGTATAATACAGTACAGTACTACAGTGGTAATGAAAAACTGTTGGTGGGATCCAGCCTAATGTCTGATAAATCGGAGAAAGTCTTGGTTAATGGGGGGAAGTCCAGATGTTGCTTTTGTCGGACTTTTGCATTTTTTGGAATGGCATGGGCCCCAATTAGTCCGTTATATTGAAGTTTTACTGTATAATATTATTTTGTACATAAAAATCGATTAATCAGAGTTTTGAAAGTTCTGTGAGTTTCATATAATCGAGACTGTACCATAATAGGCTTGCCAGGTTGGCATTTTTATAACCAAATATCTCAAATTTGGCATTTTAAAAATTGTTTGGCCTCAGATTTTTCTGTTTGGCAGCAGTGGTTTGTGGTTCATGCTCGGGAATTATTTGCCAGTTGTCAGACTTTAGTTGCCAAAATTAAGAATAAAATATTTTGAATTTTCCTGCCAACTGTAAATCTGCCAAACAAACCCGCCAAAGTGGAAGGCTTACTGTGTACTGAAATTTGGAGAACACAATGTCTAACAAAAGCAATAGTTTGACATTCTTACAGGCCTTTACTAAAGAGTAGAGGAGTTTTCCCAGGTGTATTAGACTACATAATGCAAGTCTGTAGTCCAGGACCAGTACAGTATGTGGAAAGTAAGCCTGTTGCAGCTATGTAAGACACAAAAATAGAGTATGGATACTAGTATGGTGCAGGACAGTGATATTATTGAATCTTGCAGAGATAAGTACAGCATAGGCTTATGCATATTAATGAAGCTTCAATAAACTTCTAAAACAAAAAGTAAGTTAAGAATTAGATACTGTTCTCCAGGTTATTCAGTCAGATATGTAAGAAAAAAGTATAGCAAATTTATGATGTTCAATAAGGGTTATGTCTGGTATAGTGAAGGTTTATGGGCTTGGCCACACTTGCCCTGAACATGTGATTGACAAGACGAAACAAAGCACCGGGTTAGAACTACTGTACTTCAATATTTGAGTCTGAACGTTGGACAGACCCCTGCGCCTCATTTCCTCTTGACGATCACATGTTCGGGGGCAAGTGTATGCGGGTCCTGCTATACTGCATTGATTGTTGAAATATTGCTCTTTCAGACTGCACAAAAAGCAGTGCCATATGAGCTATATGCTGTACCTGTATTATTTTTTTAGCTATGAGACTGCTGCTTTTTAGTGTCTGTTTTAAAGTTGTCAAGAAACATAATGACCAAAATGAAAAGTATGTAAAGACTGTTATGTAACCAGTGGTTGAATCTCTGATGGTGCTTTTAAGGCTAAAAAGTTAATTACACACAACCCTCGGCTATCATGGGTTCCGCTATAGCGTATCTTGCTATCATGCCTATATAAAAACTACCCAAATACCTTTATAATGCGCTAAGTGCAAGCTATTGCTCACCGCAAATGTTCGAAAATTTCAAAAAGACCAGGCTCCAGTGCTCCACTCAGCCAACAAAAGCTTCACTCCGTGATTGGTCGTGTGACGTCAGCGCCAGCCGAGCGCTGATTGGCCAACCGACCGAGTCTCCTGCCCGCCAAACCATTTAAGTGCATGCCCTCAAACCGTGAACAGTGATAGCGAGAATAATAACCTTTTTTATGATATGACCATGGCCAATGACCCCCTCCCCGTCCCCCTGCCATCACCTAACATAATGCTGTGGCACCTGGCTTGGAAATAAAGAAAAGGAAGAACCCAAGTTATGCAGATAAACTGGAAATGTGAAACTTATAGAGAATGGTGAGACCAAGCAAAGTGTGGGGAAGAAACATAAGATCAATGAATCAACTGTGAGGGGTATTTATAAGAATCTTGATCACATCATAAAACATGCTCATTTTTAGACTATTATATATTAATATGTGGTACAAAAAAGGTATCTTAGGGGTAAATATTGAGGTCATGGCACCAATTAGAATTATTACCATAAGTTCTTCAATTCGGCTATCATGGTTTCGGCTATAGCGCAGCCATAGCGGGACCAATTGGGAGTGATAGCGGAGGGTTGAGTGCATTATATTTTATTATTATTATTATTATTTTTATTACATACTGTGTTTGTAAGATGCTTGTCAGAGAATGGTTAGGAAATAATGGCATTGAACTGCAGCATGTGGGTGAATCATATCTTTGCTTGGTAGAAAAAAAATAAATAAAAATAAAAAATCAGTAGAAGTGTCCAACTGCTATATGTCCTGAGACTGTTCTTTTCCATAGTAGGAGAGGTTAAGTTTATGCAGCAGGGGTGAAGTAGATTGCTGGTGTGCTGTTTGAGCATTTGCCTGTATTGCTGGTGTGTTATTTGAGCATTTGCATGGAGAAGTCATTGTACTGTATTATTAATGTGTTGCTGTATACTACACAAAGAAGGATGTGGAGTACTGAATTAAATCATAGTCTGCCATTTGGATACCTTGATGGAATGGGAAATGGCTGCTTTGATAATAGAAGCTTGTGTCACCTGCCCTTCCCTGATTGGTATTCCCATGATACAGTACTGAGGCTGAGTAGCTGAACATTCCTACCTTTACTTGATGCAGTTTTCCACTCATCTCCAGTCTTTTAAATGCAGTGTGTTCAGGCATCTAAAAATGAATGGGTCTTGATTTTTTTTTTTTTTTGTTTGAAACTTTTTTTTTTTAATGCAAGAAAGAAGGAACCAAAGGCCAGGAGCCCACAAATTGTTCCTTCCAAGAAAAAAACAAAAACAATACAAAAGAGAGCCAAATTCAAGATCCGTTCATTTTGAGATGCCGGGACACACCGTTTGAAAGACTGGAGATCATAGGAAGTAGCAAATACAGACAGAGGAAGACAGTTCCAGAGTTGGCCTGTTGCATAAATGAAAGACTGGGAGTAACGGTTAACTCTTGCATTAGAGAGTTGGAGACAAAAAGGATGAGAGTTTGTTGCATCCCTCTACCCCATCGTAGGGGGTGGAGGGATGCAAGCAGACAGTTCAGAGGAGCAGTGACCATTGCAGTAGCGACAGAAAAGAGATGAAGATACAGCAGTGCTGCAAAGAGACAGAGGTTGAAGGGAGCCAATAAGAGGAGGAGAGTTAATGAGGTGACAAGCCTTTGACTCCACTGTATTGAGAAGAGCTGTATGTGGGGAGCCTCCCCACACATGTGAGTTGTACTCTAAACGGGCGAATAAAACACGTGAATGAAGTCAACAACTGTGAAGGGGTAAAGAAGATACAGAGTCGGCTTAGCACACCCAATCTCTTGGAAGCAGATTTTACAGGAGATGCAATATGATCTTTCCAAGATAGGTCCCAAGTGAATGAAACCTCAAGCATGTTCAAGGATGATGCAGGGTTGAGCTGGATATTATTAAACATTAGTGGGTACTCCTGTGGAAGATTGTGTCAGGTTGATAGGTGTAAAAACTGAGTTTTTGAAGCATTAAAAACAACAAGATTACTTTTACCCCATTCAGAGATACGAGCCGAGTCAGACATTAGCTGTGCCATAGACTCATCCCTTGTTTGTTGAAGTAACTGGAGAGATAGATGTTGCAAGAACCAAATGGAAAGGTGAAAGGTGGAATCATCAGCATATGAGTGGACAGGGTTAGATGTACAGCTTAGAAGATCATTGATGAATAAAAGGAAGAGAGTTGGTGATAGAACAGAGCCCTGAGGAACACTACTGTTGATAGATCGAGGAGAAGAACAATGGCCGTCTTCAACAGCGGCTATAGAATGACCAGAAAGGACGCTATAGATGAAGGCACAGACAGAAGGATAGAAACTGTAAGAGGACAGTTTGGAAATTAAATATTTATGCCAGACTCAATCAAAAGCCATTGAGATGTCAAGTGCAGTGGCAAAGCTTTCGCCAAAGTCCCAAAATCTTACAGGATTCTAGCCTTTGGTTTCTTCATCCTTGCATAAAATAAATAAACTGAGTATGCACTGGCAGCATAGGTATTAGTAATGCTGGTATTTGTGAGTGGAAAGTTTTGCTTTCCCTCATGACTTCACCCCCCCCCCCCTGCTATTCCTTATAACTGTCCAAACTTTTAATAAGGTTAGATGTTATGATTAATAGCTTATATTATTATTTGATGTCATACCCGTAATACAGGATACAGTAACTGATTAGAATAAATTTGTATGTTTATATGATGTACTAGGTTTAATTTACAGAACTTTCATTAAATAACGTAACTAATACAAAATTCCATTGGTTAATACCAGTTCAGTTACAGAGTTTTCAGTAATGCTGCTTCAGCACAGGCAGAATACTCATTAAACATAATAACAAATGTATAGTCAGGCCTCAGCATTTGTGCCATTTTTGGCCAGAGATTTGCGCAAATGCAAAATTATTCTGATGTTGTTGGTTACTCTCTAACTGCAGTTTATGAAGTTGGTATTTTATTCATGCACATCAGATGATTTTATTACCTCAGAAAATCCCACTGTGACAAAAGTTATTATCCATCCCAGTCAACATTTAGGCCAAGAAATGAAATATCTGTATTCACCTCAAATAAACCCACCTCAGTCAAAGGGCTGAATTACAGTACATGTAAAGAGGAATATTGATTCTGGCCTCTTGACCATTGTACACCTTTTAACACCATGAATTACATTCATTTCCCACTCCTAAACAGGTATTACATACTGGATACCACATAATTATAACTACCCACAAACTTGTTATGCTCAGACACACAGGACAAGCACTCTCTGCACTTAGAAATCACTTTTAGCACTCTAGCTCTTTTTTTCACATTCTGTTCTTCTTTCAGTCACTGTACTTTAAGCACTCAAGACTCTAGAAACAGAATGTTTACACCTCAGCTTGTAAGTACAGTACAGTACTGTATTTGCATGCATGTTCAGTATATTCCCAAGACTCTGTACAAGCACTGTATAGTATGGTCTAGAAATCACTTTATGCACACTCCACACTCACAGTACTACACTTCATGCATCCAGTGACAGGTCAGCAGTGTCATTGTGCGAATATATTAGGATATCTGAGTAAAATTTTGGCTCCCATTGGTAATTTTCCAAAGAATATTATGCAAGTCATTTTAACTATATGTGTATAGTGGAGGTTTTAATACTGCATTGAATGCTGTACAACAATTCACAGATGTAGTGTGCAAATGCTGAGGCCTGACAGTAATTTATAACATAAAATCTCTTGTGCCAAATAAAGATCTTTTAAAAACTGTGATACAGTGTTATTGTACTGTACCAGGTTTATTCTTTTAATTATATTAGAGTTTAATTTTTGTATACAGTGTTGTTAAATATATAGTGAAAATTGGGTCAGTCTTTTTTTTCCTTCGATCTTAGAATAGTAAAGAGTACCAGACTGTTTGAATCATCATTTATGCTGATTACTTGTACTGTAGGTGGTAGGTGGTGTTGACCAACATCCACTCACTCAGTGTAGTACTGCCTGGTTCTTCCTCATCTTATATATATATATATATATATATATATATATATATATTTATTTTTTTTTTTTTTTTTTTTTTTTTCACTTACCTTCCCCTCATCTTATTTCTTCCATTTTTTTTTTTTTTTTCATCTTAATACTCTTTTCCAGTTTTTTCCATTCTTTTTGTCATCTTTAATACTGTATTCTTCTTCTCCACTTCATGTCACTCTGCACTGAGTGACAAGTCTAATGGTTTTCCCTAATCCAGGAAACCATTTACAACATGGAATAGTAACCATATAACCAGATAACAGGGTGGTGTATAGCCTTTTATGATGCCTCAGTCAATTGGGTGGAGAGACGCACTGGTAAATGCAGAATCCATGCAGAACCAAACCTCCACACTCTTCCCCACACCTCACTGTGGCAAGATGCTGTCCAGTGCAAGGGAACACTTGTTTCATTGCATGGAACATCCTTGATTGGGCAGTTGCTTGCCTGGTGTTGATGGGTCTGCTTGGCCAGACAGACCGTGGTTACTCAACAACAATTTGGAATGCGTGAGGCAATTAATCAACTTAGATGTTAGTTTTTGTAAGTTACTGATCAAGTTAAGTAAGTTTGCTAAACTTGCTAACTATGTAAAACAAATTAACTTATTCTATATTCTGTCAGGTTAATTTAGTCTGATTAATTTGTTATTAATTGCATGAAAAGACACTTTACTTATTACAACTTTTTGTTATCAGTCACTAACACTAGCTAACCCATACTGTGCATCACAGCTGTAGGCTGAGGCGCTGTGATTGAGATGGCTAAAACAGTGCTATGAGCAACATTGCTTCGAAAGCATGATAGCCTCTCAACTACTGTGAGGAGAACTATAGAGTTGCGGTGGAAACAGGTACATGTTGCATCAATTTGGGAAGGGCTCTGAATATGGTTGGTGTCAGAACTCACTCATGTGACAGTGGGCTTTTCCATGATCGCATCTGTCCAGATTTTCCCCCTCCCTGGAAGGTATGCCACTCAGAGATGGATGTAAAGGTTCTCTCCTATTGAGAAAATAATTTCCACCCAGGTTGTCCCTTGGAAATGAAAACAGAATACCGTGGCTTTGAAGTTCATCCACAGTATGACAGACTTGCCTTTGAGTGACCAGTGTGTCAGTGCAAGATCAGGATCACTTGAAGCCCTTTGGTATATGAAGCTGACTGCAACATAGAGATCACAGCTCCAGATCCTGGTGGCATTCAGGTAACTGTAAACCCAAGCCCTTGTTTGATGCATCTGTCTAGAATAGGCAATTCCATTTTAAAGGGAGTTCAGTGAACAGTTGCCTCCTTGAGTGTCAGATCTAGCCATGGCTGTGGGTGATGTGTCACTGTTGGATGCACTGGTTTGGGAGCCTGGCCAGAGAGATGCCTGCTACAAGTTAGAAAAGGTACCCACCCATTCTGTTAGTCTGAAATTATTTAAGATTTTTTTTTTCTTTTTTGAGGTTCTTCAGTAAAATAGTCAGGTGACTCATCTGTGATTAACTGTTGTTTGCCCAGGTCCCTTTTTTGGAACTGAATAAGTGAGACACAAAAACTGGAGTGTAGCCTGTTCACCTATACCCCAGCCAGAAGTTCCCAAAGGAACTCATATTTGGAGAGATTCACACTTCTACATACAGAGGTGGATGTCAGATGCAGGACCAAGAGAGGCCATGTTGAACTATTCTGTCCCAAAGGTCACAAGGTTATGTTTTCCCCATACCCTTATGCAGCCCAGTCAGGGTGAGTGAATGTGGCTAGGAGGTGGTGGATGAAATGGAGGAAGCTGCTGGGGTTTGCTGGGTTCTGCCCAACTGTGTTCTGGTTACATCTGGAAACCATGTTGGTGAATGCATCTATCCTGTCTAGGAACGGAATGCAACCGAGCATCAGACTTAAGAAAGTTCTGTCTCCCTGTAGACTGGTTTGAGGTTCTACTGTGAAAAGGAGATGTTTACAGATCTGTGTGTTTTCTTGACCCTGAAGGAACCTAGGGAACTAGTTAACTTTGTGAAGGGCATCTTCAGAACTACTGATTGAGGCATGCATGAGGCTTCATGGTCTAATGCATTTGGGATAATCCATTTGGTTCGGACAGACATTAGTCCAGCACAGACTTAGGGAGTTCTAATCTTGACTTTACTGAGCATTTACTGCCATATGAAGCATAAAGTTTAGATTTACCACAGCTTCCATGATAAGGTGATTTATATTATTCATCAGCATAGTAGCCTGGAGTTCACAACTCTGCCATCCCTAGGGAGGTATGACATCTCACTTGAACCATATGTGGTGAAAATTTGCAATTTGCTGTCACCTCAAGGGTGAAGTAAGAGTTGGAGACCATGAGGGAATCTTTCAGAGCTGAAATAACCTATCATAGCAGTAAAAGTGCAAACAAAGAATACAGTATCACAACCTATCCCATGGCACCTGACTTCTACAGTTGAGGGCATCCCTGTGTTGGTCACAAATCCATAGAGACTCTTATGTAGATTGTCACTGGGAGTCAAAATCCATTTACATGCCGCCCAGGAAGTTTTGGCCAGAGCCAATACCCATTGTGGTATTCAAGTAAAGATGTGTCAGACAGGAGTCTGTAATGATGACAGAAGTTGAGATCACAACAATCTCCTAAAAGTTTTGGTCAAGGGGATCTGGGTCCAAGGAGGTGCTAACAGCAACAAGTGCCATGACTCCAACATGACAAGGTCAACAACCTGCAGGACACAGTGCAAGGGATAATCTGAAGAGCTAATCCAGAGTTCAGAGCTGTGACAGAGGCAATGGCTTTCACCAAAGGACAATCTGTGTCCCCTGTGACAACAGGAATCAACATCCCATGAGATGTTCAGAGGAGGCAGGTAAAAGCCCTTGGACAGCCACCCATCCTCCGCAGACAGCATAACAAAATTAACCAAAGGAAGAAACACAGGAGGCGTTAGAACAAGTAACATATATAAAAGCCAAGTTGGTCAGAAATAATAATACCCCCTTGAAAAAAGAAAAAGTAAAACCCCAAAAGTCCTAAGGAAGCAAAGACAGCTAAATGCACTATGAAGAAGCAGAAGTGCCAAGTGGTTCCAGAAAAAAGCTTCCCAAAGGAAGGGAACTGAGACAAAAACAAGATAGCTCCTTCCCCCAAGGTAAATAAAGAGGAAGAATATGAACCACCACATCCAATCAGTTACACCCAAAAGAACTTGTGACCATATCCAAAAGATATCCTCTCACACGCTGCTGGGCACTAGTCAGCAGTCAAGAACAAGTGGTCTACTGTCACAGAATACTCTTGCAGCATTAGTGAAACAAAGGGCCTGAGAGGAGAGTGTAGTTGTGAGAGGCATTGCGACTCGTAGCAATCAAGACAACTGATACACATCTTGTGCATCCAATTCTTGTGGTGGAAGTCATAAGTATAGCGGAGACGTTCATTTTTTTTAAGTGCCTGGCCTGTACTGGAACAGCATCAGTAACCTTTTTTTTTTTTTCTGTCAGAGCAATTATAAATAAAGGAATCCTAATCTACGCATGGCATGGATTCATAGCCTTCATAGGCACTAGATCCTTTGAGGCCATTAAATAAGGTTTGTTTTTCTCCTCGGTAGCCATGAGCATTGCCTTATGAGATACTGCCTTTCCATAGATCATGCTGGGCATGTGCAAATCAGCAATGTTGCTTGCTATTCCTGACTCATATGCTTTTCCAAGTACTGTTGTCATTTTGTGCCTGTACCGTCTGCAGGGATTGTAGGTTGAGATGTGTTTCTGCTTATGTTCTCCCTTTTTCCTGTGTTTGGGGGATGGGAGTTTGGCTCCATCATAGCAATGTCTGTTACTGATTTCAACTCCCGAGGGGGCAGAGTGGCTCAGTGGTAGTGGCACAACCGAGCTTGCTAGAGGCAGCTTGGCAATGCAGAAGGAGTTCCAGTGTGCTTGCAAGATGTGGCACAACCGAACTTGGTAGAGGCTGCTTGGCAATGCAGGAGTTCCAGTGTGCTTGCTAGATGTGGCACAACCGAGCTTGCTAGAGGCGGATTGGCAACACAGGAATTCCAGTGCATTTGGTTGATGTGGCACAACCGAGCTTGCTTGAAGCGGCTTGGCAACGCAGAAGAAGTTCCAGTGTGCTTGCTAGATGTGGCACAACCGAACTTGGTAGAGGCAGCTTGGCAACGCAGAAGGAGTTCCAGACCACACACTTCCTGGAGTCCGGCAGGCTTCTCCAACATGACACTGAAGCTGGAGTAAGCCCCCCCCCCTCCACACACACACATCCCACCCACAGGTAGAGAGTGTCCTCCTACTCCTAGTAAAGGATTCCCAGGCTTAGTAGCATAACTTGTTGTCGTAACTGTCTCGAGTCCCTTCTAACTTCACCGCTAGACCCACTTTGGGCACAAACCACACAACCCTATCGCCAGGCTAAGAGAGAGAGGAGGCAGACATCAGGCCTCCACTTTCCGGAGCTTGGGTTGTAGCCTGTCTCCCCCTTAGCCCTATCGTCATTGATCTACTACACTACAACAGTACTCGCTACAGATGTAGAGCCAAACCCTGGCCCCCTTCCTTCTCCAGAGAGTACCCAGCGGCAAGTGTACGGTATCGGGACACCCTCTAGATCTCCCCTCCCAATTCCCCTTCGCCTCAATTAACCATTTCTCATACCTCACGATATTGAATGTAAAGTTGTATATAGAGGTTTGTTCAACAATTTATCTTTTGTCTTGTCATCTGGAGTTTCTGTGTCTACCCTGTACACTTAAGGTGTGTTGAATCCTCCTTTGGTGTCCCTGTTTAGGAGAATCCCATTACGAAAAGCATTAGTACAACACTCGCATTACTCAGGCCTGGACTGAAGTAGGGACGTCTCAGGCAGTACCTGCCACCCAAGCCAGGTCTTGGTGCTGTGTGCACACGAACTAGGTCGTCAGCGCTTCGGTAGCTAGACGTCTGGTCAAAGGCGCATTTCCATCCTCTCATTGCGTGGCTTAAAAGTACTGATTGGATCCGGATTCCGGCATGAGTGACGCTCAGAGCGTTGCTTCATGGTTTTAGGAGGGTGAAAAGGTCATGCCAGCCTCCGTGCCATGGTGTCGTGTGAAAAATGTGGAGGAAATGTGATCACGTGTGGAGGCTGTGTGGCACACTTACACAGGCACAGCCTCCATACGTGATCACAAGGCGATGCGATGTCATCATCTCAAGGGCGGGCTAAAGCAGCCCTTCTATACTGTTCTGATGTTACATCTCTCTCCTATATGTAATGTAACTTATAAATTCCCTTACGTTAGATTGATTTGATTTTATAATATTTATCGGTGAGAAAGTTACAGAGTACTTATACAACAAAAGATGTTGGTGAATTTTGCCACACATCTCCTTCATCAAGTAAAATGATATATAGTTAGCGGTTATAAAATTAACAAAAGGGGGTGGTGGATTTTACCACACACCTTCCTCAACAAATTAACACTGTTTTTTATATATACAGTCAGTGGCCATAAAATCACGTCCTATAATAATTATTAGCTATAGTATGCGATAAACGATGCAAATTGATATATAAGGTATCCTGCATACTGGAGTGAGTAATAACAGCAGGGCAGCAGAGAAAAACAGAATGATAGCAATGGCCTCAGCCAAAGATTCTGACAGCGCAGCGCCCTGTGTGTCATATCATATGCACGGAGTGACATGCAGTAAGTTACCGTTCCCTTCTCTGTTCAGCCTAAATTAACCTAACCTAAACCTAAACTAACCTTAACCTAACTTTATCATAGATCAACCTAACCTACCTAACCTAAACTAACTTAATTTACGAAAAGACTGATTTCTCAGAACAGGGAGGCTTTAGGAAGGGAAAAGGTTGTGTAGATCAGATATTCATTCTTAGATCTTTAGTGGAAAAGTTTCTAGAGAAGGGAAAGAAGTTGTAAGCGGCTTTCATGGATTTGGAGAAAGCATATGACAGGATGGATAGACAAGGATTGTGGAAAGTATTAAGAATATATGGAGTAGATGGGAAGTTGTTGAATGCTGTGAAGAGTATGTATGATGGTGCTAAGGCTGCAGTGCGTGTAGATGGTGAACTGAGTGAATTTTTCTCATTGAAGGTTGGGTTGAAACAGGGATGTGTCATGTCTCCATGGTTGTTCAATCTGTACATGGATGGGGTAATAAAAGAGGTACAAGGTAGGGTAGTGGATGTTGGAGGGTAGTGTTTGGAAACTCCCTGTACTGTTGTTTGCAGATGATACTGTGTTGTTGAGGACGAAGGAGAGCTGCAAGGCTTGGTGGATGAGTTTGGGAGAGTGTGTAAGAAACGGAATCTAAAGGTGAATGTAGGGATGAGTAAAATGATGGTCTTTGAGAGAGGTGAAGTCAGTGAATGTACAGCGAGGTTGGATGGTGAGGAATTGGAAAATGTGAGTACGTTTAAGTACTTGGGTAGTGTGATGAGTAAGGATGGAGGTTTGGAGGGTGAAGTGCTTGAAAGGGTACAGCAGGGAAGAAAGGTTGCTGGTTCCTTGAAAGCAGTGATCAGAAGCAGGGGAGTGAGCATGGAAGTGAAAAAGTTACTACATGACAGTATTGTGATACCAGCTCTAACGTATGAAAGTGAAGCTTGGATGTTGCTGGAAGGACACAAGTCAAGAGTGAGAGCAGTGGAAATGAGTTATTTAAGAGGAGCCTGTGGAGTCACGTGGAGAGAGAGGCTGACAAATGAGGATATAAAGGAGCGTTGTGGTGTGGATGTGGATGTGATGGGAAGCGTTAGGAGGAAATACACTGAGGCAGTTTGGCCATGTGGAGAGGATGGAGGGTGAAAGACTGACGAAAAGAGTGTATGTGAGTGAGGTGGAGGGGGGAAGAGGGAGGGGGAGGCCGAGGATGAGATGGAGGGATGGGGTGGAGAGGTATATGAGAGAGGGGGGTGTGAGTTGGGAGCGGGGCAGTGAAATGGCGGGGGACAGGGCGACGTGGAGGCGATTTGTTTGTGGCCACCCCGAACGGGATTGAGGCGTCTGGCAATATATATATATATATATATATATATATATATATATATATAATATATATATATATATATATATATATATATATATATATATATATATATATAATATCGACCTGTAGTTACCTATAGGTCGATAAGACATCCAAATATTTTCCTGACACGTCAAAATACAAGCTAAAAGGGAACTCCGCGCTAGCGCGCTAAGCGGAACGGTAACTTCCAGCATAAGTCACTCCGTGCATAGGACACCAGTGAGTGATGGCCAAACAACACCCACCTACTTGACACCACATACTCCCTTTGGCCGACCCTCTCTCAACTTCACAACTGTCTAGTTCATCAGCATTACACATAAGCGGTTTCTTGTATGTACATTGTCTTGAGTGCTATATTTGTTAGCGGCAATTGCTAAGCTTTGCAGTATTATATTTCACTCTGTGATACACAATCAGAAATTTGGCGAGACCTACCACCTTTTGTTATATATGTACTCTGTATACCTTTACAACTATAAATATTTCAGTTACAGAAGTATTTATATTATATGAATTATCCCGGGCTTGATTTAGGATTCGGGACTTTAGCCGGCCAATCCTGTCTTCGGCAAACGGCTCATCTGTTCATTGGGTGTAGTAAGATAGCTGGACTGGCTCTAGTTAAACCCACGAGAAGAAGAATCTGAAGGGCTGGCACGGGGAGGTTAACAGCTCTTGCTTTGCCTCAAGAATGGCCACTCCGAAAGACTCGGGTCTTAAGGGAAAAGTAGCACTGATTACAGGTAAGGTCTGTGTCATGCAGCTTTATCGTTAGTCTTGTATACTGTATCTACGTTACCCACATTTTGATGACCTTGCAAGAAGGGAACAAGTCAAGAGTGAGGGCAGTGGAAATGAGTTACTTGAGAGGAGCATGTGGAGTGACAGAGGGACAGGTTGACGAATGAAGAAGTGAGGGAACGTTGTGGGGTGGATGTTGATGTGGTTGAGAAAATTAGGAGAAATACACTGAGGTGGTTTGGACATTTGTCGAGAATGGAGAATGAAAGACTGACCAAGAGGGTGTATGTAGGTGAGGTGGAGGGAGGGAGAGGGAGGAGTAGACCGAGGATGAAGTGGAGGGATGGAGTTGAGAGGCATATGAGGGAGGGGGGAGTGAGTTGGGGGGAGGGTAGTCAAATGGTGGGTGACAGAGTGACTTGGAGGTGTTTTGTCTGTGGCCACCCTTTGTGGGATTAGGGCGTCAGGCTATAGATAAATAGATAGTTTCTCATAGCCAGTGGAATATGATTTTCGGACTTCTGTAGGTATTTTTCATAAGCATCCGACCAAACTAGTGTTTCACTTATGGTCATGAGACTATTCCCCATGAAGACAGCAACACTTGAGTTATTAGAATTATGATTAACATAGGAACTGCTTGATATGTTTCTGTAGTAAATATAAAAGTGGCGGTCATTGAGTTTGTACAGACCTTCCTACATCCCTAACTGGTGGTTTTATGGGTTCGCAATCTTCACTTACCCTTGCCCTCTCAGATCGTCCAGTCGGTACTGGTATTATTTTACAAGTTGCCAATATGTGGTTCTGGGATATTACCACCAATAAATGCATAGTATGATACCCAGCTCTAAGGTAAGCATTCTGCTGCAGCAAGTTAGGTTAGGTTAGTTTAGGTTAGGTTCAGAAAAATATGCTGTACAACCTGGGGGGTGTATTGGCAACTTGTAAAAATTGCTCCAAAATAGAATGGACATGCCTGATGTGAGTCACTGGAGGGTAACCGCATAGGTAAATATTGGTTTTCAGCCCATACTCTTTTTCCCACGAAACCTAGGTTTTTCTGATGTTTTTTTATGTGATTCATTCGATTTTCAGCAACATTTCCTTCGGAAATGACCAGATTTTGATATATGACCCCCCCCCGTCCCCCTGCAATAATGGGGGATCTTTGGGGAATCGGGGGTTTTACTAAGAGGAGAAACACAGAAAATGGTCAGTTCCGAGTGAAATGAAGCTGATAATTGAATGAATCATACCGAAATCCATTGGAAAAACCTAAGTTTCATGGGTAAAATACGAAGCTCAAACCTATCCTAACCTAACCCAACCTAAAACCTAACCTAACCTAACCCAACCCAACTTAACCCAGACTGAAAGTAACCTACTATTCAAATCTTACATCTTCTTACCTTACTCGTCAGATAGGGACACTGAACAGATAGGGGCAAAACACTGTGGGACCTAAGAAATTCTATCTATCTATCTACAGCCCGACGCCCTAATCCCGCAAAGGGTGGCCGCAGACAAAACGCCTCCAAGTCGCTCTGTCATCCATCATTTGACTACCCTCCCCCCAGCTCACCCCCCCCTCCCTCATATACCTCTCAACTCCATCCCTCCACCTCATCCTCGGTCTACCTCTCCCTCTCCCTCTCCCTCCCTCCACCTCACCTACATACACCCTCTTAGTCAGTCTTTCATTCTCCATTCTCTTCACATGTCCAAACCATCCACTTCTTGCATATCATCAGACATACTCCCTCTCTTGCCCTAGCATTCTCATTAACTCCCGCACATATACCTACACCATGTTCCCACTCTCTCACCCTTTCACCTTCCATTTAGTTTCAGTCAGTCCACATATATCCACTCTTGCATCCTCAAGCACCTGAACAATCTCTCTCTCTTCCACTTCATCATTCACTCCTCTCACATTCCATGTTCCCACCCTCAGTATGTCCTTTGTCCGTTCCTTAGTCGTCAACATATGGTCCGTCCTGGTCAGAGGCTCTCTATTTGCTTGTTTAGTTAGTTCTTTTTACGGGGTGGGGCACTAACCCACCACCAACCCTTTTAGTCGCCTCATACGATAAGCAGGGATACTGGGGGAGTATTCTTGGAACCCCCCTACCCCCAGGGGTATAATTTCCAGTGTTAATAATATTGAAAGTGGTAGGTGGGGGCACTCACCATCCACTCATTCAATGTAGTGCTGCTCTCAGGTGACTGCCTTTTCCTCTCCTCCTTCCTTCTTCTTCTGTCTTTATTTTCATAATTCTTTCCTCTTCCTTCTGCCTATGGTGACTTACACTTCCTCTTTTTGTCGTTTTTTCCTTCATTCTTTCCCCTTCTTTCAGCATATGGGACGCAGAGTGACAAGCCAAATGGTTTCCTGTACACCAGGAAACTATTTACTATGCTGGGTGGTAACCTTATAACCAAATTATGATGCCTGATGGTTTAGTGGGTAATTAACGCTCTTCAGTCAGATTGAGCCAGTGCAGGGTTATATCTATGTGGTGGTTGGAGTTTATTGTGCATGTAATGCCACTGAGGGATGAGCGAGGCTGGTCATTCATCGTAAATATCAGGACCAACTTATCTAGCCCCTGGCTTCAGTGCTCCTCGTGGGGCAACACAGGAGTAGATAATGGATGGATGAGTAATATTGAAGACATAGACCTTGATAATTCCTAATGAAAATGCACAAGTGTGGTATTTACAAAGTAATGTTAGGCATATTTATAAAATGATGGGGAATTGCCTAGAGGGCGAGTAGTTATGATGAGGAACAATCCATAATTTGACAGAGAGTCATCTGCCAGAGAATTGTGTCGATGGGGTATTGTACCAGGACCTTACATCCTTCCAAATGCATTGTCTATGTAGTCCTCTCTAATGTTATCTCTGATGGAGCCTTCTGCACAATGCTGCTTAGCAGGATTGGTGGAAATCTAGGAGAGCTCCCACTCGTTTAATACGGTCTTTAATTTTTCCTTTATTAATTTTCTGGGTAACCCACCATCCTCTCACATGATATAAACTAACGTTGGGTGCTGCCATTAGATGACTCTACACTGAGTGACAAGTAACTGTTTCTATTTCAAAAAAAAAATTACACTGATACCATACATTGACTGGTGTCCCATTTGGGTGTCTTTAATATTACAGCATGGTACATCAACTGCAGATCTATGTGCATTATTCATTTGTTATTTTTAAGGATGCAGGCTGCTTATACAGTGTTGCCTTGGTTATAGAGATTTTTGTAATAACCTCAGAAAATCTTCACTCTTATCGTTATCACACAGTTTTTGGCTATATAAACATTGGTATTGTGCACTTGAGCTGGTTTCTACTGACAATGATGGTGCAGTGTCTGTCATTTCTGGTGGTTTTGAGGGATTCAAAGATGAGGTCCTACTTGAGGAGTTAATCTCTGGTGGTGGAGACAACTGACGTTCCATCCTCTAGCCACAGAACCCTCGTCTCAGGTCTGTCTTTAGCATCTGTTTCTTCTTTATTGTGCTCTGTTCATCACTTTCTATTAACCTGACCATGCTTATGTATGTTTCTGATACTCACCATGACAGTATATAATTATGTATGTACTTTATGGGTCTAAGTTGTTGTAAAAGGGAAAATTTGGCCTTGCACTTGAGATACGTGATAGCAGTTTGGATAAATCCCATCGTTCTATCCTACTTTATCACCTACTATCTTCGATGCCAGTTATGCGTGATAACCAAGGGATCGGTGTAATAGGAAATGGGGAAAAAAATGAATGTACATGTTAGCATTGTGTACCCAGTATTTAAAGAAAAGAAAAAAAAAACTATACCACCAGCAAAAAATAGATTAATGAAAGTACAGTTTGGTACTAGTAGGAAGGTTTCTCAATACTGTCTATCTATAGCCTGACAACATAATCCCATAAGGGGTGGCTGTTTGTCTTTACAGTAGTTTTACGGGTAGGGGCACTAGCCCACCACCAACCCACTTGTGGAACACATGTGAGCTGGTTATATGGTTACCACTTAGCATTGTAAATAGTTTCTTGGCTTACACGAAACCACTAGGCTTGTCACTCAATGTAAAGTCACCAGAAAAGGAAAAAAGAGTAATAAAAAGTGACAGGAAAGATGGGAGAAATAGGAAGAAGTAGGATGAAAGGAAGGCAGACACAGAAAAAGAATGATGAAGGTGAAGGAAGAAGTTGGCAACAGTACATCAGGTGAGTAGATGTTGGATGTCACCATATACCAAAGTTTTCTCATTACCTGTACCATAATTGTAAGCCATTAAACTTATCTGTTCAAAGACATAGCTAATTTAGATTATTCTTGCTGCTACCAGATGATTATATTCAGTGTAGGAAAGCCACCTGGTAGTGAAGAGTTTAATGAAGGCTGTATCTGATGTGTCTTCAAACAGTCTTTCCTATCTGAATAGCAACACTTACCATGAAGTAACAAAAATATACCTAATAATAATAATAATGATGTCTTGGGTTTGAAAAGGGTTAAGTATGGATGTAGTAATGCATAGTGTCATTTCAGGTGCAAGCTCTGGCATTGGTAGAGGATGTGCAGTTGCTTTTGCTCATGAGGGCTGCTGTGTGGCCATTACAGGAAGGAATGCAGAAGCCCTGAAAGAGGTCATCAAACTTTGCATTGAGACTGGGCTGCCAGAAGAGAAGGTAAACTATTGGCCTGTTGGCAGTATTCTTGGTGACATCATAGCCTTCATAGCACTGTTTTATTTTGCATTTTATTATGTTGTTACATCAAGATTTTCTCTGGTGTTATATGTTTGTAGAATTGACAGTTTACCTCACAAGCATAGAAGAGAATAAAAGTGTAGCTAATGTTGTATCATCATTGTATCATTTATGAAGGCTCCAACATGTTTGCATGTGTCAGCCTTGGTCACCTAATGGTAACTTTCCATTCTGCTCAATCTCCATCATTCATCCTATTCAGTTCCTTAACCTTGAGGTAACTCGCTGTGACCTTGTCCCAGGTCTTTTCCATCTGCCTCTCTTAACCCTACCTCTGATGTTCACACTTCTCACTTTCCTTACCCAATTTTCATCTTTCAGCATCTCCACATGCCCATACCATATGTCTCCCCCCCCCCCTCATCATAATACCAGTACAGCCTGGTTCCATCCTTCCTCTCAACTCTTGAATCATAAACCTAGTTCCCCCAGGTCTCGCATTCAAGGACAAAATATACATCCACCGGATCATTGTCATTTCTTCATGATTGAGCTAATGAATATCCTCTTCCATCACTGCCTCACTACCATACAGCATTACACTCTTAACACATGCCACATACAAAGACCACTTAGCACGGAGTGAGAGCCCTCTTAATGTCAGGAGAATCAACAGCCCCCAGAATATCCTTCAAACACTCCTTACGCTAGCCACAGAGCTAGGTCCAGCCCCACCTTTAGCACGTAACATATCCCCCAAATAATCAGACTCTTCCACACACTCGAGAGACTCACCAGTAAGATCAGTCTTTTCATGCCTGACATCTCTACATCTCTCCTCAACTCATCTATCTATCTATTGCCAGACGCCTCAATCCCACATGGGGTGGCCACAAACAAATTGCCTCCAAGTCGCCCTGTCCCCCGCCATTTCACTGCCCTGCTCCCAACTCACACCCCCCTCTCTCATATACCTCTCCACCCCATCCCTCCATCTCATCCTCGGCCTTCCCCTCCCTCTTCCCCCCTCCACCTCACTCACATACACTCTCTTCATCAGTCTTTCACCCTCCATCCTCTCCACATGGCCAAACCACCTCAGTGTGTTCCTCATAACGCTTCCTATCACATCCACATCCACACCACAACGATCCTTTATATCCTCATTCGTCAGCCTGTCTCTCCATGTGACTCCACAGGCTCCTCTTAAATAACTCATTTCTACTGCTCTCACTCTTGACTTGTGTCTTTCCAACAACGTCCAAGCTTCACTTCCATACGTTAGAGTTGGTATCACAATACTGTCATGTAGTAACTTTTTCACTTCCATGCTCACTTCCCTGTTTCTAAATCACTGCTTTCAAAGAACCAGCAAACTTTCTTCCCTGCTGTACCCTTTCAAGCACTTCACCCTCCAAACCTCCATCCTTACTCATCACACTACCCAAGTACTTAAATGTACTCACATTTTCCAATTCCTCACCATCCAACCTCGCTGTACATTCACTGACTTCACCTCTCTCAAAGACCATCACTTTACTCTTCCCTACATTCACCTTTAGATTCCGTTTCTTACACACTCTCCCAAACTCATCCACCAAGCCTTGCAGCTCCCCTTCGTCTTCACTCAACAACACAGTGTCATCTGCAAACAACAGTACAGGGAGTTTCCAAATGCTATCCTCTCTCACCAGGGCCACTCCAACATCCACTACCCTACCTTGTACCTCTTTTATTACCCCATCCATGTACAGATTGAACAACCATGGAGACGTGACAGATCCCTGTTTCAGTCCAACCTTCAAATAGAGAAGTTCATTCAGTTGACTGTCCACACTCATTGCATCCCTAGGACCCTCATAAAAAGTCGTCATGATATTTAGCAACTTCTCAATTACTCCAAATATTCTTAATACTTTCCACATTCCTTGTCTATCCACCCTTTCATTTCCTTTCTCCAAATCCATGAAGGCTGCAGACACTTCTTTCCCCTCTCTTAAAACTTTTCCGCTAAAGATCTACGAATGGATATCTGATCTACACAACCTTTTCCCTTCTTAAAACCTCCCTGTTGTTCTCCAACTAATTCCTCTGTTATTTCCCTAACTCTGTCAATAAGTATCGTGCCATATACTTTTCCCGTTACACTAAGAAGACAAATGCCACTGTGATTACCACATACTTCTTTTTCCCCTTTTCCTTTGTACAAGGGAATGATTATACAGTATCTGACTTCCAATCCTCCAGGACTCTACCGTCCTCCCAGGCCAATCTGCACATTTTGTACATCCATTCTACTACTATCTCTCCCCTATGCTTCTGCATTTCACCACACACTCCATCAATTCTTGGGGCTTTTCTCATTTTAACTTTCTCCATTGTTTCCACAACTTCCATCCTACTGATTTCTTCCCTTCTTCTCACATCTGTCTGTCTCCCAGCCATTCCCCAGCCACTTACACTCGCATTACGTTCATTCTCTATGTTCAACAATTCCTTAAAGTGTTCCCTCCATCTGCTCACTTTTTCTCCCTTCTCCACTAGTATCTTTATCTCTTTTCTATCGCTACTTTAATGGTCACTGCTCCTCTGAACTGTCTGCTTGCATTCCTCCACCTCTACGACGTGCGCGTAGCACCCGTCTGGCAGCAAACTCTCATCCCTTTTATGTCCAACTCTCTAATGCAAGAGTTAACCGTTACTCCCAGTCATTCATTTATGCAACAGGTCAGCTCTGGAACTGTCTCCCTCTATCTGTATTTCCTGCTGCCTATGATCTCCAGTCTTTCAAACGCAGTGTGTCCAGGCATCTCAAAATGATCGGATCTTGAATTTGGCTCTCTATTGTATTTTGTTTTTCTCTTGGAGGGAACTGTTACTGCGGGCTCATGGCCTTTGATTCCTTCTTCCTCGCATAAAAAAAAAAAAAAAAAAAAAAAAAAAAATCTACCATTTTATCTTTCACTCCCCAACTAATATCTCTAGCACCCTGTCTAACTTTCTTTACCTCTTTCCAGAACATTTGCTTACATTCCCAGTACTTTACTCTTAAAATCCTTCCAAATTCCTTATCACTCTCTTCGTACTCTCTCATACTAATCGTTTTACCTCTGCCTTCCTCTCTACATGTAACTCTCTCTTCCATCACTCAACTTCTTCCACTTCCCAGTTTCTCATCCACTCACTATATGCTTTCTTTTGTGCCACAGCCTCTCTCACCTCTTCATTCCACCATGCTGTTCCCTGCACTCCCTTTCATCTTCTCTTCACCCCACACACCACCTCACATGCTGCACAGATTTCTTCTGTGAATATCTTGCACACACCTTACACGTCCCCCATCTGTTCCAATCCATATTTACCCAGTTGCTTATCCACTTCCCTCTTTTATTCTGCCTTTTTTCCAACCTCTTGTAACCTTTCCACCCTCCATGTATGCACTACTTCCTCCTGTCCCTCCCTTCTTCTATTTCTTCATTTCATTTGGACCTTGATTCTGACCACCACCAAGTAATGGTCAGAAAGTCCACTCCCCCAACATCTATATACTCTTGCATCCATTACACACCTTCTCACCCTGTCATCCACACACACATAATCAGTCATTGCCTTCTGTTCATTCCATTCACTACCTACCCTTCTCATCACTCTTCATGTATACCAGTGGATCATTTTGTGCCTGAAGAGGGTATTGGCTATCACCAACCCCCTCCTGGCACAAATGACCACTAATGCACTGCCATTCTCATCCATCTCCAGGCACACCCCACGCACCAGCTACTTCATCCACCGTCACATTCCCTACTTTTCCATTCATATCTCAAACCAAAAACACTCATTCCTTTCATACTTTTCCATGCATGCTTCCACATTTGTCCAGAACTCTTCTCTCACTCAGCTTGCACGATCATGTGTTGACGTATACGCGCACACAATCAGCCACATTATTAGTCCAACTTTCAGTCTTACCCACACAATCCTTGAGCTAACTGATCCATTCATTCATTCATTCATTGCCAGACGCCATGTATCCCAGACGGGGTGGTCCATGCTCTCTTATATTCTCCTTCCATCTGTTACTCACAACAGTACACACTCCTTCTTTTGCCCTCTCATTCTAACCTGCTCCTGCACATATACCTCATCCATACACCCATTATCTCACACTCTGACCCCCCCATTTAGTTTCAGTTTATCCACATACATCACTCTTGCACCCTCAAGCACCTGGACAATCTCTCTTTCTTTCACCACATCATTTGCACCCCTTGCATTCAGTGTAACTATCTGTACCATGTTCACTGTTCGGTCCTTAGTCGTCACCTTTTGGTCAGTCCTGGTCCAAGGCTTCTTGTTCATAGTTTTAGTAAGTTGTTTTCTGTGGAGGGGCACTAACCCTCCGCCAACCCACTTGTTGTCACATAGGGAACACTTTGGTTATAAGGTTACCACCCAGCGTTGTAACTGCTTTCCTGGTTTACAGGAAATAATTTGGCTTGCCACTGAATGTAGAGCTACCCTAAAAACAGAGTACCACTACTCTAAGTGGGTGGATGATGGGCACCCCCACCTACCATGTGATGGGCACCCCCACCTACCATGTATTATACTCATATCGTATTGTACTCGTTGCTGGCATATTGCTATTCGTATCTTCCATTATTTTGTAACTTTATCATTTCTGCTGCAGCTGAACAATATTTGTAATTATTGTGCAGTTTGGGTTTAATTAATATATATATATATTTTTTTCAGGTCCTGTCCATAATTGCTGACTTGAGTATAGACAAGGATTGTGAACATGTTGTCAATGAAACAGTGTCACATTTTGGTCACCTTGATATATTGGTGAACAGTGCTGGTATGTTGCATATCTCTAATGCTGTATCTGTAGCTGTGCAAAAATTGTACACTGTAATTAGTATTTTAAATAGATGTTAACTCCTCTAAAAACTATAAGGTGGAGTGACTTCGAACAGCTTTCCTTTCTTCTTGAACTTCAATTATAGGTTGAAGGCAAAATGCAGATATTGCATATGCTAGTGGTGCTGTCTTCTGTTTATACACAGAGAAACATATCCTTATAGAAAGAGGTTACTGCACTCATTAACTTTCTTAAACAATAATGAATGTACTTAGAACTTCCTGGACCTGAGTATATATTGTATTTTTAACCTCGTAATTTACATAAATAAAGTACAGTATTGTGCATTTTATGCGTAACTGAATTAGAAATATGGTATAATTTTCAGGGATCTTGGTGGCTGGTGACATTGAGTCAATATCAATGGAAGACTATGACAAGCAGATGAATATTAACACGCGCTCTCCATTCCTAATGACAAAGTTGTCTTTGCCTCACATCCTAAAAAGGAAAGGAAACATTGTCAACATTTCGTCAGTTACTGGACTTCGAGCTGTAAGTTGTCGTACTACTGAACCAGTTTTTTAGTCACATTTTTTTTTATGTCTTAATTTTCTATAGGTAATGTTACTTTAGTCTATCCCTCCTTATCCTGATACCGTAATCCCAGAAGGGGTGGCCACAGATGGATTACCTAAATGTGACCCTATCTTCTGCCATCAACCTGTAAATTAGAAATCAAATTACACACATAATGTGACAGTCAGATTATTAGATACATTAGTATCTCAGTCCATGTATGTGTATTGCTTTTGTAATGCCACAAATGCAGGCAGTTTAATACTTGTGCAATATGCCTTTTAAGCCTGCAACAGCACACCCTCCCTAATCCAATTTTCCATAAAACGTACACTCAACCCTCGGCTATCACTCCCAATTGGTCCCGCTATGGCTGCACTATAGCTGAAACCGTGATAGCCGAATTGAAGAACTTATGGTAATAATTCTAATTGGTGCCATGACCTCAATATTTACCCCTAAGATGCCCTTTTTGTACCACATATTAATATATAATAGTCTAAAAATGAGCATGTTTTATGATGTGATCACGATTCTTATAAATACCCCTCACAGTTGATTCATTGATGTTATATTTCTTCCCCACACTTCGCTTGGTTTCACCATTCTCTATAAGTTTCACATTTCCAGTTTATCAGCATAACTTAGGTTCTTCCTCGTCTTTATTTCCCTGCCAGGTGTCGCAGCATTATGTTGGGTGATGGTAAGGGGATGGGGAGGGGTTACATTGGCCATGGTCATATCATAAAAAAGTTATTGTTCTCACTATCACTGTTCACGGTCTGAGGGCGCGCACTTGAATGGTTTGGCGGGCAGGAGACTCGGCCGGGTTGCCGATCAGCGCTCGGCTGGCGCTGACGTCACACGACCAATCACGGAGTGACACTTTTGTTGGCTGGGCGGAGCACTGGAGCCTGGCCTTTTTGAAATTTTCGAACATTTGCAGTGCATGATAGCAGGCATTTAGTGCATGATAAAGGTATTTGGGTTGTTTTTTATATATAGGCGTGATAGCGAGATACGCTATAGCGGAACCCGTGATAGCCGAGGGTTGAGTGTAGTGTGTGTTTTACTGGCTGCCAATTGAACTTCATCATGGACGTCTTAGTTTATAAAACACCCTTCCTTTTAGAGTAATTGTGAGCTGGAGATGAGCAGTTTTTCATAAAATTGCATGGGTGGGAGTGTATCTCTTGCTATGGACGTAGGGGTTTAATGTCTGCCCTTGAGTGGGATTAAACCCAGATTAGGAGGATCGGTAGACACACTGGCAACTGACCCGACTGCTTGAGGTTGTCTGTTTTCAAGAGAAAAAGAGCAAATTATTTTATGGCTATAGATTAAGGAGTCAGTTTATGTAAATATGACATCAGATCTCTAGAAGAAACCTCTCATCATTACAGTGTACAGAACAGTAAATCCTCATTCTAAAGTTGCCTATTTGCTAGTACAGAGTATTCCACTGCTATGTGTAAAACCAAAACAGATTGTTTCACTGCCTTATATAAAACCAAATTGCCAAGTACTCCCCAGTTACAGTACCATTTGTAGAGAATATGTTAGGATATAGAACGCAGTTCTTACTTAACCCCTATCCGCCGGGTAGCATGTATACATGTCACAATCGGGCTGTTATTGGGCCACCAGGTAGGGGCTGTACATGCAAGCGTCTTCCAACCATGGTTTCAACCCGCGACCATTTTCTCTCATTACCATTGGGTAGGGAGGTACCCAAGGTACCCCACTGATGTGCGGTTCAATATGCACATGGCCTTGTGACAGAGCAGTGCGATGTCTTCCTCAACCTCCTCGTCTGATTCCGTTCCTGCACCCGCCGGGCCAATTGCATCATCAACCCCCGCCAAAGTTCAGCCCTTACTGGCGGGGAAAGGGCTAAGTGACACTGCCATAGGTCGTTCCCTGGAGAAAACTGTGTCCCCCATGAGCATGAGTGGCGAGACTTCCTCTGAAAGAAGGGGAAGCTTCCACACAGGAAGTGAAGTATCACGCCCTCCGTCCCCAACCTGCCCTGGAACGCCTGAAAAGCCACTACAGTTGCTACAGGAGAAGGGCAGTAGTCAACTGGCACTGTATTACTGTATTTTATTGCTTTATTGTATTTTATGCATAATTTTCATCTTTTACTCATAGGAAAGTTTTTAGATAGAGGGTTGAGACGGATTATAACACAATATCCAGCTCCGTGCCTAATATTGAGCCATTGGGGGATACTATGCAATATCTGGCATTTTACAATATCTGACGTAGGGCTTGGCTGAATTATGCAGGATAATTGAGAGTTTACTGTAGTATTGTCCTGAAGGGGTTATAACTAGTGTAGGTACTTCAAATTAGTCTTCGGATTGACTTTTGTCTGGTAGGTAATATGACATGCATATGTCTGAATGAATATACCTGTAAGATACAGTCAAGATTTGGGGGCCTTGAATGGTAAGTGAATTAGTATGAGGCCTATTTCATTGAGCATCCTATTGATAAGTTTTTATTTCGTATTACACTATTCTCTTTTACTTTGGACCATGTATCACCATATCCTTGGTTGGGAAAAAGAAATTGAGATATTGATGATATTAATGAGATGCTTATTTCCAGTTCCCTAATGTCGTGGCCTATAACATGAGCAAAGCAGCCGTGGATCATTTGACACGATCAGTGGCCTTGGAGGTGGCCAGCCGAGGTGTGAGGGTCAATGCAGTCAACCCAGGAGTCATTGTAACAGAGGTCCACAAGAGGGCAGGCATGAGTGATGAAAACTATGCCAAGGTTTGTACTGAGCCCTTTCATTTGAGTTACTTATATATTGTTGACTATACGTTACGACTATTATTGATGTTTGTTCTGAAGTTTAAGTTGTTTTGACTGTCAACATTTTTTGCTGGGAAATAGGCTAAGATGGAAGAATTATGTCTGCCTTACAGTAGAGGCAACCCCTCATTTCCAAAGGGTTGTACAGTACTGTAGTCGATGTGATTTGCCGAACCGATATATTGCCGATGTTTGCTTTTTTCCAATATCGAATCGATACCGATTTTCACTGTTGATGTTGGGATATCAAATATGGGCAGAAGAAACATGAAAATCCCCTTTATTGAAAATTTTGTTCATTATTTTACCTGATTCTGTGTGATAGAGTGTTGTTACCGTGACACTATTTTTTATCTGTCTATTTATTGCCAAATGCATTAATCCCATAAGGGGTGGCCACAAACAAATCGCCTCCATGTCGCCCTGTACCCCGCCATTTGATTGCCCTGCTCCCAGCTCACCCCCCCCCCTCTGTCTCATATACCTTTCCACTCCATCCCTTCTTCTCATCTTTGGTCTCCCCCCTCCCACTACCCCCCTCCACCCCACTCACATACACTCTCTTCGTCAGTTTCTCACTCACAATCCTCTCCACATGGCCTTACCACCTCAGTGTGTTTCTCCTAATGCTTCCTCTCACATCCACATCCACACCACAATGCTCCTTTATATCCTCATGTGACTCCACAGGCTCCTCTTAAATAACTCATTTCCACTGCTCTTACTCTTGACTTTCGTCCTTCCAACAACGTCCAAGCTTCACTTCCATACATTAGAGTTGGTATCACAATACTGCATGTAGTAACTTTTTTACTTCCATGCTTACTTCCCTGTTTCTTATCACTGCTTTCAAGGAACCAGCAACCTTTCTTCCTTGTTGTACCCTTTCAAGCACTTCACCCTCCAAATTCCATCCTTACTCATCACACTCCCCAGGTACTTAAATGTACTTCCATTTTCCATTTCCTCACCATCCAACCTCACTGTATGTTCACTGACTTCACCTCTCTCAAAGACCATCACTTTACTCTTCCCTACATTCACCTTTAGATTCTCTTTCTTACACACACTCCCAAACTCATCCACCAAGCCTTGCAGCTCCCCTTCGTCTTCACTTAACAACACTGTATCATCTGCAAACAACAGTACAGGGAGTTTTCAGACACTACCCTCTCTCACTAGGGCCACTCCAGCATCCACTGCCCTACCTTGTATCTCTTTTATTACCTCATCGATGTACAGATAGAACAACCATGGAGACATGACACATCCCTGTTTCAACCCAACCTTCAAAGAGAAAAATTCACTCATTTCACCATCCACATGCACTGCAGCCTTAGCACCATCATACATACTCTTCACAGCATTCAACAACTTCCCATCTACTCCATATATTCTTAATACTTTCCACAATCCATGTCTATCCACCCTGTCATATGCTTTCTCCAAATCCATGAAAGCCGCATACAACTTCTTTCCCTTCTCTAGAAACTTTTCCACGAAGGTTCTAAGAATGAATAACTGATCTACACAACCTCTTCCCTTCCTAAAGCCACCTTGTTCTTCTCCAACTAATTCCTCTGTTATTTCCCCAGCTCTGTCAATAAGTATCCTGTCATAACACTTTTCCTATTACACAAAGAAGACAAATGCCTCAATGATTACCACACACTTATTTTTCCCCTTTTCCTTTGTACAAGGGAATAATTACAGTATACCTGACTTACAATCCTCTGGGACTCTACCTTCCTCCCAGGCCAATCTGCACATCTTCCACATCCATTCTACTACTATCCCTCCCCCATGCTTCAGCATTTCACCACACACTCCATGAATTCCTGGGGCTTTCCCCAATTTGACTTTCTTCATTGCTTCCTCAGCTTCTGTCCTACTGATTTCTTCCTGTCTTCTCACCTCCCTCCTTCTCCCAGTTGTATGGATTTGGGGGATTAACTGTATATGAGAATAATTCTTCCATTTGAGCAGTTCTCAGCTCTGTGAACCTAGATATGAGAATAATTCTTCCATTTGAGAAATTTTCAGCCCTGTGAGATTAAGACAGAGTTAGGGTGATAATGATGCCTTCAATTAATAGTTCCTAGAGCATGGAAAGACGACGCATGCCATGGGCCGTGTGGGTGAGGTGGAAGAGGTGGCAGATGCAGTGGTGTTCCTGGCATCAGACAAAGCTTCCTTCATCACTGGAGCCACCCTGCCCATTGATGGTGGACGCTCATGCATGTGTCCACGTTAACTATACTGATTCTTCTGGAGGAATAGTTGAAAGCTGTCCTCCCCTACCCCCCTTTTTTTCTCTCTCTCTTGTATCCACCAAAAATTGCCTGTAAAAGTTTCATTTTTTAACTTCAAAAACTAATTTGCCTGTTTCTTCCTGTTAACAGTACCAGTTATATGATTTTTTTTTCTTTAATATTTTAGAACACAATTCTGACTTATATGAAGACAGTCCGTATCCCATTTCTGATACAGTACAGTACCGTACCTACTTAATAAGAGCTACTTGGAGTGTGGGTGTTGCCTTGTTGGAAATTTAATTACTTATTTATATTAAGTCATTGCTATTGTTATTGTGTAATTATTGCTGCCCTTCTGCTACCTGTTACTTTATATGCAGCTATGCTTTCTGCTACCAGTTACAATACTTTGTGTGCAGTTTGCTGTAGCATAGCTGTTGGAACAGCAACAGAGTTTTAACAGTTTGTTGGGTTGTTTATCATAGCAGAGAGTAGTTTATGTTGTGGTATTGGTGGTGTGTGTTTATAATGCATATACAGTACTTCCATTTATACAGTAAAACCTCAGTATGACGGACTTCAATAGATTGGAATTCACTTTTATTGGAATCGAGGAGCTACTGGACTAAATTCCAGCTTATTGGAAAATGTCCCATAAAGCTAGAAGTAGTCCGGACTGCCTGACCACTTCAGCTATGTTCACCACAATAAGGTAAATGAAAGACATGTTTATCAATGTACAGTACAGTAATATTATATAGATTTTACTATTTCATTAATGTAGTGAAAGTATAACACAGTACAATGGTAGTGAAAACAGTTGAAAATCCATTGGTGCAATCTGGACTAATGTCTGATATATCGGAAAAGGTCTGGATTAGCAGGTGGAAGTCCAGATGTCGCTTTTTTTTGGAGTGGCTTGGGCCCCAGTCAGTCCATTATAGTGAGGTCTTACTGTATTATTCAGAATGATCTTTCAAAACATGTTTCACAAGAATTATTGCACCTAGAAAGTTGATTTTTTTTTTTTTTTTTTCTGTGCAGCCCATGACATTGGCAAGCGCAAGGAGCCTGTACAGCTGGGGTGTTTGGAGAGGCAATGTAAGGCTCCCCCCCCCCCACAAGAAAATTTTGCATTTTGGCTAATTTTATGCTCATTTTGAGGCCATACAGAATGGGTATACAACATAAATATAGCATATCCTAAAATCATCTTTAAGTACTCTGTGCCACTGAGTTATGATTCAATCTCTCCAATAACCTTATACTACAAAAATTCAAACGCTTACATTTCGATCAGACAACTTTACAACTGTAATAAACTAGTAACAATAGCATTAAAAAATAATGATAATTTAATCAATGTATTAATCTCAGTTACAAATAGTTAAAGACATATCCAACATAATTTTCTTGCTGGTAATATATGATATGCAATATATATACCCTATATATATTTTTTGTTTTGGCGAAAGGTGGGGAGGGGGGGGGGCCATGGCCGCATGGCTCCCCCCCTCTGTACGGCACTGGTTATTAACGTTTTCTTTACTGAAATGCATTTGGCAGTACATGTATACTTCCATTCTTAAAGTTTGGAAGTAAACATGTACAATACTTCCAAACATCATGATTGTCTGCACAGTTTTGCTGCCTTGGTAGAGCTCCTATAATCCTTACATGTGGTCTTCAGCTGCAGAAAAAGCAGGACTATATGGCAACACTTTTGTTCTTGACCAGTGGTAACATTATTATGCCATCAATACATCATGAAACTTCGCTAGTTTTGATCAATTGTAGACTGCGTATATGACATAGTTTCTCAAGTGTCAGGACTCCAAAATATCTTAATACATAACAGCTAGCAACATACATATATAGTCTAGAGGTTAGGTCAATGTCAAACTCAGGGACCAAAAGGAAATGACATTAGCACCTCTCCAGAATGCCTCTCACTTGCAAAATTATCCACGAACAGCGCCTCATGACCATACACACACATACACACACACAGGCTTCTAGAACATTTCCATAACAGTATAGCACATGTGACACGGCCCTGCTAAACGAGAATGTAGGAATTTGAGCTCGGAAGGAGACTGGCCATAGAACCGGCAGATAGTGGAGAGAGCGAATAAGAAGAGGGGTCTGACTAGACTTAGTAACTATATTAAGTCCCTGTATAATACATATGCTCCTCAACTGAGACTTTTCTTTGAAGATAATAAATCGAGATCAACTCCCTGTATTCATCTTTAACTCCTCCTCCTCATCAATTTCCAAAATAACTTTAACCAAAACTCAAGACTTAAGTATTACAAGACTTAAGAGTTATATATATACAGTATATAAATGGTGGCTACGAAGCTTCAACACAAGCGCCAATCAGATTAGTAGCCTTCCCACCACCCATTCCTCCCTTGTGACAGTTTTTCAAGTAAATTAGTGTGCATGCTCCCTTGAAAGGAACGGGAACTCTGCGCCCAAAACCAGGACAGACCCCATATATATAGAAACATGTCGTAAAGTGACAGTGATGATGAGGAGGATTTTACCCTCCATGTAGACAGTGATTTAGAAGAATCTGATAATGAGTGTATGTCTGAGGAAAGTTACAGTGATCCATTGCATGAGCAGTTTTTTTTCACTTTTCATGATCCATTGCATGAGCAGTTTTTTTCACTTTTCATTCTTAATCGTGTATGGTCTTGCCTTGCTTGGTTGTGTTTACCCTGGAATGCGCCTGTACACAGGTCACCTGCTCACCCACAAAAAACTTATTATTTACTGCAAGTAATTAACATAAAGTACAAGGTAAATAAATACATGTATAAACTGTGCATTTTGTTATTTTCATTCATTTCATTCATTCATTATCTAATCCTGTGTTGCCCCATGAGGAGCATCAGAGCCCAGGGCTACGCAAGTTGGTTGTGACATTTAAATGAGTGACCAGCCTCACTCATCCCTGAGTTCCATTACATGAGCAATAAGCCCTAACCATCCCTTGGATATAAACCTGCACAGGCTCAGTCCGATTGGAGCACCTTAATTACCCACCAAACCACCAGGTGCCATAAATTGGTCATATGGTTACCACTCAGTGTAGTAAATGGTTTTCTGATGTACAGGAAACCAGTTTGGCATGTCACTCAGTGTAGAGTCACCTGTAGACAGAAGGAAGAGGAACAAATGAAGGAAAGAAAGGCAGAAGAGGAAGGAATGAAGGAAGAGAGGAAAGGGCAGTCCCCTAGGGCAGCACTACATCGAGTGAGTGGATGGTGAATGTCACACACATAGTTTTTTCAAGCATATATATTTATTGGTTATTTATGTATGTATATTTTAACAAAATTTATGAAAAAAAAAATATTGTTTTTATTTCTTTTTTTTATGTTGGCACAATCTTTTGGGGTTTTATCTGATCCATCCATCCATCCATCATCCAATCCTACATTGCCCCATGGGGAGCGTAGGAGCCTGGGGCTAGGCAGTTGGTCCCGACATTTAAGAGTGAGTGAATTTAAGATGAGAGTGAATTTAAGATGAGAGTGAAATCACTGATGTAAAACAAAATTACACAGAGTACAGTAATTAGTTTGGACACAGTGTTAAATTGAACCCCCCGTTCCCCCTGCAAAGCACCAAAAATGTTGTGTGATAACTCGGTGTGTGGGAGATGGTGGCCGCTGACTGAGAATGTGCCGCTTAGTAATGAAAAAGGTTATAATATGGATTTGTGCACAGTACAGTATAGTGTTGTCATATTATAGGCTTGGTTATTTAGCCTCTTAATTACAGGTGGAATACTGGTACCGTCATGTTCATTCCCTCAGTCGTTATGGGTGGAATACATGTTCTCCTAAAAATATGGTAACTGAAGTTAACCCCCAATTCTTGTATCCGATGAGGTTATGTCATGGAAAGTGGATCGGATAACGATTTTTCTGATATCAGGATGATTATATACAGGGATTCTGTGGGGTTTATGTTTTAGAACAAGAGGCACACACTCAAAATTTACAAAAAATAAAAAATAAGTAAATAAATAAATAAAATCCTACCCCCTAGACTAGTTTCGTGGCCTTCCCATTGGCCTCTTCCACCCTGGGTTAACTCAGATCACCCTGTGAGCAGAATCAGCCTCAGGAAAGTGGGCCATGTGCCATTAACTGTAGCTGGAGTTGGCATTGACGTATTATGTGGGTAATAGGCCTCAATTCAGTCTCAAGCAGTAGTCGCTAGTTATGCACCCATTTGTACCAGCGATATCCCGTGATCCTGCGAAGACACTTAGTACCAAAGGAGTCAATTTGCCGCTTCAAGTCACTGTTAGTGTCCATTTCTCACATTCATAAAGTTAGACAGGGAACACCAGTACCTTGAAGATGCAAACTTTTGTCCTTCTACACAAGTAACGACAGTGCCAAATACCCGAATTGAATGAATCCATAACCCCATACATATACACTTCTGCAATATACTGCACTGTATCAAATGAATTTTTTTCATCATCATCATCCTTTAAACCTGTGTTGCCCTAAGAGGCGTGTAGAAGCCCGAGGCTAGGCAAGTTGGTCCTGACATTCAAGATGAGAGTGGCCAGCTTCACTCATCCTTGAGTGGCATTATGTGAGCAATAAACCTCAACCACCCCTTGAATATGAACTGACACATGCTTAGTCCGGTTGGAGCACCTTAATTACCCACAAAACCACCAGGTGCCATAGTTTGGTTATATGGTTACCACTCAGTGTAGTAAATGGTTTTCCTGGTGTACAGGAAATCATTTGGTTTATCAAAGGAAGAGGAAAAAATGAAGGAAAGAATGACATAGGAGGAAGGAAGGAAGAGAGGAAAGGGCAGCCACCCAAGAGCAGCACTACTTTGAATGAATGGATGGTGAGTGCCCCACCTACCACCAATGAATTTTTAAAAAGTTTTGTTCAATAATAAATTATTTTATGTGGTAGGTGAGGATGCTCACCATCCACTTACTCGATGTAATGCTGCTCTCGGGTGTCCACCCTTTTCTCTGCCCCATCCTTCTTTCCTTCCATCCTCTTCTGTCTTTCTTTCCTTCATTCTTTCCTCATCCTTCTGCCTACAGGTGACTTTACTCTCCCTCTTCGGTCTTTCTTTCCTTCATTCTTTTCTCTTACTTCTGCCTGTGGGTGACTCCACACTGAGTGACAAGCCAAATGGTTTCCTGTACTCCAGGAAACCATTTACTACGCTGGGTGGTAACCATATAACCAGATTTTGGCGGCTGGTGATTTAGTGGGTAATTACGGCACTCCATTCTGATTGAGCCAGTGAAGGTTTATATCCAAGGGGTGGTTGGGGTTTATTGCTCACGTAATGCCACTCAGGGATGAGTGAGGCTGGTCACTCTCATCTTAAATGTCAGGACCAACTTACCTAGCCCCGAGGTCCTATGCTCCTCATGGGGCAACGTAGGATTGGATGATGAGTGAATGAATCAGGGTTGGGTCCAAGTACAGGCTACTGTACTTAAGTCCAAGTCCAAGTACATGTCATTGTACTTAAGTACAAGTACAAGTACAAGTACTTTATACCATACAAAAGTGCTCCTCTTTCGAAGAAGGAAATTAAATGAATGTCACATTCTAAAGGTTAAGTTATTAAGGTAGAAAGTACCGTATTAGAATGTAAGTATACTTTATTATTCAAACCATTCCTATTTTCTTCTGTGACAGAATATTAAGTCTACTTAATGATACCTTTATAAAGTCCAGTAGAATATATAAAGTTTTGTTAAATATAACGTACTTGATTGTACTTGAAAGTACTTGGTGTTTTTTCAAGTACTTAGGGTCTAAGTACAAGTACAACCAAAATTTTAAACTCCAAGTACAAGTACTTGAAAAACTGTACTTAAGTCCAAGTACCAGGTACAAGTACTGTACTTGGACCTAACCCTGGAATGAATGAATGAATATTCTTTCATTGCTGTTTATTTCTAACCTTTATTCTTACTATATAGATACCCCGAAAATATATAAAATATACCTGTGAGGTGTTATACGGATTTCAGGATCTTGAACAGTAAGTGAATGAGTGTGTGATACTTAGCATCCTGTTGGTTTACAAATATAGGTTGCATCTATTACCCACTTATGTTTACCTCTGTCATACAAATAGAATATGGGTCAAACAAATGTTATTGATTAGTTGGATGAGGGAAATGGAGTGCCAAGCTCTCATAATTCTGCTGTGTGATATGGGGAGGCGGTGGCTGAATCGGTAGAGAGGTGGCTAGCAGTCCTATTGGACCCAGGTTTGAATCCCCACTGGGACAGGAAACAGTTTAAGGGTTTGCATTTTCATAAGGCAGACTTTACTGATCTTCTAGAAGACCCTCTATCCTTCTATCTATCTATCTATTGCCAGACGCCTCAATCCCGTTTGGGGTGGCCACAAACAAATCACCTCCAAGTTGCCCTGTCCCCCGCCATTTCACTGCCCTGCTCCCAACTCACACCCCCCTTTCTCATATACCTCTCCACCCCATCCCTCCATCTCATCCTCGGCCTCCCCCTCCCTCTTCCCCCCTCCACCTCACTCATATACACTCTCTTCGTCAGTCTTTCACCCTCCATCCTCTCCACATGGCCAAACCACCTCAGTGTGTTCCTCATAACGCATCCTATCACATCCACATCCACACCACAACACTCCTTTATATCCTCATTCGTCAGCCTGTCTCTCCATGTGACTCCACAGGCTCCTCTTAAATAACTCATTTCCACTGCTTTCACTCTTGACTTGTGTCCTTCCAACAACATCCAAGCTTCACTTCCGTACGTTAGAGTTGGTATCACAATACTGTCATGTAGTAACATTTTCACTTCCATGCTCACTTCCCTGTTTTTTATCACTGCTTTCAAAGAACCAGCAACCTTTCTTCCCTGCTGTACCCTTTCAAGCACTTCACCCTCCAAACCTCCATCCTTACTCATCACACTACCCAAGTACTTAAACGTACTCACGTTTTCCAATTCCTCACCATCCAACCTCGCTGTACATTCACTGACTTCACCTCTCTCAAAGACCATCACTTTACCCTTCCCTACATTCACCTTTAGATTCAGTTTCTTACACACTCTCCCAAACTCATCCACCAAGCCTTGCAGCTCCCCTTCGTCTTCACTCAACAACACAATATCATCTGCAAACAACAGTACAGGGAGTTTCCAAAAACTATCCTCTCTCACCAGGGCCACTCCAACATCCATTACCCTACCTTGTACCTCTTTTATTACCCCATCCATGTACAGATTGAACAACCATGGAGACATGAGACATCCCTGTTTCAACCCAACTTTCAAAGAGAAAAATTCACTTAGTTCACCATCCACACACACTGCAGCCTTCGCACCATCGTACATACTCTTCACAGCATTCAACAACTTCCCATCTACTCCATATATTCTTAACACTTTCCACAATCCTTGTCTATCCACCTTGTCATATGCTTTCTCCAAATCCATGAAAGCCGCATACAACTTCTTTCCCTTCTCTAGAAACTTTTCCACTAAAGATCTAAGAATGAATATCTGATGTACACAACCTCTTCCCTTCCTAACATGTCGTAAAAGTACCCTTGCTAATACCAACACACCAGTTCAGTATGAGACAGCCCTAGCATGTATTCAGTATGGATGGTGGGTGTTAGCATGGGTGGTAGTGCCAAAGTGGTGGCATATGCAGGTGTATGGTATGTTGGAGGACTGCCAGGCCTTGGGAGCAGGCCTAAACCCAGAGTCGGACACGTAAAAAATTAGTAAAAAATATGCATGGCACAACCCTTGCTGATTACATTGGTCTGAATTCTCCACCGTCTACCAGTTTGTACACAAGAACAAAAGAACATAAGGAGAGAGGAGGGTAAATGCAGTGGGGCGGTTGGCCCATGCTAGGCGACTCCTAGAATGAGATAAGGATAGCAAAGAAAAGAGTAACTGAGCTACTAGAGTGAGATAAGGATAGCAAAGAGAAGAGTATCAGAACTACTATCATGAGATAAGGATAGCAAAGGAAAGAGTAACTGAACTACTAGAATGAGATAAGGATAGCAAAGAAAAGAGTAAATGAACTACTAGAATGAGCTTAGGATAGCAAAGAAAAGAAGAAAGATATACAGGGCGAAGTTTGAGTCACAGAGACTTTTACTTGATAACCTAAATCATGGGGAAAGGAAAAATATGATATATAAGGTGGCAAATCAGATGAAGAGGGATAATCGGGATATTATAGGTGAGCAGTGTGTGAAGAATGATGAAGGAAGGGTAGTGGTGAACAGTGAGGATATTAAAGATGCATGGAGAGAGTATTATAGCCAGTTGTTGAATGAGGAGTTTGACTGGGACAGGGAAGGTTTGGAGCCAGGAGATCCAGTGTTTGGCCCTTGGCCTTTGATTGATGCTGCTACTGTGAGTGAGGCAGTAGGCAGGATGAAGGTGGGGAAGGCAGCATGCGTGTCTGGGTTGACTGCAGAAATGTTGAAGGCCTCTGGAGATATAGGGGTGAGGTTAGTTACTGACCTGATAAATATGATTATTTATGAGTATGTTGTCCCAGATGATTGGCTGAAGAGTGTAATTGTAAATGTGTATAAAGGGAAGTGTGATGCCCTGGAAAGAGGAAATTATAGATGTATAAACTTTAAATCAGATAATGAAGGTAATGGAGAGAGTTTTAGATGGTATGATTAGAGAAAGAGTGAATATTGATGAGATGCAGTTTGGGTTTATGCCAGGTAGGGGGACCACTGATGCCATATTCATTGTTCGACAGCTTCAGGAAAAATATATTGATAGGAGAAGGGATCTGTATTTTGTTTTTGTTGATTTGGAAGGGGCCTTTGACAGAGTCCCTAGAGAGGTGGTGAAGTGGGCAATGAGAAAGCTTGGCTTGGAGGACTGGCTGGTTAGGGTGTTTATGGTTATGTATGTGGGTGCTCCCGCCCAGGTAAGAGTGAATGGAGATATGAGTGATGAGTTTTCCGTGAATGTTGGTGTGCATCAGGGATCAGTTTTGAGTCCCATGTTGTTTATGAGGGTACTTGAAGCCCTCTCACGTGACTTTAGAAACGGACACCCGTGGGAGATGTATGCTGATGATTTGGTGTTGATTACAGAGAACGAAAGGGAGGTGGAGGAAAGGTTTAGGAAGTGGAGAGATGGTATGGGGCACAAGGGCTTAAGAGTAATTGCAAATAAAACAAAAGTGATGATATCTAGTAGGGGAGTGAAAGATAGGAATAATAGATTGTTGGTGGAGAAGAGAGAGAAATTGAGGAGATGGAAGGAGCACTTTGAGGATTTGTTGAATGTAGAGATTGACAGCAGTGCGAGTATAAGTGGTTGGGGAATGGCTGGTAGAAGGAGAGATGAGAGGAGGGAGGAAGAGATCAGTAGGACGGAAGTAGTGGAAGCAATGAAGAAGATCAAGTTGGGGAAGGCCTCAGGAATTGATGGAGTGTGTGGTGAAATGCTGAGGTATGGAGGTGAGATTGTTGTGGAATGGATATGGAAGTTGTGTAGATTGGCTTGGGAAGAGGGAAGGGTTCCAGAGGACTGGAAATCACGTATAATTGTTCCTTTATATAAAGGAAAAGGGGAGAGAGAAGTATGTGGTAACCATAGGGGTATTTGCCTTCTTAGTGTGACTTGTAAAATATATGGTAGAATACTGAGTGGTTGGGTTAGGCATATGACAGAGGAGCTAGTTGGAGAAGAACAACGGGGATTTAGGAAGGGAAAAGGGTGTGTAGATCAGATATTTGTTCTAAGATGTTTAGTGGAGAAGTATCTAGAGAAGGGAAAGAAAGTGTATGCTGCCTTCATGGACTTGGAGAAAGCTTATGACAGAATATATAGGCAAGGTATGTGGAAGGTATTAAGAATATGTGGAGTGGATGGGAAATTGTTGAATACTGTGAAGAGTATGTGCGAAGGAGCTAGGGCTACGGTGCGAGTGGATGGTGAGCTGAGTGAATTAGTTTATATCAATGTGGGACTGAAACAGGGTTGTGTGATGTCTCCATGGCTGTTTAATATATACATGGATGGGGTTGTAAAGGAGGTGCAGGGTAGGGTAGTGGATGTGGGGGTGGCTCTAATGAATGAATGAATTTGGAAGCTTCCGGTGTTGCTGTTTGCTGATGATACAGTATTGTTGAGTGAAGATGAATGGGAGTTGCAAGGTTTGGTGAATGAATCTGGGACTGTGTGTAGGAGGAGGAAGCTGAAAGTTAATGTAAACAAAAGTAAAGTTATGGTGTTTGAGATGAATGAAGTCACAGAATGTACAGTGAGGTTGGATGGTGAGGATATGGAGAGAGTGAGTGCATTCAAGTATTTGGGTAGTGTGATGAGTAAGGATGGAACTTTGGGGGATGAAGTGCGTGAAAGGGTACAGCAGGGAAGGAAGGTTGTTGGTTCACTGAAAGCAGTGATGAGAAATAGGGAGGTGAGTATGGAAGTTAAGAAGTCACTGCAAGATAGTATTGTGATCCCTACCCTGACGTATGGAAGCGAGGCGTGGACCTTGCAAGAGGTGAACAAGTCAAGAGTGAGAGCAGTGGAAATGAGTTACTTGAGAGGAGCGTGTGGAGTGACATGGAAGGACAGGTTGACGAATGAAGGAATGTTGTGGGGTGGATGTGGATGTGGTAGAGAAGATTAGGAGAAATACACTGAGGTGGTTTGGACATGTGGAGAGAATGGAGAATGAAAGACTGACTAAGAGGGTGTATGTAGGTGAGGTGGAGGGAGGGGTAGACCGAGGATGAGGTGGAGGGATGGAGTTGAGAGGTATATGAGGGAGGGGGTGGTGAGTTGGGGGGGAGGGTAGTCAAATGGTGGGTGATAGCGACTTGGAGGCGTTTTGTCTGCGGCCACCCTTTGCGGGATTAGGGCGTCGGACTATAGATAGATAGATAGATGATATCTAGGGTTGGAGGCGGTACTGTCAAAGACAAGGGAGAGTGGCCATGTGCAGTTTGCCACATTGGCGTGGGAAGTAATTCTATCTTGTGCGGTATTTGTGATAAATAGGTGCACAAGAGATGCAGTGTTATCAGAGGTAGACTGCGAGATAATGCTGATTTTATGTATACGGCGTGTCGGGGAAGCAGGTGGAGATTGTCAGGCGTGAAAGGATTGAACTTGCTGGTGAATCTCTTGAGTGTGTGGAAGAGTTTTTTTTATTTGGGAAACATGTTGTGTGCTGGATGTGGGGCTGGAGCTAACTCGTGAGAAGTGGTTGGAAGAAGTTCAGGGAGCTCTTGCCTCTCCTGACATTGAGAGGACTCTCCCTACGTGCTAAGGGGTCTTTGTATGCAGCATGTGTTAGGAATGTAATGCTGTATGGTAGTGAGACCTTTGCAGTAAAGGAGGAGGATATTCGCCGGCTCAGACGTACAGAAATGACAATGATTAGGTGGATGTGTAGCGTGTCCCTGCGTGCAAGCTCTGGGGGGACTGGGTTCACGATGGAAGAGCTGAGAGGTAGGATGGAACTCGACTGAATTGACGTTGTGATGAAGAGGTAGATTGAGATTGTTTGGACATGTGGATAGGATGGGGGATGATAATTGGGTGAGGAAGGTGAGAAGTGTTAATATAGGGGGTGGGGTTATGAGGGGTAGACCGAGAAAGACATTGGACGAGGTTATTAAGTGTGACCTCAGGGTTAAGGGACTGAACAGGGAGGCTGCAATGGATCGTGCAGCATGGAGAGCCGCCATTAGGTGACCAAGGCCGACGAATGCGAGCATGTTGGAGCCTTTAAACCATATTTATCGTACATATCCTTAAATTTGTGAATTGTTTTGGCACAGTATTTCATTTGGTAGTGCATTCTGCTGATCAATTGCTATATTTGGGAAACTGAATTTCCTTACGTCTTTATCACCTCACTATGCAGTTTTTTTTGCAGTGTTCTCTTGCTGATGCATCCCCATAGGTTAAGTAATCATTTATGTCTGTTTTCTCCTTCCCTGATACGCATTTATATAGCATAATCATGTCACCTCTTTTCCTTCTTTCATGTAGTGTTGGTAGATTCAGTTTTTTTAGTCTTTCTTTGTAGCTTAGATCCCTTCAGCTTGGTACCCATCTTGTAGCAGCCCTTTGAACTTTTTCGATCTTGTCTATGTGTTTTTTGAGATGAGGACTGCAGACTACTGATGCATATTCCAGGGTTGGGCTGATGAATGATGTTATTACCTTTCTTAGCATGTCTTGATTTATGTATGTGAATGCTATTCTCATATTTGCAAGCAGTGTATACATGTTCCTTACCTTCTCACTGATGTGGTCAGCCAGAGATAGTCTGTTATTGATAATCACACCTAGGTCCTTCTCTCTTTCTGATGTGTGTAGGGTTTTATTTCCTAACTTATAATCCCAATCAGGTCTTTTTCCACTTTTACCAAGCTTGATTACATGACACTTGTCCACACTGAATTCCATTTGCCATGTATTACTCCATTTATGAAGTTTATTTCATTCTTCTTATAGCTCTTTACAAGAGTCTGTGTTAGTAATTCTCCTTTGTATTTTTGCATCATCTGCAAACATATTTAGATAGCTTTCATTTCCAGTGTTACTCTCTGTATCATTTATATACACTAAAAACATGATTGTTGCCAGCACTGAGCCCTGTGGAACTCCACTTGTCACTTCTCTTCCATGATGAGTAATTTCCCCTTAGTACTGTTCTCATTTCTCTTTTTATGAGAAAATCTTGCATGCAAACTTACTGTTTGCCTCGAATTCCTCCTTGATGGTACAGTGTCCATAAAAGTCTTTGGTGTGGTACTGTGTCAAATGCTTTCATGAAATCTAAATAGATACTGTCCACTCATCCTTCTCTTTCCTGTAATGTGTCTGTTACTCTGTCATAGTAGCTCAACAGATTAGTAACACATGATTTTCCTTTTCTGAAACCAAACTGTCTTTCTGTTATGATATTGTGTTCTTCTAGATGATTTACCCAAGCTTTTCTTATAAGCTTTTCTAATACCTTGCTTACAACACTGGTTAGTGATACTGGTCAGTGGTTGAGTGGATTTTGTCTATTCCCTTTCTTGAATAAGGGAACGATGTTTGCTTTCTTCCAAATATCAGGTAGTTTACCTTGTCTCAAGGATTTCTTGAAAATTAAAGATAATGGTTTACTTACTCCTTTGCACATTCATGTATCACCCAACATGAAATTTCATCAGGACCATTTGCTTTTCCTTTGTCTAATTTACTTAACTCCTCCTGTATTACTTTTTCTGATATTTGTATATCTGGTAATGTGTGTGGGCATGCATGTTCCACATAGTCCCTCTAAAAAAAAATTTCTTTAAAAACTGATTGGAAATTCTTTAGTGCTTCACAAATATCCTTCTCTTGTGTATAGGTGATTCCCTTGTCCGTAATGGATTGTATTTCATTTTTTACTTTGTATGTGTGTGTGTAATTCACCGGGTCGGTCAGGATCACTTGATGGTCGTGATTGTCAGCTTTTTACCCTCCCGGAAGGGAGCTGAGAGCTCATATAGTCCGATCTAAGGGCAAGGCTGTGACCTTCACACATGCACACACCCGTCCCCTTGCTCAAGGGGGACAGTAACCACCCACTTCGTCAGTGAAACTTTTCGCAACCTGAGCGAGGCGCGAACTCCCGTCCACCAGTTGGCAAGCGAGAACGCTACCACTGCACCAGCGAGCGGTGTGTGTGTGTGTCTAATGAGAGAGGAGGGGGAGGAAAGGGGGGGGGATGGAGGGGAGAGAGGAGGGATGGAGGGGAGAGAGGAGGTAAGAGGGGATGGAGGAAAAGTGTTTTTCAAGGAGGAGGAAGAGGGAAGGAAGATTGATGACAAGAGATGGAGAGAGAAGGATGAGAGAGGAAGGAAAGAAAAAAAAGAAAAAGGAAGGAGAGAGAGAGGTGGAGGAAAGATAGGGGGGGGAACTAGTGGGGGTGGAGGGAAGGGAGGATGTAAGGAGGGAGAGGGACAGGAGGAAGAGTGCTTTTCAGGGAGGAGGAAGAGGTGGAAGAAGGAAGACAAAGGAGAGAGAGAGAGAGTGTTGGAGGAAAGAGGGGGGGGATTACTAGTGGGGGTGGAGGGAAGGGAGGATGTCAGGAGGGAGGAGAATTGAAGGAAGAGTGCTTTTCAGGGATGAGGAAGAGGTGGAAGGAAAAAGGAAGGAAGGAGAGAGAGAGGTGGAGGAAAGAGGGGCTGTGAAGGGAGGGAGGAGGTGGTGGAGGGGGGGGAGGAAACTAGTGGGGGGGAGGGAGGGAGGGAAGGAATGTGGGGGTGGATGGAATGTGCCGGCTTTTGGTCAGTCACTCAGTCAGTCAGGCTCCAGCAGTCACATGGGAAGGGTATGCAATTTTGGTAAGATATTTTTCCTTTCTTTTTCCAGTAATTACCTTTCTCTCTCCATTAATTGCTTCTGTGGTGATGATATTGATTTTAATGTGTATTGTAAACAGGCCTGAGTGTTTCTAAAGCATACTCATGATTGAAAAGGTAAGAAAGTATCATGACAGAGCTGGGTGTGAACTCTGGGGTGGGGTGTATGTATGTGGAACTTGGGGTGTGTATGTGTAGTTTTTTGGGTGTGTATGTGTAGTTTTTTGGGTGTGTATGTGTGTAGATTTTGGGTGTGTGTGTAGATTGGGGTGTGTATGTGTGGAGTTTGGATTGTGTATGTGTATGGATTTGGGTGGGTGTGTTTAGATTGGGGGTGTATGTGGAGATTTTGTGTGTGTGTGTGTGTGTAGATTTGGGGGTTACTATGTGGAGTTTGGGGTATGTGTGTGTGGAATTGTGGTTTTGTTTGTGTATGGATATTTTGATATTTTTTGTGATTTGTGATGGCTTATAAGGAATATTCTTTTTCAGGAGTGTGAGTTGGGGAGAAGGCAGCCTGATAATGAAGAAGAAGAGAAAAAAAGATCTGGAGGGTTCAGTAATTGGCCATGCAACTGTAGAGAGACTGCTACCACAACCACAACTACCACTACCACAACTACCCCCTACCACAACTACCACAACCATCTTTGGGGGACATTTAATTGGATACTTACTAGGTGAATATGCCAGAACCTTCTCAATTTTATTATTATTATTATTATTATTTTATGCATGCTACCTGGAGGGGTTAGGTATATAACTTTCCCAGCTAATTTATAAAAATTTGAGTTTTTAGTGACAGACCCCCAGCCTTCACAGTTTATGGCCAAGTGTAGCCTGATTGGGAGGGTAATTTTGACTAGTAACCAAGGAGACTTATTCCATACTCATGACCAGGGCCCTCTGTAAAATCTCTAACCCCTTTTCTGTTAATGGCCAGGTGTAGTCAGATTGGGAGGGTAATTTTGACTAGTAACCAAGGAGACTCATGACCAAGGCTGTTCGTAAAGATCCCTAACCCCTTTTCTGTTACTTTATGGCCAAGTGTAGAGATTGGAAAGGTAATTTTGACTAGTAACCAAGGAAACTCATGACCAAGACTGTTCGTAAAGATCCCTAACCCCTTTTCAGTTACTTTATGGCCAAGTGTAGTCATATTAGAAGGGTAATTTTGACTAGTAACCAAGGAGCTTCATGACCAAAGCTGTTCTTAAAGATCTCTAACCCCATTTCAGTTACTTTTTGGCCAGGTGTAGTCAGATTAAATCATTCCATAACTAAGGTTCATAAAATTCCATGCAAAGACTATGTAAATATTCCTAACTCCTTTTTAGTTACTTTATGGCTGTGTAGTCAGATTGAGATGGTAATTTGGGCTAGTAACCAAGGAGACTCATTCTTTAACTAAGGCTAAAATTCCATGCTAGAATAATGTAAAGATCCTTATGCCTTTTTTCAGTTAATTTATGGCCAAGTGTAGAGATTGGAAAAGTAATTTTGACTATTAACCAAGGAGACTCATGACCAATATACTGTATTTCTGACCCTTTTATTCAGTTACTACTTGGCCAAGTGTTGTCAGATTGGAAAGGTAATTTTGACTAGTAACCAAGGAGACTCATTCCCTAGGACTCAAATTTCATGCGACAACTTTCCAAAAACTCCTAACTCCTTTTCAGTTAATGCCAGGTGTAGTCAGATTGATGCTTTTGATGCATATTTTGACTAGTAACCAAGGAGACTCATTCCCTAACCAAGGCTCAAATTCCATGCAGCAACTATTCAGAGATCTCTAACTCCTTTTCAGTCAGTGGTTGGCCAGGTGTAGCTAGATTGGAAAGATAATTTTGACTAGTAACCAAGGAGACTTATGACCAAGGCCCTGTGTAATGATCCCTAGCCTGATTTCAGTTACTTTATGGACAAGTGTAGTCAGATTGGGAGGGTAATTTTGACTAGTAACCAAGGAGACACAACCAAGGCCCTACGTATTGATCCTTAGCCTAATTTCAGTTACTTTTTGGCTAAGTGTAGGCAGATAGGAATGGTAATTTTGACTAGTAACCAGGGAGACTCATTCCCTAACTAAGGCTAGTATTCCATACAGGAACTATGTAAAGATCCCTCACCCCTTTTCAATAAGCTGATGGCAAGTAGTAGTCAGATTGATGGTAATTTTGACTAGTAACCAAGGAGACTCATTCCTTACTCATGACCAAGGAGGCTCTTCATAATTTTCAGTTAGTTTATGGCAAAGCTGTCAGATTTGGGGGTAATTCTGGCTAGTAACCAAGGAGACTCATTCTTGACTCATGACCAAGGCTTTGTAAAGATCCCTAGCCCCTTTTCAGTTAATTGATGGCCAGGTGAAGTCAGATTGGGAGGGCAGTTTTGACTAATAACCAAGGAGACTGTCACAATAGCTTTGCCCAGGTGTTCATTCCTTTGTATATTATTTCACCTAGCGCATTGGCAGAAAAAAAGCAATGGTATGGCTGTACATTCATCCCATAGCACTTCTTTGTGACTAGCATCATGTTCTAGTGTTTATCTGATAACAATTTAGCATCCTAGATGGAGAGATGGCAATTTTAGGCCAAGGTAGAGTAAAAGCAAGCTAGTAACCAAGGAGACTCATAGCACTTGTTCAGGACTAGCATCAAATTTGTTGTAAATTGGAATATTAACCAAGGAGACTCATCCCTGACTCAAAACCACAGCTCGTCAGATGCAACCACATATTCGTATTTTTTGTGGGAGTTAACAGTCAGATTTTAGCAGTTGTAAATTGGAATAGTAACCAAGGAGACTCATTCCTAACTCATAACTACAGCTCATCAGATGCAACCACATCTTCGTATTTTGTGTGGGAGTGACCAGTCAGATTTTAGTAGTTGTAAATTGGAATAGTAACCAAGGAGACTCATTCCTAACTCATAACTACAGCTTGTCAAATGCAAACACATCTTGGTATTCTTTTGCAGGAGTGACTGATTCAGAAGTGGCTATAGGTATAAAAACAACTTTCACTTTGAATACCTGGCTGTAACAAAATTTTATTAGAATATGATGCTATGCCCTTCTTTTTTGGTTTAAAATATCATAGCATCATGAATTTTGAATTGTAACTGTAGATGAGTAGAATGTTGCTAGTCATGAAGAAGTGCTGTGGAAAGGGTACTCTATAGCATTACCTTGTTCTGCTACTGAACAGTGTGAGATTGACTGCGTAAGGCAAAATATAGGCCAAGTAGAAGGTAGAAGAAGAAGTGCTATTTACTGTATAACTGTCTAATCTAAATGTGAATAATTTGTATTATGTTCCTACAATCATTGCAGTGGTGTTCCTGTGGCGGCCTTGGGTTTGTGTGGGTGTAAGTGAAGTACAAGAAAGCAGGGTTCCAGAGAGATGGCAGTGTGATGGCAGTTCAAGAGGAGTGAAGGGAGACTGCCTGGAGAACTCAGAGTAGCAGAGGGGCCACGACTGCTTGGAGAGGTTGAAATCTGTTTTGATGGGTATAGTACTGTCTCCTGTCTCTTTTTCCTGTCTCTTGTCTGTCCCTCTTGTCTTTGTCTCTCTTGTCTTTTTCTCTCTCTCATGTCACTCTCTCATGTCTGTCCCTCTTGTCTGTCTGTCTCTTATGTCTCTTTTCTGTCTTTCTCTTGTCTGCCTCTCCTGTCACTCCTGTTGTCTGTTAGTGTAGGCAGGTAACTATGGAGGGTTGAATTGAGCAAGGACACTCATTCTTACATATAGCCAAGAATGAGATGGAGGGATGGAGTGGAGAGATGGGGAGGGGGGTGTAAGTTGGAGGGATGGAGAGTAGATACAAGTAGATATGGGAGTGAGAATGTGTGTATGAGGGATGAGTGTGGGTAGATATGGTGGAGGGATGGAGATGAGAGGGGGTGTGTGAGTTGGAGGGATGGCAGTGAAATGGCAGAGGACAGGACAGTGTGGAGGAAATTTGTGGCCACACCTTACAGGATTAAGATGTCTGGCAATAAATAGATTAGATAGATATATAACTGAATTTTCATCAAGCACACTGTATTGATGTGGGAGTGGTAATGTCCAGTGAAAACATATAGTAACCAAGGAGACTCATTCCTACCTCCATAACTATAAAATTAATGAAACTGTAATCAATTAAGTACTAAATTTGTGAGAATGGGCCAGTTCCATCAGGTGAAGGACAGACTACAGTATAGCTAAGTGGCAAGATTATTTTTTCCTTGGTTAAGAAATCAAAGTGAGATGGAAGCACTGATTTTAGCCCATAAATTGGTATAGCTTTTTGTCCTTTTGTGGAGGGATACAGCTTAATGCCAGATTGACATTACCTTGCCTGTACACCTTTCCCATAGCCCAGAGGTCAGCAACCCTTAAAGCTACAAGAACCATTTGTTTTAAAGTTTCATAAAAATGCTGTCGGGCCCTGCTGTGGATGTCACTGCTTGCATTGCGCAGTTGACCCTTGTGCGGTGTGATGCGGTGAGGATCTGTCCGTTCTCCCCTTTGGGGAAGCAGCCTAGGTATATAGATAGAGATAGATAAAAATGTAGTACTCTTGGAGCCGCAATAAAAAAAATTCTGAAACTGAAATCTGCAGTATTCTAAACAAAACATTACGGTGATACTGTTTGATCTACTTGTAGTATAGATCTTTTGTTTCATAAAAATGTAGTACTCTGGGAGCCGCAATACAGAAAATTCTCATAAACCGAAATCTGCAGTATTCTAAATCTAAACAAAACATTACGGTGATACTGTTTGATCTGCTTATAGTATAGATCTTGTCAAAGCTGAATGGAAAATCTAATGTTGCCTTGCATGTGTAATATGATGCCTTTGTTCTGAAAGAATAAATGGTTATTTATGAAGCTCCTGGAGCCACAAAAGTGTCCTAAGAGCCGCGTGCGGCTTCTGAGCCACAGATTGCCAACCTCTGCCATAGCCCTTCTTTAACATAATTAACAAGTCATTTAGATACAGGTGTTAGAGCAGTTAACAGACTATACAGTAGACTATGCAAGAAAGATTAGGGAACAGTTGGTACGTTATGACCTAAGTTTTATCCAGTGTGGGTGAAGGCATTGGTAAAGTATATATCTACAGAGGTGCAGTCATAGAAATTTACTGTCCGTTGCATTGGGCATGTGGAGAGAATGAAGGATGGCAACTGGATCCAGCGGGGGAGAGGTGTGAGTGTTGAGGGTAGAGTGAAGGGGTAGATTGGGAGGAAGGATGGGGCTGGAGTGTATTGGTGTGATGAGAAGGGGGTAGACTGAGATAGTTTGGGAGGAAGGATGGGACTGGAGTGTAGTGGTGTTGTGATTAGGAGGGGTAGAGTGAGATGGTTTGGGCATGTGGAGAGGATGGGGGAAGACATTTGGGTGTGGAGAGTGAAAGGTGTGAGCATGGAGGGTAAAGTTGAGAGGCAGACTGAAAGACCTGGTATGAAGTCAGTGTCCTCAGGGATAAAGGGCTGGACAGAGAAGCTGCTAGAGATCAAGCAGCATGGAGAACTGCCATTAGGTGATCAAGGCTGATATATGGAAGCATCTTGGAGTTTTTATAAATGAATGAATGAAGGAAATAAGTTCCCTTTTCCCGCTCCATTAGGCAGGTAAAGATGTTGAGGTATAAATGTAAGTGCTTCCTCTATTATTTCTTTCCCTGTCCTTCCTTTCTGCACCCTTCCTCACTCCAGCATTAGGTGGAAAAGATCAGGATGAAGGAAAATGAAGATTGTTCCTAGCTAGTTTGCTGTTTGCATTTGCCTAACTTGAATAGGGAAGTATCTTTATACTGTATAGGAATAAATGCATTGGTTACTAGGCATATTTGGGTGTTAACATATTTCACTGAGAAACTTACTTACTAGAGCCCTTAACTCAGTTGTGGGTTCATGCTTATCTGGATATGAATCTAGGAGACTTCATGCTAAAATTCCCCTTCTGCAGTCCACCATCCTCCTCCTGAGAGATAGGTACATATGTGTATGGCAAGAATATTAACTGATAGACTCCTTGAAATGGCTGGTTTGATACAGCCTTCAGTATGTCCTTCAGCCTAAGATTTAACTTAGTGTTGATGGTTGAGGTAGCACTGGCATTGTAGTTCAAGGGTGGAGTTGTAAAGCATGTTTGTACTTTAGGGCAGTATGACGAGGGCAGCTTGATGACAGAGAAGGCCACCCTTGCTGTGGTGGTGTCGGGTGGTAGACATCCACCACCACCACCAGTGATGAAGGGGAGCAACTTGGCTGAATACTACAAGATGAGTATAACATTTTAAAATGTTATACTTAATCACTTAGGTGCCAGTCAGTTGAAATAACCATTGATGGGCCAGTGGAGTGTTTTATACATAATGTATAGTTTTCTGTAAATCTTGCTGTGGTGCTGCTTTTGCTAATTGCCAGTTGGTTGCAGAACTTGCCTCAGTAGGTGTTAGTCAAAATGCACTGCAACTTCAGCTTAAATAGCTGAGGAAGCTAAAGTTGCAAGAATCATGCAGAATATTAAAAACTCAATTTTGCTAAGTGGAATTATTTGCAGTAAGTGTGCTGCAGTTAAATTGGTAGTGCTAACAACCATATTCCAGGAAGTGATCACTGCCACCCCTTGTGCCTTAGGCTTTTCTTAACTTTTCCATGTAGTTTTAAGTCTTTGGAGACCTGCAACAGAAGCCATAGAGCTATTACTACCCCATCAGTAAATAAAATATCCCCAGAGCTGGATAAAACCACTGGCTGTGGCAGGAGTGAATAAACACACAACAGGAAGCTCCCTGACATCTCTTCTGTAATGATTTATTTTAGGGGTTAAACTTAAGTCAGTTGGAGACCCCTGCATTCAAAAGGAAGCTCCCTAACATCTCCTCCTTAGCCATTTATCTAGGGAAATCAGTGGTGTGATAAAGCCTTGTGTTATATGCAGATTTCTAAGTTCCATTGGTACTTGTTGTTCTCTCAAATGCCTTGATTTTATTTTTAATGGAGAGTAACAGTTGGGTGTGGAAGGTGATAAGTGGCAAGGTTGAGGGTAGGGGTGAGAGGCAGACTGAAAAAGACCTGGGAAGAGGCCATAGGGTGTGACCTCAGGGCTAGAACTGAATAGGGAGGCTGCCAGAGATTGAGCAGTGTGGAGAGGTGCTATTAAGTTATGAAAACCGACGCATTCAAGCATGTTGGAGCCTTTATAAACGATATGATAGCAGTATTTCCAGAGTCTATATAAACGATACGAGAGCAATATTTCCAGAGTCTATATAATCGATACGAGAGCAATATTTCCAGAGTCTATATAAACGATACAATAGCTGTATTTACAGAGTCGATATAAACGATACGATAGCTGTATTTCCAGAGTCGATATAAATGATACGATAGCTGTATTTCCAGTCTATATAAATGATACAATAGCTGTATTTCCAGAGTGTATATAAACGATACGATAGCTGTATTTCCAGAGTCTATATAAACGATACGATAGCTGTATTTCCAGAGTCTATATAAACGATACGATAGCAGTATTTCCAGAGTCTATATAAACGATATGATAGCTATATTTCCAGAGTCTATATAAACGATACGATAGCAATATTTCCAGAGTCTATGTAAACGAAACGATAGCAATATTTCCAGAGTCTATTAATCCTGTATTTTTTGAACTGAAGATGTAGCCTTATTAACCCCATCAGAGCTGTAAGTCCTCCCTGAGTTTTAAAATGCCTGGTGGTGGCAAGAATAAAACAATAAATCAATAAGGAAGAGGTGTTAGGGGAGGTGCTTCAAGAGTACCAGCCCCTGAGTTGTGAAAATTGCCAAGTACAGTAAAAGTCCCATTATTCGGCATCTACGGGACCAGGATGATGCCGAGATATTGGATTTACCGAATAATAAAAAACCTACCCACTCAGTACCTTAAATTGAACACTGTCATCACCACTTATGGTATTACAACTGTTTGGAGAGAGTATACTGTACAATACTGCAATCAATACAGTACTGTACCCGAATCTGAAATATATATATATATATATATATATATATATATATATATATATATATATATATATATATATAAATTAGTGACCATATACAAGTGTAATGACACAGTAGGCATACAAGTCAGATAACACTTCCTGGATGACCGAAATCATACGTAATATTACCTACCAGCTCAGTACATCATTTGTATTGGTGAACTCATCACTACTTATGTTATTACAAATATGTTTGGAGTGAGTGCTGTATACAGTATTTTTTCCAAACACAAAATAAAATAGTCGGAAAATTGCATAAAATAGTGAAGGAACATGAATTGGTAAGGTCTTTCTGATGCAAGTTAATCGTACATTTAGCATTCATTCTTTTCTTCGTTTTTTTTGTTTACGTGTGAAAGGGAAAGTATTGATGGAAACAGTAATGTATTCCATTAACCCCTTAATAACCTCCGGCATTGAACAACCCATTACAGTGTCAGGTGGTTGTGCTGCTGTGTTTACTGTAGATGCCTGGTGGTGTAGTGGGTTAAGGTGGTCCAGCCAGATGTGCTGTGGAATATGAATAGGTCTGTTCACCTGTGGGAAAGCTAACAGGTCTAGAAGTGGTACTTTTTTTTTTTTCTCTCCAAGGAAAGTGTAAATATCTGCTCTTGGAGAGCTTTGAGTGATTTTATGAAATACAAAGCTGCTCGGCCTGAACTTATATTGATTTATCATGTCAGCCATTGCCTAAGCTGACTATTGGGTGCATTTCAGTTTGACTTTAAGGAGGCATTGTAGTGGCTTATGAAATACAAAGTTGCTCAGCTTGAAATTTTGATTTGATTTGATAGGTCAGCTGTTGCATCAGCTGATTATTAAACAGTTGTCAGTTTTGGCCATAAGGAGGCATTTTAATAAGTTTCACATTCTGAGTTTGAAAGAGAAACTTAAATATTGACCGCAGTCTGTGCAGATAGGCTCTGGTTGTTTAGGTACAGAATTTAAACTTGTGATCTTGAGTTTAGGTAATCCAGTTGGCTGGTGTTTGAAGGTTAGGTTGTGTGTGTGTGTGTGTGTGTGTGATATTAGGTCAGTGGGTGTAGGTGTAGAGTAGGTTAGTGGGTGTTGTAGGTTAGGTCAGTGGATGTGGGTGTAGATAAAAACACAGCTAATGTGTTGTTGTATTTACAGGAAACAGATGGCGTCCAACAAGATCTATGAAGAAGATATCAAGATGGCAAGATGAAGCCAGCTGGGTAAATAAGCCAGCTGGGTAGAGGAATATGCTGTATGTGTGAAGAAGATTGGTAATGTGTTAAAACTTCATCTCAATCACTTTGCTTTAACTTGGCCTAAAAATACCTTGCTAGTCACGAAGTGCTGTGGAAAGGTTTCAGCGACCTAAAATTACCATCTTTGAATCGTGTTTAGCTATATTGTATTAGATCACAATTAGTGATGTTAGTCATGCAGTGTGGTGGAAAGGTTGTCAAGCCAGTGAACTAAGTGAAGTCAGCTGTCAAAGGATATGTCTTGGCCAAGTTTAAGTGAAAGAACTGTAGTTGTGTGTACAGAAAGTCCTCGTTTATGCTAGTCATGAAGAAGTGCTGTTATCATGTACTTTAAATCGAAGTAATTGTCAATGTGTTCCCTGGCTGGTTTATATGGTAGTGCTGAAGTGATGAATTTTGTGGCCAGGAGAACAGGAACATGTTGGTCAGCTGGCTGAATTGGCCCTTATCCTGTAGTCCACCAAATTCCTTTATGGGATGATAGGGAGGTATTAGACTAGTAACCAAGGAGACTCGTGTACTCCACCAACCTTGGAGGATAAGGGAGGGAATTGGGGCATGTTTTGTTTGATGGCATTGTGAATTGAAGTACGTTGTTGATCAACCCCAGTCTGCCTGGCCAAGCAGACCTATCAACCACAGGCAAGCAACAGCCTTGCCACCTCATTTAATGAACCAGTGTTCCCTTGTGGCTGACAGTGCCCTGCAACGGCAAGGTGCGTTGAATAGTGTGGAGGTTCGGTTCCTGGATGGATGCTGCATTTGCATAATCCAGTTAACATGGGCACCATAGCAGGCCCCACATCACCCCATTATTTGGTGATATGGTTACCACCCAACATTGTAAATGGTTTACTGGGCTGCAGGAAACCATTAGGCCTGTCACCTGGTGTAAAACCACATGAATGATAAAGTTGAAGGAAGAATAGGTAGTACTACAGTGCAACCTCAAAAGTTTGCAAACCTCTAAAGGTCAGTTGCTTTAATTTATGAAAAATGTCATTTTTATTTACCAAAACTTGCTCAGAAATAACCAGAGACTAGTAAAAAAAAAAAAAAAAAAAAAATACCCAGCTACACCCATCTGGTACTGATGACCTCACCATAAAGCGTGTGGTCACCCATAATAATAATAATTTCCTTTCCTCCTCTTGGGTAAGCTCTTTATTATTTGAGTCATTTTTATCGTATCCAAATTTGACTATAATTGTGGCTTCAAACAGGTGTCCTGGCTTTACCAGTTAGTGCAGTGCTGGGAACAAAAATGATGCAGTATAAGAATGCAGCCACAAGTACTTAGTGTGTGTTGTGAAATGACTGGTGATGGAAACTACCATGTATGACAAATTTGACAGTTCTGTGCTGTACCAACAGAAACTAGATCAAATAACTCATTGCAGGTGTTATCAAAGATAGCGGTGGTGTTAAACCTGAGAGTGTATGACATTACAAAGCACTGTGATACGGTTTTTAAGTTTTGGAGTGGAATTATGGTAAATATTCCTTTATCACACAACACCATGCAACACCACTTGTCAGACGTCAACTGATTTTATTCACTTTTGACTGAAGCATGATTGTTGGTAGGCAGCAGTCTTAGTGTAATTCTAATAGATCATTTGCATCACAGTTAAACCACTGTGCAATCTATTTTTGAGTAGATATAAACCACCACCATTTTCCATTTTTTTTTCACACACACACAATGTACTTATGTATTTCATCACTGAGATTGCAGTATTTCTGCAAGATTATAGTAATGCAGACTGGCAGTAATTGTACGTATCATAAAATGTCATAAAATAAACTGTGTAATCAGTGCACAATATGTGAAGTGTAGCATCACGTATGGGTTGGTTATATGGTTACCACCCAGCATTGTAAATGGTTTTTTGGCTTACAGAAAGCCATTAGGCATGTTACTCAATGTAAAGCCACCTGAAAAGGAAGGAGTAATAAAAACTGACAGGAAAGATGTGAGAAATAGGGAGAGAGAAGGACAGAAACAAAAATAATGGAGATAGTGGGCAGTGCTACATCAAGGAGTGGATGGTGGTTGCTGAAAGATGTAAATATTCATGTTCAGTACTGTAGTTTTTATGTAAATAAATGAATGCATAATTACTGTTCCTTACGACTTACTGATTGATATTAAATATGAATAGAACTGCAAAGTGTTTTAGAACAAGGGGACATACACAAGATGAGGAAAGGAAATGTGAAAGAAACACTTTATGGTTTGTAGCGATTATTGTACTGGTCCTTGAGTTAAGAGATGAGAAATGGTAGTGTTAATGGAAAAGTGGATGCCTGAAGCCAACTAGTTAGCCCAGACTACAATGTTTGTGTCAAAAGCATGTCTAAACCATGAGAATTAAGACAGCCACAGAAATGCTTTATTAAAAGTTCAAATTGTTCAAAACTTCCAAAAGGACACAAGAACTTCGAATTTAAGAGGTTGCACTGTATATCGAGTGGATGATCACAGTCACCTACCACCTGCAGGACTAGTAACCAAGGAGACACATGAAAGCAAGCCTCCTGTACCTGTAAAGTGTGTTGCTATAGCACATTGATATGACTAGTAGCCATAACCAAGGAGACTGCCACCTCATGAAGGCAACGTTCTCCATTGTCTGTTAAATTTGTTATAGCATATCAACAAACCTGAGAGATCCCTGTTCCCTTTTGTCTCAGTTGATGGCAGTGTGTAGTGTGATTGGAGGGTTGATACGACTAGTAACCAAGGGGGATGGTATCTAGGGCTGGTGGTGGTACTGTCAAAGCTGAGGGAGTGTGGCCATGTGTGGATTACCACTAGGGTGTGGGAAGGAATTACAACTTGTTCAGTGTTGGTGAGAGGCTGTGTATGTGGTGTTAGAGGTAGACTGTGAAAACTGCTGACATGGTGTGTGCAGTGTGTCGGGGGGAGCATATGGAGATTTCAGGTATGAAAGGATTAGTCTTGCTGTTGAGTGTGTAGAGGATTTTTTTTTTTATTTTTTTTGAGGACATGCTAGGTGCTGGAGGTGGAGCTGGTGTTAGCTGTGTGGCTAGGATAAGGAGTGGCTGGAGGACGTTCAGGGAGTTGTTGCCTCCTGACATTGAGAGGGCTATCCCTCAGTGCTAAGGGATCTTTGTATGTGGCATGTGAGACCTGGGCAGTGAAGGATGAGGATGTTCATAGGCTTAAACATACAGTAATGACAATGATTAGATTTGTTTGTAGTGCATCCTTGAATGACAGGCCTTGGGAAGGGTGTTAGGACTGCAGTTGAAGAGTTGAGAAGAAGAATGGGACTTGAATGTATTGATGTAGTGATGAGGAGGGATAGGTTGAGATGGTATGGACATGTGGAGAGGATGGAGGGTGAGAGCTGTGATTGTTTAGGGTCGAGTTGTGAGAGGCAGACTAAAAAAAAGACCTGAGATGAAGTCAGAGTGAGACCTCAGGGATACGGGACTGGACAGGGAGACTGCCAGAGATCAAGTGGTATGGAGAGATGCCATTAGGTGACCAAGGCTAACTTATGCAGGCATGTTGAAGCCTTTGTAAGCAATAGGAAAATAAACGAAGTAACCAAGGAGACAGTCATACCTCATAGTTAAGGACCATCAAACAATGCAACCCCTCTCCATTTTTTTTTTAAATCGGTACAACCCCTCTCCATTTTTTTTTAAAATCGGTACAACCCCTCTATCTATCTATTTATTTTTTCAAACAGTGCAACCCCTATCCCCCTTATCATTTTTTTTTTTTTCCATCATAGTGTAACCTCTCCCCCCCCCTTTTTTTTTTTTTTTTTTTTTTTTTTTTTTTTTTTTTTTGGATAAGTGTTTCTGTAAAGCTTAGTCAGGGTGCAGAATTTGCCATTACCAGTTGTATGGTGGGAATACTGTTAGTTTAGGCCATACCTGTGGCTAAACGAGGACATCTGTATATGCACTGTACAGTATTTGTGGATGTGGGAGCATCTCTTGGCCAGTCAGTCAGACCATGTGATTTTTCAGCAGAACTTCACTCGTGTAGATTTTAATATATTGCGGCCCTTCATGATCCCACATCCATTACTTATATATTTATATGTGCTGACCATTCTTTATTCTAATAAATGCATCTTTAATGTAAATGCTTCTTTAATATAAATGTTTCAATATTTTGTGTAGTGGAGTAGAGTTTATCGCCTTTTAAGACTAATGAAAAACAGCTTGATTTTGACAAGGCAGTCTTATAATTTCCAATACAGTATTTGAAAGGTAGTAAAATTAATTGTACTTTTTAAATCTAACGTCAGTTGCTTTGCCAATGAGTGAAATATTGCTGCAGCTTTAAAAAAAATAAATAAATAAACACAACCAAAGAGCTGCAGCTAAAAAAAAAAAAAAATGCATGCTCCTGGTGCAGGCCAAAAATTATTTGAAACATCTCGACATATTGCATCAGTGGCACATAGTGATGCAGCTTGCCAATTTTTATTCCATCTGACTACAACTGTTGCATGTTTATCTCATTTGTACTGCTGTGTCAATGGTCACTGCCCCTCCGAAACGTCTGCTTGCATCCCTCCACCACCCTGGCGGGTGCGTAGCACCTGTCTATCAGCAAACTCTCATCCCTTTTCTGTCCAGCTATCAAATGCAGGAGTTAACCTTCATGTACGCAATAGGTCAACTCTGGAACTGCTTTTCACTCTTCCTACTGCCTATGACCCTCCAGTCTTTTTAATGCTGTGTCCAGGCATCTCAAGATGAACAATCATGAATTTGGCCCTTAACTTAGTTTTTTGTTGGAGGGAACAGTCGTTCAGGTTTTCTAGCATTTGGTTCCCTCTTCCCTGCATAAAATAATGATTTAAATTGTTGTGGGAACAACATTGCCTAAAAATTACCTGCTGTAGTGTTCATCTGTCATGTTGGACTAAAAGACCTGTTGCCTGGGTCTGAATGGCTTGGTAGGCCAGGAATAGCATTACTGATTTTATACATACAGTACTTTATTAGTTGCCTACTTGCACCAGACCATGAGCAATAGATTTAAACTTCAGCCAGTCTTGGTTAAGATGTGTGTCTGTTTATGACCAAGAAATTAACAAGGGTTATATAAACTGTAGCAGCCAGTTCATAAGTAACCTTGTAATTTTTTAGAAGTGCCATTCCAAGGTTTTTTAAGGGAATGAAGTCTTAAAAGGCGAGAAATATTACTTCATATAGTGGCCATATCACTTTTTTTTTTTTTTTTTTTTTTCAAAGATCTGTTATTGGTAGGTAGGTTATGGCAACATTCCATGAGTTTAGTAAGAAATCATATGTCATTTGGTTGTCTATGCTCCATAAATTAGAACTGGGAGACTGAGGGATGGAGTGGAGTGGGAGAGAATTAACTAGGAGTGTATGAGAGTGAGGTAGGAGGGGAGACCAAGGATGTGATGGAGGGCTGGAGTGAGAGACTAAGGGCCAATTCACACTATACGGTTCGTCTTCGTAGGGTTACGGTTCATTTGCTATGTCACTGTTCACACTATATGTCCATGATCTCGTCAGTCTGCGTGCAGCTGTGGCTCCGACAAGAAGCCTCAGAAATTAGTGTAAAGCAGCTTCCTGCAACTTTAATTTTTGCACAACTACTTAGGTGACAATGCCACTGATGTTACAGCCATGAATGTCACGAACAATGCAAGCTCTTTAGTAGACAACTAGACAGGGAGGAAATGCTCCACAAGGTGCATTCCTTGTAAAAGAAATTTAAAAGATTCTTGAAGTCCCACTGGTTCTCTTCCATGGGCATAAAGAGGGTTGAGAGAGAACCTACCAATGGTTATTAACAGGATGTTGGGAGAACCTGTGAATGGTAATGGATAGGGTGTTAAGAGATACCCTATGAATGGTAATGAATAGGATGAAGGATAAAATGCTATTTGTCACACTGTTATAATAAAATAGTGAAATATTTAAATATCTTACCCAATTTTTCCAATCCCTCCTAATAATTTCCATATTTTTTCTTTCACATGGTTATCGTTGTATTTTCTGTTGCCCATGTCATATAGTTCCTTGTAGCCTCTGACCAGTTCTAATAACTTCTCGTCACTCATGACTACTTATAGTACTGTTCACAGCCAAAAGCATTGACAGGCTAAAGTTGTCCTCTGTTGTCTGTAAACACACCGTGACTGATACGTATTGATGTTCACAATGATTGGTGGAGGTATGGAGCGTTTCCATACGTATACGTTTCGTTCATTAGAGATTTCTTCCAAACGTAGGCGATCCGTACGAGTGAAAGCCGCACGAAAGATGAACAATAAACGGAAAATATAGTGTGAACAGCCCCATTGATTTCGATAAAATAATTAACGTACGAAAGCTGTACGGAGACTAACCGTGTAGTGTGAATCGGCCCTAATGTGTGAGGTGGAGGGGGAGGGGAGAGGGAAACTGAGGGATTGAGTAGAGGATGTTGTAAATTGAAATGGGATGGAGAGGGAAACTAACTAGAAGTGTATGTGAGTAAGGTGGATGTGGGGTAAGAGGGAGGGGGAGACTGAGGATGAGATGGAGGGATGAGTGGAGGTATATAGGAGAGGAGGGTGTAAGTTGGGGGTGGAGTATGAGAGTGAGGTGGAGGGATGGAATAGAGGTATGAGAGGGAGGTGTAAGTGGGGGGGATGGAGAGAGAGACTAAGTAGGGGTTTGTGAGAGTGAGGTGGAGGTGGGGAAAGTGGCAGGGGGAGACTGAGGATGAGATGGAGGGATGGAGTGGAGAGGTGCATGAGAGAGGAGGGTGTAGGAAGATTAATTCTGAGAGTGTATGTGAGTGAGGTGGAGACTGAGGATGAGATGGAGGGATGGAGTGGAGAGATATATGAGAGGGGGGCGTAAGTTGGGGGAATGGAGAGTAGGAAACTTCATCAGGAGGGTGTATGTGAGTGAGATGGAGGGAGAGGCAGGGAGTGTAATCTGGGGGGAGGGCAGGTAGATGGCAGTGGACAGGGAGGAGATATGTACCCTCACAGGATCAAGGTGTCTGGCTATAGGTAGATATAGCATGTCCACACTTTCACATTGTTATAGTAATATGGCCATTATATTTTTACAGTTTTATTTGTTTGCTTGAGATTATACTCTGAACTTTAGCTTGGCCTAAAATTTTAAATATTTCCAGCCTGAATTATGAGTTGTAAATTTCTTAAAACAGGATAGTAGGCACAGTGTGAAAAGGATTATGAGTAATAGCACTGCCTTTCTGTGCCTCGAGTTACTCTTATGTGGCACAGCTGGAAAAGACTGAGAAATTGGGCCAAGTTAGTGAAGAGTAAATATTGTTGAGTGGAATGTGATTTTGTTGTTATTTAACATGCATCACAACCAGTCCATGTTGGTATTTTTGAACCTCTTCAGTACTGTTACATCATTTCTCAGTGTATTGTAGCTGTGTCCCAGATGATTTTAATCTTGCTGCTGCCAGACGATTTTACTCAGCTTAGGAAGGGGGTCTGATACTGAAGGGAGGCTATGTCTCCTCCAGTATGAGATCGCACTCCAAGCTGAATAAAATTGTGTGGCATCAGCAGGAATAAAATGTCCTCATACTGAAGGGGTTAATTGGCTCATGTCTTTTGTATACTGTATGTCATGTTGATTAATGGTCCACTGCTTCCGGTTTAACATGCCTTAGCAAACACAACGTTGCGTGGTGCACACCGTGTTTAGCAATGCATGTTAAGTAGCCCTTTTGATCACTCTGTTGTATGCCATGTGTTCTTGTATAGCTCTGCCTGGCATTAGCTGGGCAGAGCAATATAAGACATGGCATCTACACAGTGATTTGAAGGGCACGGTCTTGGAAGCATCTTGGGGTAGGGCGCAGAACCTATCTCGATAAATCGGCCACGAAAATACGGACTGGCAACCCTCCCTTGGGGCTCCCAGTCCTTATTTCTCTGGCCGATTTATCGAGATAGTTTTTTTTTTTCACCTTCTTCACTTAAATGTATCTTAGTGGAAATAAATCCAATGTATTATTACCATGTCTTTATTATATACATATACCTTTTTTGTATAGTACTTATATATGTATAGTACTTATATATGTATAGTACTTATTATATGTATAGTACTTTGAAAAATATCAGAAAGAGAATACCAATAGACATGAATAGTATATGAAGGAGACATCACTTCATACTATTCATGTCTATTGGTATTCTTTTTCTGATATTTTTCAAAGTACTATACATATATAAGTACTATACATATATAAGTAATATACATATATAAGTAATATACATATATAAGTAACTTATATTCAAAATTTAGCACTTAGAAAAAATTATGAACTTAAAAGGACAATATACAAAGACATTAAAGAATAAAAGAAACATATATTAAAAACAAAAAAAACAAGACACATGGAGCAGGACAGAGGAGAGATGACAGGGCAAGAACAGCAGGACATAGAACATGACAGGGAAGGACACAGCACAGATGACAGGGCAAGAACAGCAAGACATGACACAGATGATGGAAGGACAGAACATAGATGATGGAAGGGCACAAGGCAGGTCATAGCAAGGTAAGACAAGCAGGATACAGCAAGAGATGGAAGGGCAGGACACCATAGGCAAGAACAGCAGGACACAGGGTAAGAATAGCAAGGAGGGGAGGACAGGCCAAGGATGGCAGGGTACAGCAAGAGTGCAGATGACAGTGCATGGGTGTAGGGCAGGACAGGGGTGGCAGGGCACAAAGCACGACATAGCACAGATGATGGAAGGGCACAACAGGAGAGGTCATAGCAAGGCAAGACAAGCAGGATACAGCAAGAGATGGAAGGGCAGGACACCATAGGCAAGAACAGCAGGACACGGTAAGAATAGCAAGGAGGGGAGGACAGGCCAAGGATGGCAGGGCACAGCAAGAGTGCAGATGACAGTGCATGGGTGTAGGGCAGGACAGGGGTGGCAAGGCAAGACAGGGCATGGCTGCATATTGCAAGGGTGTAGGGGAGGGCATGGCTGCATACTGCAAGGGTGTAGGGGAGGGCATGGCTGCATACTGCAAGGGTGTAGGGGAGGGCATGGCTGCATACTGCAAGGGTGTAGGGGAGGGCATGGCTGTACAGTGTATTGCATGGGTGTAGGGGAGGGAAGAAAAGTGCAAGGGTGCAGGGGAGGGAAGAAAAGTGCAAGGGTGCAGGGCAGGTCAGTGATGGCAGGACAGGGGTGGAAGAAAAGGACATGGTTGACAGAACAGGGATGGAACGACAGGACAAGGATGACAGGAACAGCAAGGGACACCTGGTAAGGCAAAGCAAGGGTGGGGGTGGTAGGGTGGGTTGCAGGGTGGTAAGGTTAGGAAGAGGAAGAAAGAGGGGAGGAAGGGGAAAGAAGAAAAGAGAGAGAAGGACGAGGAGAAGAGGAGGCCTAATACAATAAGAGGAGGAGAGGAAGCCTAATACAAAAAGGGGAGGAGGAGGAAGAAAAGAAAAGAATGAGGAGGAGGAGGAGGAGGAGGAGGAAGAAAAGAATGAGGAGGAGAAGGAGGAAGGAAGAAAAGAATGAGGAGAAGGAGGAGGAAGGAAGAAAAGAATGAGGAGAAGGAGGAGGAAGGAAGAAAAGAATGAGGAGGAGGAAAGAAGAAAAGAATGAGGAGGAGGAAGAAAAGAGTGAGGAGGAGGAAGGAAGAAAAGAATGAGGAGGAGGAAGGAAGAAAACAATGAGGAGGAGGAAGGAAGAAAACAATGAGGAGGAGGAAGGAAGAAAAGAATGAGGAGGAGGAAGGAAGAAAAGAATGAGGAGGAGGAAGGAAGAAAAGAATGAGGAGGAGGAGGAGGAAGGAAGAAAAGAATGAGGAGGAGGAGGAGGAAGGAAGAAAAGAATGAGGAGGAGGAGGAGGAAGGAAGAAAAGAATGAGGAGGAGGAGGAGGAAGGAAGAAAAGAATGAGGAGGAGGAGGAGGAAGGAAGAAAAGAATGAGGGGGAGGAGGGAGGAGGAGGAAGGAAGAAAAGAATGAGGGGGAGGAGGGAGGAGGAAGGAAGAAAAGAATGAGGAGGAGGAGGGAGGAAGAAGAGGAATGAGAAGAATGAGGAGGGGAAGAGGAAGGAAGAAGAGGAAAAGAACAACAAGGAGGAGAAGAGGAAACCTAATACAATACGGGGAGGAAGAGGAAGGAAGAGAAGAACAACAAGGAGGAGAAGAGGAAGCCTAATACAATACTTAACTATATGAAGTACTAAAACACACAGAGAATAAACACTCAACTTTGTTTTCCTTTGTAATATTAATGCCAGCAAGGGGTATCATTAGTTTATGCTTCAAAAACTGCTTGTGGGTCAAATAATAATAATTTACTGGCAAACCCCTATCAGTAATTCCTCATTTAAGATACTTTCACTAAGCACAGTCTCTCTCTTAATGTCACTCAAAAATACACTTTTCACAAACTTCTTAATTAATCTCAAAGGTGTGCTGTGAAAGATCAATGTTAATTCATCTAAAAATACAATTTTTTTAAATTTAACACAAATAAATCTTGCTAGTTAGTTCTGTCTTGCATATGATCCTTAAATGCTGGAGAAGAAGTTCCTCTTGCTGGAACCCGACCCTAACTTCACGCAATCAGCAATTTACGGGAATATATATCAATTATTAAATGAAGAATTACTTACTGCTGGCATTATACACAAACAAAACTCACAATTTACACATATTCTGTTTTTAACTGTGTGGAAAATGTGCCACTAGATCTCAGATGATGTGTTTATATATACAGTATTTCAAAGCTATGCATATATATACTGAGGTGTACATGATGGGCCTGTAGAAACAGTTCAGTATTTTTATATCATTTGTATCGTACCATTCATGAAGGCTCCAACATGCATTCATTGGCCACAGTCACCTAATGGTGGCTGTCTATGCTGCTCAATCTCTGGCAGCCACCCTATGACCTTGTCTCGTATTTTTTTTCCAGTCTGCCTCACAACCCTACCCCCGAAATTCACACTTCTCACCTTACGCACCCAATTGTTATAAAATTGCGGTGCAGGGCAGACACCTTCAGATGGTGGCACTGATATAACCAGGCCGTGTCCAGTGAAAAGGGCTAGATGCTCACTCACTGACCATTTAAGCACTTGGAATCCTGACTACCTCATATATTTCTCCCTACATAAGTGCTTCAAAATTATCAACTCCAGGACTTTCCTATTCCAGACCAACACCACTACAATACCAGTTGGTGTTCTCAGTGCCAAAAATCCCTCGTGGCTAAACACACAGACACAGGACAACAAGGGGACTCTCAATGCAGAAAAACACGAACACATAAATCACCACCACAACCCAACAAGACCTCCACACAGAGTTATAAGGCTGCCTCCTCCCCCCAACCTCACTATGTACCTCTTCATAATAACTAATCCCATGAAACAGTGAAATTTTTAGTACTGAGACAGGAATGAGTCTCCTTGATTACTAGTTCAACTGACCCTCCAGTCTGGCCCCACTTTGTCAGCGGAACATAAAAGCATTACGGCCATTCAAACCACCAAGGAAGTTGTACTAGACCTATTACTTGACCACTGCCCCAAATCAGAAAGTTACCTAAATCCAAATAAAATGTGCAACCATTTTTATTTTTCCTCCTTTTTTTCTTATTTCCTTTTTTTTCTGTTAATAATTTACCCTGTACATACTGCCTACCTAGCCACTACAGCCATTCAAAGCCTTTAACACTGCACGCCAGCACTAAATTTCACAAGACATAGTCATTATTTTTTTTCTTGCCCCTAACACGGCCCCCATTCAGAAGGAACTGTGCTGTGAAAATACATGGAATTTCACAGTACAGGTCATCGGCTCCGACCACCTGCACTTGTCGCAGTCCGCCGATGGCTGTGGCCGTCAACCTCTTATTTTTTTTTTATTTTTTTTTTAATTCCAGTACTTTATTATTTCAGAGTGTACACAGCTTTTTTTATAAATAAGTATATATATATACAGTACTCTATTTTTATTATTTCACACTGTACCTAGCTACCTATACACACAAGGCCACTACTGACATCCAAAAATCTGCAGCCAAACAGGACCCTTCAAAAACCATCACCAGATACCCACCCTTCACAAACAACCCTACCCAGAGAAACACGAATACACCTACTCTCTCTCACCCTCTCTTTACTCTAACTTTGTCTAAAAATGCCTTGTGCTCTCTCTCTCATGGATCTATCTATCTATCTATTGCCAGACGCCTTAATCCCGTACAGGATGGCCACAAATGTATCACCTCTCTCATGGATGCTGGGTTGTAAGCATAGTATATAAACACTAAAATACGATGCTGGTTATGAAGAAGAGCTATGGAAGGCATGTAATAAAAACTTGCATTACAAAAATTACTTTTAAAAAATCTGTAAGCCAAGAAACTTTACAATGCTGGGTGGTAACCATATAATCAAACCATATGTGCGTCCTATGTGTCAACAAGTGGGTTGGTGAAGGGCTAGTGCCCCTCCCCATAAATAAAAGTCAAATGGCCCCCCCTTACGGGATTATGGCAGCTGGTAGTAGGCAGACAGATAGATAGATATTCTCATCCTATACCCAACACTAAAATTCACAAGGATACATATTTTCTTTCCTACCCCCTTAAAACGGCTCCCATTCCAACAGAACCATACTGTGAAAAACATATGGAATTTCACAGTACAGGTCACCGGCTCCGTCCACCTGCAATACCTGTAGCCGAAGTGCAGATCCACCAGTGGCTGTGGCCGTCATCCACTTTTTTTTTTTTTCTCTTTTCTAAATTTATTTCTACTACTTCAGACGGTACAGAGCAACTACCTAGATATACATGGCCACTACAGCCAAACAGAAGCCTTCAAAAACCATCATGAGACACCCACCCTTCAGACACAACCACATCCAGAAAAACACAACCTATACTCTCTCTCTCTTTTTACTCTAACTTGGTCTAAAAATGCCCTGTGCTCTCTCTCATGGATGCTGTATTGTAAGAATACAGTATATAAGCACTAAAATATGATGCTGGTTTTGAAGAACAGCTATGGAAAGCATGTAATAAGAACTTACAAAGAGTACTTACAACCTATTCTCATCCTATACCCAACACTATTTTTCAGAAGGATACACATTTTTTCCTACCCCCTTAAAACGGCCCCCATTCCAAAGGAACTGTGCTGTGAAAAGCATATGGAATTTCACAGTACAGGTCACTGGCTCCGACCATCTGCAATACCGGTGGCCTAAGTGCAGTCCAGTAGCCCAAGTGCAGTCCACCAAGTGGCAGTGGCCGTCATCCACTTTTTTTTTTCTTTCTTTTTAAACTTTATTTCTACTATTTCAGACGGTACATAGCTACTACTTAGATATACAACAGAAACCTTCAAAAACCACCACCAGACACCCACCCTTCAGACTCAACCATACCCAGAGAAACACAACTCTAACTTGGTCTAAAAATGGCTTATGCTCTCTCATGAATGCTGAGTTGTAAGAATACAGTAAACAGGCATTAAAATATGATGCCTGTCACAATGAAAAGCTATGGAGTGAATGCAGGTCTAATGTTTTGTTTCTGCCAGTGGGACACGTTAAAAATAAAATACCAAAACATGAAAATTTGTGCCAAGTTAGAGTGAAATGAGTATACCCAGACTTCAACACAATCATCATCTTTCTCTACTTCAATGCCAACACAATACACAACTCACACACAATGCACTATGCCCACAGTGTAATGCTTCCTGCCACACCACACCACACTCACATTTACCACAGTGTAAGGCCTCCCCCCCTCACCACAACATACTACTACAAACACTCACCACATGTACCACAGTGTAGGCCTCCTCCCACACACCACACCACACTACTACAACAGACAATCCTTCAACATATACCTTTGGGGCTGCCAGGGTTTCTGTAGTCAGTCAAGTGGGATTACAAGCCAAGATTTACTAATACATAGCAAATATTCTTCAAAACAGCATAATTTTGATATAATAGGTTTATCATCCACTGACAAAGGAATTCAATTTATCATGAGAATTAATTTGCTGGAAGGGAAGGTTATGACGGCCAATACAGGTGATAGGAGGGTCAGAGGCATGTAATGATTTTAGCACTACAACAACAGGGTCTCTCTATCTCTCATGACAGAAATATTTGAGGTGGGAGCAAAGAACAAAGAATAAACAAGCATTAAGGGGGCCAACTATCAGTACCATGCCTAGTGAAGTGGACTAATCATCATCATCATCATCTTCGTACCCAATTATTTTTCAATCATCGTAACCATTTTTTTTTTCTTTTTCAAGCGGTCACTCCTAACCTGTTTATTTATTTTTTTTACACATGGATAAAATGCATAGGGCCCATAAAGCAAAGAGGAAACCCAAGAGAGAGTGAAACTAACTGCAAGCCCAATAAAATGGTTCATACACTCATTCACTAACCATTCAAATCCTAGTATCTTACACACACACAAAACCATGGGGACATCACACATCCTTGCTCTCTCTAATCATACACCACGACAACCCAACCCAACAGACATCAACACCATCACAAACACCCAAACGATACACAGACCAAGAAAACGCAACAATGAAGGAGAAATATCAACAGCATAGCCTAAGAATCAGCATAACGATAGTAATTCTAAAAACGTATCAACCATTGGCTGTCACGTTGGAGACCTTGCAACTTTATATAACATCGTCTGCCATCATCCAATCCTATGTCACTCCATAAGGAGCATAAGAAGCCAGGGCTAGGCATACTGCACAAAATTATCTGCTCAACACATAATACTGCTGATTTCTGAGATGCCCTGGGTTGAAAGACGATGGAGACCTGACAGGCAAATTGGTTCTTGCTCATGCTTAGGAAAATATGGCAAATGACTGTGTGATAGGAAGAGATATATCAAAATAGTTTAGTCTATGGGCACCCTAGGATCTCTCCCTACCTATCTATCAATCTATCTATAGCCTGACGCCCTAATCCATATAGTTATAAAATTTCAAACACCTGAAGATGACATTATTATGGCACATTTCCCACACACCGATAAGAGTATAACATATTCCAATTCAACATATAACTATAGTCAGTTTATTTCCATCTGACAAAACAAGACAACTTTTATCACTTCAGTACTAAATCTATAAAATTCAGTATGCCTTAGTGATGGGGTACGGATGAGTCTCCTTGGTTACTAGTCAAATTAACTCTCCAGTCTGACTACACTTGGCCATAGAGCTAACGGTTATCTCTGTCAGGTGAAACAAACTGACTATTGAATAAATCAACAGAAATAAAGACAGCAAAAAAAAGACACCCACATCAATATATAAAACATAGTCAGCCACAGGAAAAAAAATATAAAAAACAAAAACCGTATTAACGATAAATGTTCGTATATATGCAGGGAAAAATCTTGTTAATCTCTCACCTAAATGAAGGGAATCAACTGCTATGTTTAATGAGGGGAATAAACTCAGAATGATTGTTATTCTTGGATATAAATGAAGGGAAACGACTCAAGTTGCTCATCAACCTCTGACATAAATGGTCGTTAACTAAGGATGCTTGTTAGTTTTAAAATCTCAGTGCTATTTAGGACAATACATTTTTCTTTTTAATGCAGAGAAGCAGAAACTGAAGAGTGCAAGAAATAATACACAAAAGAGAGCCAAATGCAAGATATCTTACATCTGAAATTCCTGCACACATTGCATTTACAAGACTGGAGGTCACAGGCAGAGGGAAATAGAGATTAGGAAAAATAAATTCAAGTTGACCTGTTGCCAATTACAATCAACCAAAGAAGGACAAGAGTACATATTTTTTTCAGCATATTTTTTCCTGTGGCTGACTGTGCAGTACATCACAATGACATGGTAATAATAATAATGCAAATATAACAAGAAAATGGGCATAACAATTGGCGTACAAATACAATAGCCAACATCAACAGTTCAGGAGGGATAATATATACAAAACACCCATTTTTATTGTTGGGTAAACAAGCACTATGGCTTTTTTGCAGAGTCCTTTTATTTGCCACAGTTATTTACGATCTTTTGGGCTGATAATACCTGCTGTTGTGGTGGTCCCTGGCTCATTTTAATTACTAAGAATCAGAGTCAATGCTGGAGAACCTAAATACTGGAATTTAATCAAAGAAAAGAGGCAATAGGAGCTCCAAAATTCTTACAATCAAGATTATCCTCTAATATTCTTCAGACGTGTGTGTGCATCTTTCAGGAGTTTACTCTGGAAAATGACACGCATATATCCTTAGCAAAGTTTCATAGCTCATTTAGCCACATCTCATTCAAGAAGGTAGATGATCAGCACACACAGATAAGCTACAACCAACTGACACTGTTTTACTTAGGCAGCAAATACTGTACTGGCAAAAATGCTGAAATTGATGCTATGTTGGTTCAGAGAAGTGGTTTGATTACAGCACTACTACACAGGCATATCCAAACACCTGCCACTGTCCTACTTAGCCAGGAATACAGGACCACAGCAACAGCAGCCCACAATTTACTAAACCAAAATACAGGGCTGCCCATATATATCTGGTGTTGTCGGCTCAGTCTGCGGGTATGGGGGAAGCACGTATTTTGACAACTTAATTATGCTCCGTTTAACTGGGTATTAAATTACCATCATTCCTTTGTAAATGCTAGTTGAAACATGACTAATATGGTGCTAGTCATGAAGAAGTGATATGGAAAGGATGTTGGGCCACAGTGCTATCTTATTCTGCCAGTGACGTGAGGGAAATGAATCTGCATAAGGACAAAAATCTTGTCTCTTTGTGTCATGTTTGTGTCATACCTTGTGCCATGCTTTTATGTGTCATGTCTGTGTGTGTCGTGTTTCTGCATGTCATGTCTCAGTGGCTCTTCAATTTATATATGGATGGAGCTATAAGAGAGGTAATAGGAAGGAATGTGAATATATTGGTATCTAGTGAGGGAGGGTAAGATGTGGAAACTTCCTGAGCTGTTGCTTGCTGATGATACTGTATTGTGATGAATGTGAACTGCAAGGCTTGGTGCATGAGTCTGAGGATGTAAGAAACAGAATCCTAAAGAGAATATACGTATGGGTAAAGTTATGGTCTTGAGGGAAATCACAGCATACAGAGTGAGACTGGATGGTGAGGAAATAGATAATGAAGGTGCATCCAAGTACTTTAGAGTGATGAGTGAGGATGGAAGGATGTGCTTGAATGGGTACAGCAGGGTAGAAAGGTTGCTGGATCACTGAAAGCTGTGATAAGACGTTGAGAAATGAGGCTTAGATCCTGTTGGAAGGGCACAAGAGTGAGAGCAGTGGAAATGACCTGAGGAATGTGTGGAGTTTTATGGACAGACAGATATACAAATGAGGAAGTGGAAAAGTGCTGTGGTGCTATTAGGAGAAATACTTTGAGATAGTTTGGCCATGTAGAGGATGGGGAATGAGAGAATGACTAGAAGGTATGTGTATGATGTGAAGAGGAGGAGAGACCATGGCAGAGACGGAAGACTGGAGTGGAGAGATACAAGGGAGGGAGGTGTGAATTGGAGAGAGGGCAGTCAAATAGCAGATAACAGAATGACATGGAGTTAATTTGTTTGTGGCCTCCTCTTATGTGATTGAGATGTCTGGCAATAGATAAAAGTCAGTGGAGGGTAAAAATCTCTTCTTACCAAAATGAGTGAACTTTAAGCAATTACTGAAGAAAATGCAAGAGGATATATTAAATTACTTGATAAAAAAATGCAATCAATGGATGCAAACAAGCAATCACTATCAAGTAAGAAAGGGTTATGGGAAACAGAAAATGTTGCAGGGTAGTGATGGTAAAGCCGACTGAGTCTCCACCATATCAATCATCAAATAATCAAAATCAACATAATAATCATCATTCATTATTATTAAAATCATCACTGCAAACGTCATCATCATCATCCCAGCCTCTTCTTCCCACCTAAGGATGGGGTAAGGTATGGTTCAAAATGCAACAACAAAACACATGGGATCAGACATGTTATATATGAACCACCCTGTATTTTTTAGCATCTGTGGCACATAACCAGGACTTAACTGGATCTGTTTGTGATGTACAGGCATGTGCAAAAGTATGCCAACAATACTCTGCCAGCACTAACTTGTATTTCATATTTACCACTCTTCCCCAAATGACTAGAGGGTAACATTCCTTCTGTTGCCTGTTTTCCTGATGCCTGGAACAGACACTTTCATATGGCAATGATCAGATATTGAATGTCAGAAAATAACAGCCTTCAGTTCCTTTACTATCCCCAAACAGGAGAATGGTGGACTAGGAAAGAATAGTAACGTTGATGTGCAGTCCTTACCACATAAAATATTTCAAACAACACCTTCCATTCCTACAGATGGCAGAGAAGTGTCTACATACTTTGCTCATGCTCAGGACAGAATTTATGCAAAACATTTCATAGCCAATGGTTGTGTACGGCTGGCCAGTTGTCTATAACCTTAGTCGCTTTACTCGAATCTGGCGAAGATGTCTTCTTTCAGAGCAGACGGCAGCCGGTAAAGAAACTGGTTGTTTGATACGATTACTAATCAAAGTGGACATCTCATGACTATCATGAGTGACAAGCCAAGTGGCTTCTGGCTACCCAGGATATAAGTTACTACAATTGGTGGTAATATACAACTAGACAGTCACGTGGTGGTGTAAAGAGTTACGGCGCTCCAGCTGGATGTGGCAATATCCGGTATTAAATTAGTCAGTAGCTAGTCCCAGGTCTCTTCACAAAATGGGGAAACAAAAAATTGGTGAATGACTGGGTGGCTGTGAATGTGAGGTCCAGCATCTGACAGATGTGAACAAAGTGTGCAACGTCTGGCTTGCAATATCCACTTAAGAACGTATGCCCAATCCTTGAGGCATTGCCTAGGCCGTAAAAAATAAACAAAAAAACTGGCCATCAAACACAACCCCCTCATAGAGCATTCCGCCCCCTTACTGTACGGCCACAACGTGGTTATTGCAAGCAAGGCCCTGAGTGCATGTTTACCTATATAATCATCCACCTGTGTGCCACTTATCCTTCCAACATATGCAATGATGGACTCCTTCTCACTGTCCGACAGCCCCCATTACTCGTGTCAAAACGGATATATATCATGGCACACAATGGCAGGTTGTGTGTACTGTAAAAGTATTGACCCAACCCCCCAGACATCCCCAATCCCCCAAAACCTCACTAGTAGCAAAGGGACTTGGGGCCACACTATACGACAGTATTATGGCAACTAATTCGGCGCACAATTTTTAAAGTTTATCTTTACGATGCAGACTTTTTGTTCATTTACTGCCGGTGCAAAACTTTAATCTCCTCAGTCTGACTTGGTGCTAATTATTTTTAAAAGCATACCAGTACTTAGCATTCCAACTTCCACACAGGGGAATCGACGGGCCGAGGTTCGTAAACAATGAGTAACACCAGAACTGCAAGGTCGATTGGTGTGGGTGATTTAAACGGACAACATAGTGACAATATACACAAGTATCAAACAACTGGCCAAACCACAGGCTATAAAAAAATCTGTCCACTGTGCATCAATTACAATACAAACATCAACATAATAATCAAGCAATAATCATATGCATAATTCACTTGGGTGTCTTCTAGGTGGCTCAGGAGGCTTGCTAAGAAATCACGTTAGGAAATCACCCCAGCCACAAAGAAGACAAGCCACTTTGACTGAACTAACACCAGACACTGTTCAACTGAGAGAAACACTACTAGCAAAGGCATCAAAAATAACATGAGGAACCTTTCCATCACAAAATTCTTGCAGTATACCGGGTATCTACGTAGCTAACATTTACTGCAATATATCTACTATCTATGTGTATCTGTGTAATGTTTACCTATCTGTGTACTTTATCTATCAGTTTGAAATATTGCTGAGCTGAGGCAACACCTTAGCAAGGAGACATGCTAATCATGAAGTGCAGGGGAAAGGTTTCAAAACTATCTGCTACTGGTAAACCTGGGGAATTTACTTACTGTACTCTTGCTACTCTACCCAGGCATAAAATAAGCATCTTAGCAATAGTTTATCAAGCAGAATGCTAGTCATGAAGAAGTGCAGTGGGATGGATGTAGACATGTAGTACTGTGTTATTCTACCACAGAGATATATGAAAAAAGCAGGTGAATGGACAAATTCCAGGCCACGTTACGGTGCAAGAAGTATGATAATTGAGCATAGACGAATATAAATAAGTTAAAAATCCATCCAATCAGCCATCATCCAATCCCACATCGCCCCACAGAGGAGCGTAGGAACCCGGGGCTAGGCAAGTTCGTCCTGACATTTAAGATGAAAATAAGTTAAAAATAAAGCTCATTATTATCCTTAGACCCCCAGTGCATCACTCTCAGTTGAATAAAACCATCTGGTGTTAGTTGGAATAAAGACAGTTGCTCTCCCACTTACGAACAAGAGCTAAGAAGAATTGCTGTTGAGATTAAACACTTATCGGCTTGAGATTTCATTCGGCTGTGTGGTTGCCAGCCTGATAGTGCCAGGGATTGACTCCTGGCACTGCATCATCCTAGCTTATCATCAATCATCGTTGTCGTTGATTGGCCAGTAAAATCAGCACCTAGACTAAGTTAACTGGCCTTCTATATCCTATTGGTGGAATGATCTAGTTATGGAGCCTAGCACTAACTATTCTATCATCAATCATCGTCGTCATCATCAATAGGCAAGTAAAATCACTACCTAGACTAAGTTAACTGGTCTTGTATACCCTAGTGGTGGAATGATCTAGTTATGCAGCCCAGCACTGCCACTGATCATAATTAAAATCATCATTAGGCATTATCATCATCATTCCTGACTCCTCTTCCCACCCAACGATGGGGTCAGGAGTTCTCTATTAAAATATCGTAAGTAGGGGAGCAACTGTTATACTCTGTCCATCTCAACTTGGCTTAAAAGTGATCTGGAAAGGATGCAGAGCCACAGTACTGCTAGCCTTGTCTTACTCTGCTTCTGGCTGATGAAATTAGGCTGCCAAGGACAAAACTCTCCGCCAAGTCAAGGTGGACCAACCAAAAATTTTCTAACTCACATTTCAGATGGGTGGTTGTAGCTGTAGTTGTAGTAGAAGGAACCGAGATGTAGAAAGGTTTTCAGGATCAACGGCACTGGGAACCTCTATATCTATCAGAGGTATTTCTCGAGTTTTTTGAGCCAGCAACGCCGGCTCCAGCAGGCAGCACCACCAGGATCAACTCCAGCAGGCAGCACCAACAGGATCAACGCGCCAGCATGGCAGCACCACCAGGATCAACGCCAGCACGGCAGCACCACCAGGATCAACGCCAGCACGGCAGTACCACCAGGATCAACGCCAGCACGGCAGCACCAACTCAGCAATCGCAGGAACAGCAGCCTGAGTAACACAGACGGACCCTTAAAATAAGGCAAGGTTTTAGGAGATAATCTCAAGTGTGTTCAAACTTAATCCTTTTGTCTGTGGAGGAGTTCAATATGGATCTTAATTAACCCCTAGTGTATTGGTGCTGGATGGGGGGGGGGAGGGCTGCCTGACTACATTTACACTTCTCAATGCCACACCTATCCCGCAAGAGGAGAATGATGGACTACAGAAGGGTAACTCAGCCTGCAGTCCACTGGGATAATGTTCTGCTGTGCCAGGGACTGAACTACTACTAGTACACAAGACCTAAGATGAACAAATCCATTTTACATCATCTGTCTAGCTCAATACCTTGGTTATAGTCCCTCAAGTACTTCCTTATTCCCAGCAGAACAAGAAATTCCGACGGCTCTGCATTATTTACCGAACACTTCATGACTGGCTTTTTTCCTGTGTTAATCTTTTGTTACAACTCAGCACTGAATAAGGACAGATGGCAGTTTAAACAGATAGATAGTGGGAAACTGGGTAGTAGATAGATTCCTTCACAATGATGGCTGTCTCCTAATATAAATGAAAGAGTCTGGTGGTAGCAAGTATATTATGACACGAGCAGAAGGCCCCATACTACAGGTCCCTTTGGCAATATTAAAAAAAGTCACAATAGGACACTTACCTGAGAGTGGAGGCAGATGGTTGGTATTACCGTGACTGGGCAGCTGGTTGGTATTAATTTGGCAGCTGGTTGTGGTTTTCTTCTCCCCTTTCTCCGTCTCTGTTGGCAGTTTCCACAGCTGGGTCAATTAACACACCTGAAAAAATAGTACACATTAGTCCTTTCCTTCCAAACCTTGATCAACAAAAGTATCTGGTTAGCAGCAAGAACAATATAACCTGGGAACAGTAAGGTTTAATTACATGGCAGTAAGAATTTGCGAAGTCTGTAGTAATAATAATAATAATAAATAATAATAATAGTAATAACAACAATAATAATAATCGTTTCATTTTTCAAGGCTCCAACATGCCTGCATAAGTCGGCCTTGGTCACTTAATGACGGCTCTCCATGCTGCACGATCTATTACAGCCTCCCTGTTCAGACCCTTAACCCTGAGGTCACACTTAATGTCCTCGTCCCATGTCTTTCTCGGTCTACCCCTCATAACCCCACCCCCAATATTAACATTTCTCACCATCCTCACCCAATTATCATCCCCCATCCTCTCCACATGCCCAAACCATCTCAATTTACCTCTGCTCATCATAACACCAATACATTCCAGTCCCATCCTACCTCTCAACTCTTCCATCGTAAACCCAGCCCCCTCAGACCTTGCACACAGGGACGCACTACACATCCACCTAATCATTGTCATTTCTGTACGTCTAAGCCTGTGAATATCCTCCTCCTTTACTGCTCAGGTCTCACTACCATACAGCATGACACTCCTAACACATGCTGCATACAAAGACCTCTTAGCACGTAGGGAGAATCCTCTCAATGTCATGAGAGGCAAGAGCTCCCTGAACTTCTTCCAACCACTTCTCACCCTAGCCACAGAACTAGCTCCAGCCCCACCTCCAGCACACAACAAGTTTCCCAAATAACAAAACTCTTCCACACACTCAAGAGATTCACCAGCAAGATCAATCCTTTCACGCCTGACAATCTCCATCTGCTCTCCCCGACACGCCGTACACATAAAATCAGCAGTATCTCACAGTATACCTCAGACAGCACTACATCTCTTGCACCCCCATTTATCACAAACACCGCACAAGATGCAATTACTTCCCACGCCCTCGTGTCAAACTGCACATGGCCACTCTCCCTCGTCTCTGACAGTACCGCCATCAACCCTAGATATCATCACTTTTGTTTTATCTGCAGTTACCCTTAAGCCCTTGTGCCCCATACCATCCCTCCACTTTCTAAATCTTTCCTCCGCTTCCCTTTCATTCTCTGCAATCAACACCAAATCATCGGCATGCAACATCTCCCACAGGAATCTGCTTTTGAAGTCATGTGAGAGGGCTTCAAGTACCATGATAAACAACATAGGACTCAAAACTGACCCCTGATGCACACCAACGTTCACGGAAAACTCATCACTCAAATCTCCATTCACTCTTACCTGGGTGCTACCTGGGTACGTGCACCCACATACATAGCCATAACCACCCTAACCAGCCACTCCTCCTAGTCAAGCCATCTCATTGCCCACTTCACCACCTCTCTAGAGACTCTGTCAAAGGCCTTTTCCAAATCGACAAAAACAAAATACAGATCCCTTTTCTTACCAATATATTTTTCCTGAAGCTGTTAACAATGAATATGGCATCAGTGGTCCCCCTACCTGGCATAAACCCAAAATGCATCTCATCAAAATTCACTCACTCTCTAATCATACCTTCTAAGACTCTCTCCATTACCTTCATTATCTGATCTAAAAGCTTTATACCTCTATAATTTCCTATTTCCAGGTCATCACCCTTCCCTTTATACACATTTACAATTACACTCTTCAGCCAATCATCTGGGACAACACCATCCATCCATCATCCAATCCTACATTTCACCATGAGGAGCGTAGGAGCCCGGGGCTAGGCAGTTGGTCTTGATATTTAAGATGAGAGTGACCAGCCTCACTTATCCCTGAGTGGCATTCACTCATAAATAATCATATTTGTCAGGTCAGTGACTAACCGCACCCCTATATCTCCTGAGGCCTTCAACATTTCGGCAGTCAACCCAGACACTCCTGCTGCCTTCCCCACCTTCATCCTGCCTATTGCCTCACTCACAGTAGCAGCATCAATCAAAGGGCAAGGGCCAAACACTGGATCTGCTGGCTCCAAACCTTCCCTGTCCCAGTCAAACTCCTCATTCAACAACCGGTTATAATGCTCTCTCCATGCATCTTTAATATCCCCACTGTTCACCACTACCCTTCCTTCATCATTCTTCACACACTGCTCACCTATAATATCCCGATTATCCCTCTTCATCTGATCACTTCATCACCTTAAATATCATATTTTTCCTTTCCACACTATTTAGGTTATCAAACAAAAGTCTCGGTGACTCAGACTTCGCCCTGTATACCTCTCTTCTAGCCCTACGCTTGGCAGCCAAGTATTCCTCCTTGCTATAATGATAATCATCATCATCATCATCCGGGCAGGGTGAGGAGTAGCAATGTCCAGACAGCCCAAATTTGCCCAATCCAATGGGCCACGCTTCCATTCGCTCACCATTCAAGCCCCCAGAATCCTGGCTCTGTATGATACGCCAAAAACATTGACCACGTTCTGTAGCTTCACATAAACGTATCCAGGAGTCAATAATAATAATAGTAATAATAATAATAACAAAAATGCAGTACCTCAGTCTGCAGTCCACATACAGTATACGCTGGCTACAGTTTACATATTGAAGGGACAAAAAAAAATGTCACCATATGCTGAATTAATCTGCCTTCCAATACAAAGAATTACAGAAATCTGCCTATATCACACTCCAGGGGTTGTTGCTGTTGATCAACCCTTGTCTGTCTAGATGAGCAGACCCATCAACTGCAGGGAAGCAACTGCCCTTCCCATGCACTGAGTCTGTATTCCCTTGCAGCTGACAGCGGGGAATAGTGTAAAAGTTTAGTTCCTGGATGGATGTCACATCTGGGTAATTCCATGAAGATGTCAACCTTTTGTGTCAAAATCAGAATTGCTTAAAAGTATATAAATTGTACATCATTTTAAAGCTTAATCATTGAATTTTATGAATCTGAAGAGAAAGAGAGCCTAAACTGTCAACTTGGGGAGCTGCATAAAAAACTGCCACGTTATGTTACCAAAGAAAAACCAGTGCTGAGTATAGCAACTTTCATAACATCATTGACCAGAGTATGTTATTGTTTGGAATGCTGACACTGTGTTTTACTGAAAATGTGTCTATTTGAGTTGTGATTGACACTACAGTTGTCTACATATACTGTATGTTGTGGTCAGAATGTAGCATGACCTTTAAATGGAAGTATTTCAGGAGTAACGTGTCTCATGTTTTTTCCCCATTTTTCCCATACACAACTAACAAACTGGAGAATACCAACATAACTTTATATTATAAACAGGCATCCCAAGGCCTTAATAATGTAACGCTGGGATACTTTGAAATAAACCCTGGTAAGCCATATGGTCTGTCACACGTTACATGCCCACTGTGAGGAACGTTACCAGAAAATGATGTAAAGTTTCTCACGCACACCTTTGAACAAAAAATCAAAGTACCTGCACTGAAGTCCAATGATAAAACCCCTGTGTTTGTAATTTAGTATGTTATCTTTAAGTTTTTATTCTTTCCAAACAGTAAATTGATTTTGCCTGGTACCTGGTGAGTGTGCTTTACCATCATGTCTCCAATGACTCCAGCTGATTATTTGAATTCTGCTGGCATTCATTTTACACATGTATCATTGTGGACTGATGGGGCAGCAGCCCACTTCAAGAATAGGTATTCTATGGCAGCTCTAACCTCTTACAAAGCCATCCACAACTGCACTGCTAAATGGAACTTTCAAGAAAGTTATCATGGCACATGCACACACAAAGATTCATATCCTGATGGGCCTGAAGCAATAACAAGAACAAAGAGGCATCACATTCACACACTTACCACATTCTACAGGCAGGTGTTGGGGTTAACGTCAATTACAGTTTCAAGTTAGCTGAGGATTTCTCTTCTTCTTCTTTCCGCCTCTCTCTAGGCAGCTTCCACGGGTGACAATCAACTCACGCACCTGAAAAATATATTTACACAATTAGTCCTTTCCTTCTGAACCTTAAGTTTACCTGGTAAGAAACGTATGAACAATATCATTTGGGGACAACAACAGGGTGACATGGAGGCAATTTGTTTGTGGCCACCCCTGGAGGCATCTGGCAAAAGATTGATACTTTTTTTTTTTTTTTTTAAATGCACAGAAGGAACACAAGGCTACAAGCCCACAAGATTGTTCCCTCCATGAAAAAATAAAAACACGATAACTGAAGCCATATTCAAGACCCAAACATTTCAAGATGCCTGGACACACTGTATTTAACCCATTAACCGCAGGGCGTCACTTTCGTGACGCTTGGGAGCAAGGGATCATACCGCGGGGCGTCGCTTTTGTGATTCTGTGTTATTTTGAATTCACCCGGGCTTCCAAGTGGGGGCTTGTATCATCTGTCAGTACTGCCAATGTCCAACAAAACTGATTCAGTGACTGTGCATTTTTTACTACGTAACTTAGGAAAACATTAAAATTTCATCCTTATTTCTTATCTGAAGGATGTCTTAAGATATCACCAAGCCTCTAAATGTCACCAAACTTCTACGTAACATTGGTAAGTACCTCCCAACATGTCACCAATCATCTAAGTAATATCAAGTACTGTACCTTTAAGATGTCACCATACCAGTAGCTACCTTTAGATGTCACCAATACTGTACCTCTACATGTCACCAGTATTAAGGTTCAACAGCCTTTCCACTGGACTTCATTATTAGGATCATAGTATGCTGATGATGTTACAGCTCAACATTCAAGATGGAGTGATGGCAAGTTTACGCCTAGATAAAATGAACTGAGTATAGCTGATGCCTACCGTACTGATCTAATGGGTTAAGGCACTGCAGTAGGATGGGGCCAGTAAGGGTTTATATCTAAGGGACAGTTGAGGTTTACTGATCACAGTGCCACTCAGGTGTAAATGTGGCTGGTCATCCTTGCCCTAACCCCTCTGCAGCAGGGAACAAATATACTGCATGCAATGTGTGTTATGGAGATCCAGCTTATTTCAAGTACTATATTTTGGTGGTAAAGTTGGGCTGCAGTGCAATCAAATAAACTATCTTTATGCCTGCCACCCCTCACAACTATACTTAAGATTATCACTGAGGACCAGCAAAGAAGTTAAACTACTGCTTTTTCAAAACAACAGAGCCATATCAAGTTGCTCACCCAAATGACATTATGTAAGCAATAAACCCCAACTACCCCTAGGATATTAGCCCTTATTGGCTTCATTCAGATGGCGCACCTTAACCAACTAAACCACTAGGCATTTATCTGGTTAGTCTGTTGCCATCAACAATAGCTACAATTTTTATTCTACTGTGTAAGGATAAAGCACATATCTTCACACATCCCTAAAACCAAAAGTGTCTTTACCTGGTATCTGAAAACTCTCCTGAAGTTATTATAAACCTACCTTTACAAAGGTGACTGACACAACAGGCACTGCTATTCATCTGGAGACAAGGCAGCCTGACAGCAGAGGACACGGTGACATGGGGGCTTCTGGAATTAAGACATGGTTACAGATACCATTCCAGCAAAGCAAATACTGCATAATGTACACTGTATGTCATTTTTCCTTCCCCACATCATCTTGATGGAAACAGCAGGGTGATATGGTACGAAGTATTTTCAAATGCCTGAACTTTTCAAATTGTAAGAAAAAAAAGAAAAAGAAAAAAAAAAGAATCTTTGAGTTACATATTGCCCTGGAGCTCCATGAACAGATATGACATTTCTTCATTTAATCTGGTACAGAAGGCCCTTGTTGTCAGGAATAAGTTCCAAAAAAATCAACAATGGACCATTAATTGGCATATTTTTCTGCCAGTTACTGTGAACTTTATGGCAAAAAAGGGTACTATCACCGGCAAAAATTTGCCAACTATCCCCTACCAGCATCATCAATATTTCTCATTCCTCTACAATTGCCCAAGAACATCCATACCCCTCATATGCATACCCTGATATCTCCTATACAATTTTGTTACTTTACAGTTCTAAAACAGCATTAAGTGTCAACAATTTCAATCATGAGAGTAACTCAGACTTCATAGCAACCTATATCATGTCATTTGGTGTATTACTGAGTAATAAAAAATACCAAATTTACCACCCAGTGCCAATGCTGAGATGGCCATCCAAACTAGGCTTACACCTCTAACTTGTGCCATGCTTTGGGAAAGTTCACACTATATATACAGTAATTTGAAACCTAAAGTGGGTCCAAACTGGGCCAGTTATGACCAATATGTGCCAGCAACCTGCAGGATATTAATTCATCAATAAACATAAGCCCTTGTTAGAGATGTTAAAACATCTTTTCATGCACAAAGTACAATCAAATACCAAGGTCTGTTTGTCTCCCCTGCCTCGCACTGCTTGATTCACTGATGCTTGAATGGTGGTGGTGGACAGAGGTGCATATTATCACCCACAGATCAGTCCACTACGTTACATTCAAGAGTTTATGAAGACAGTGGTAAAACAGTGGAAGGAGAGGCAAACTGAATTCAGTACTGTGTCTGCAAACTGGAAATAGAAGAAACTGTCAAAAATTAGGATACTGTTTCATTTTAACTTGGTCTAAAATTGCCATTTCTCCATCTTGAATGCTGAGGTGTAACAAGAGATTATCACTAGAATATGGTGCTTGTCATATGTGCTATGGAAAGAATGTGGAGGCAGTATTGTCTTTATACCTGTTTGCATGAAATAAGCTTCAAAAGAATGAAAATCTGGGCCAAGTTAAAGGAAAACAACAATAGTAAATAAAGTAAGGATGTATTTAATATACATAGTGATCCTTCAATTATCCGGACGTGTTCAGTACCTGGATGCTGGGGCTTGGCTCTATTAAAACCATTATCCAAATTTGCTTGCTATTATCCAGGCGTACAAATGCCCGAGAACTTTGGCCGGCCAGCCGACATGTCCAAACATTCGGTTTCATGGCCGCTGGGATCGAGCCGTGGGTGGGAAGAAGTCCATAACCCACAACCAGAGCTAAAATATCTGTCTGCTTCTGTACTGAATGGTCAAAGTTGTGCGCTTGTCCGGTCACTCCCAATGAACCTCTAGGACCCGAGCAATATGACTGTAACCTGCAAGTGGTGTCCAAACGTTTGTACGCATCCCCACCCAATGTCTAGTATCGCGCGGCCACAAGGCTAGCTCTTTCCTCACTGCCACAGCGCATGTAACACAGACCACAAGCCACAAGTACATGTTCACCGACAGTGCCTGTCCACCTCTCCATCGAACGTCAATGGTCATGCGGCTACAGGGCTAAGTCTTGCCCAACTGCCACCACCATCAAACAGAAACCACAAGCCACGAGTACATGTTTGGTGACAGTGTCCGTCTGCCTCTCTACCAACATCGAAAATTGCGCTGCCACCAGGAGGCACTCACACCACACACAGAGAAAGAGAAAGAGAAAGAGAAAGAGAGAGAGACCTTCCCACACTGAGTGCAATATCAGTACAGTACAGTAAGTATTGTACCAATGCATATGATAGTACAGTACTACAGTAGTGTACTGTACACAATACAATACTGTACGTGTGTATGTACAGTATAATACTGTACAATACACTTCCATTCGGTATGAGTATTCGTTTCAATGCCACAGTCACCCACCTCTGCCAAGTAGCTGTATTGGGAGAGTTGGGTTTGGTAAGGTAAAATACAGTTAATCTATGTAATTTTGCCTGGGAAACATATTGAGCACAGTTTCGAGAAAATCCTATGGTTAGTTCTGAAAGAACAAGGCAAGTGTGGTTCCTGCCCAAGGGCTGTGTGTGTAACACAGGCCACAACCCACGAGTACATGCTCGGTGACAGCACCCATCCACCTCTCTATCAAAGGTCAAAAATCGCACAACCACCGGGAGATTCCTTCACAAGTCGTGATGACAAACAGGATCAATACTGCAGTAATTTCTGTACCAATGCATATGATAGTACAGTCCTACAGTACTGTACTCAACTGTATGTGTGTACAGTACAACACTGTACCCTACTGTACAATGCACTTCCATTCAGTATGGGTATTTGTTTCAATACCACAGTCAGCCACCTTAGCCAAGCAGCCCTATTAGGAATGGTTAGGTTGGGTAAAGATTGGGTAAAGATATCCTATGTAATTCTGCCTGGGAAAGACACTGAGCATATATTCAAAAATTTTTTCGAACCCGGCTGAGGGTTACCAGTGGCCACCATGTGTGTAACACAAACCACAACCCACGAGCAAATGTACAGTGAAACTGCCCGTCCAGCCCTACACCAAATGGCGGGAGTCCCTCAGCCTTTGGGATTAGTGTGGAAACCCCATCACGTGCACCTGTCCGATTCCCTACCGAATGGTCAGAGTTGCCTGGCAGGCAGCATGAGTCATACATGCCTGAGACGATGATCTACTGGTCATCCGCTTTTCCTGTCACATACTAACCCTTGCCTAGGAAAACAGAAGTGAACCTCATACACAGATGTCAGTTTGCTGCGTGTGGCTTCCTCTGTGCTTGAAAGCAACCGTCTGGTACGACATAGCAGCGCTGTACTCTCCTGCTTGCTGGCAAACAGAAACCCGCTTCTCAGTTCATGCCATTCTGCCCCTCGTGAATAGTTCCGCTTGCAATGATGGCTGTGACTGTAGTTGCTTTTGTGGTGGTTCCCTACCACCTTCAGGTTGTGGCCCTGCTCTGCTGCATTCTTGTGTGTGTGGTAATGGCCCCACCACCACCTGGGAAGCGGAGAAGGAAGGTTCTGGGTCTGGAGAAGAAGTATGAGATATTCAGCAAGGCTGATGTGGGCTGGACCACAGGACGCATTCTTTGCGAATATAATCTAGCCCGTTCAACATTGTTCTATATCAGAAGTCACACGACAAGCTTACACAGCACAGACAGGACTTCAGCGAAAACACACGACGCAGCGACTGAAAGGTAATGACCCAGGCCCAAGCCGCCATTATCGACTGGTCAACTTTGATGTGGTTTCGTCAGAAAAATGTGGTGCAGGTGTGCTTGTGCGTGGGACCAAGGTGAGAGTTGCTGCTGACAAGTTTGCACTTCTACACAATGTCCAGGACTTCAAAGCATTGGAAGGATGGCTCTTTGGGTTTAAGCTACGCCATGGACTTACAGGCCGTAAGGCACAAGATGAAGCCTTGGACGTGGCAGTGGAAGAAGCTGACTCGTTTCCCCAGAAAGTGCAGCACATGATCAAGGATGAGGGCCTTGCCCTTGGTCAAGTCTATAACACTGATGAAACTGGTCTGTTCTACCGCTCCTTGCCCACCCACACCCTGGCTGAGGAAAGAGAGAAGTCTGTGCCTGGTTGGAAGTTGTCCAAACAACATGTCTCTGTTTTGTGCTGTGCCAATTCTAACAAGACACACTGCCTCAAACCCGTTGTTGTTGGGCGTGCAAAACAACCACGTTGTCTCTGTGGGTTGATGGATAGCATGCCTGTTGTGTGGTACCATTCTGTGAAGGCCTGGTTTACCGCTAATCTTCAGAGATTGATTCCACAGACATTTCGTTATGGAGGTTATCTGTTATCAAATGGAGGTCCTTGGAATTGCTCGCGACCAGGTGAAGGCACTCCTGCTCCTGGACAATGTTCCTTCGCATCCATCTGAGAAGGACTTGTCTGCTTTTGACAAGCGGATTAGGTGCATGTTTCTGCCACCAAATACAACTGCACAGATTCAACCAATGGACCAGGGTGTGATTGTGGCTGCGAAGAGACTGTACCACTGAAGGTTCCTCAAGGAGGTGATGGTGGTGTTGAAGGATGAGGATGCAGTGGAGGACACACGTGGCAAGCAGACCTTGCAGAATCTTTGACGTTACAACCTGATGTCTATCGTGTTCAACTGGGCGAACATGTGGAAGGAAGTCTCCGTCAAAACCCTCGAGAGCAGTTGGTCTCGTCTCCTGCAGGGAATCGAAGCTGAGCACAACTTCGAGGGCTTTGACATGGAAGATTTCCACAGTTGCCTTACACAGGCAGGAGAGCAGGTGAACGCTGATGATGTGCAGGATTGGTTGGATGACAATGGCAGCAATCCTGGCTACCAGACCACATCCGACAGCCACTGAATCTCTGTTAGATGTAAGTTTGCAGCTGTCTTCGGAGTCCCCTGAGGTGGGTGGGCCACCATCACCGCACCCTATATTACCGGTCATTGCCCAGCTCCAGAAGGTTGAGGAAGACGAGGACAAGTTTTTTGACCTCTGTTATACACTAATGTTTGCCACTAGACCACACGGGACAACCTGCTGGAGGTGGCAGGTTACGAAGCCTGGCAGCGGTGCTCTGGGTGGTAAGTACCCTAACCGCATGTTTTTCGGCAGGTAGGTTTAGGTTTCTTTTGTAGTTTCCTTGGTGCTAAAATTTATTTAGGATAACTATTCCTATGTGTGTTTTGACGTCACAATATGGCAGAATGACCTGAAAACAGTGCCAAAAATAGGAGAGGTACTGTACATACAGTGGTGTTTAGGTTGGGTGTTTTTTGGTTTTCAGTGTTTTTTATGCATGGTTTTCTTGGTATTGAAAATTATTTAGGATATTCCTATGCATGTTTTGATGCCAAACTATGCCAGAATGACCTGAAAACACTACCAAAATAAGGAGGGGTACTGCACATCCAGTAGTGTTTAGGTAGGGTGTTCTTTGGATTTCAGTGGTTTTCCAGCAGAGTTTTCTTGGTGTTTACCATTACTTTTGATATGCCTGTGTGTGTTTTGATGTCTAAATATGCATGAATGACTGGAAAACACTGCCAAATTAAGCATAGGTACTGTAGAATTAAGTTTGGTATAGGCTGGAAGTGGGTCTGGGCAGGGTCTGGGTGTGGTACAGGAATAGTGTTCATTATCCGGATGTTGCCACTACCCGGATATGCCTTTGGCTCTGTTATATATATATATATATATATATATATATATATATAATCAGCAGCAGCAGCAGTTTGAGTGTCCACTGCAGGACCGGCCTATCCCTACTGTACTGGGGACGATACAGCCTATGTATCTCTACCAAGTGGCTTAGGCTGTCTGGTAGAGATTGTATGTAGGGTGAGAAGTGCTTGTAAGTGTGACTGTAACATTGGAGTAACTTTGGATGGGTGTGTGTAGTCTGTGAACCAAGTGCAATCGGCCCGCGCAAGCCAACTGTGTGCAAGCATACTTTATTGTACGCGACACTGGTTCAACCACAGCACACCTTATGTCCGCCAAAGCAGTACATGGCCAGGAGAACTCTCAGAGTTTCTTACCCTAGCGGGGCGTGAACCCTGGTTCTCCCATGTATGAAAACGCACACTTTACCACTGTACCAGAGGCTCCATATATATATATATATACACCGCTGGCATATATATATATATATATATATATATATCATATCAACTTTCAAACAGGGAAATAGCACATCAACTTCATACTCTAGATGGCAATGAAACTAACAATTCTTCAAGTGTGACTTGGCAAAATGAATGTTAAAATACGGGCATACCAATAAATGTATTAACATTAAAAACAGAAAGGAACTGAAAAAAAGTAGAATTAAAATTGGGCTAAAATTATTTAATACCTGTATATTACCAATAATGCTGTTTGGAGTGGAAAGTGGGAAAACATTAAGAAAAAAAAAGAAAGCTCTAAATAGTGATCACTCTCAGTACTTGACAAAATTAATCAAAGTACCAAGGGCAATACCGAAATGTGCTTTATTAAATGAAACAAAGGAAGTAAAAACAGACCACAAAATTAACCAGAGAAAACTTGAATATTACACTGAACTCAAGAATTGGGAAGAAGAAGCTGTTGAAGTAAAGATGAGAAAACATTGTGTAGATTTTGAAAGAAAGTACATGAGAGTAATAAAAGACATCACAGAAAAGTACAGCACACCTGAAGACTTAGAGTGGCAAAGTGTTATAAAAGAAAAAATAATGACAAAAAATAAAGAAGAAATTTGTGAAGACATGAGAAAAAGGAATCAGTGGAACAAGAAACAGGCCTACAGAGATACCTTGAGGAACTAGAGTTTGAAAGTGCAAAGATAATATTTTTGATGCTGAAGCAAAATGCTAGTGAAGGAAAAGTATAAGATAAAGTATGAGCCTAACCTAATATGTGACATATGCCAAGAAGAGAATGAAAATCATTTATTATTATGTGAAGCATACGAAGATATAACACGAGAAATTAAAGGAAAATAATCAACAGAAGTAAACAAAATGAATTTCAGGTGGTAGCAAATACAGTGGGTAGAATAATGAAACGAAAAGAAGTAATTATGAATATAAGGAGCAACATAGAAGTGAACAATAGACAGAAAAAATCTTGTTTAAAGACAAGAACTCCCGGATGGGAGTAGGTTCCAACAACATACCAGGACTTAAGGGGAATTGCTTCACTCTGATAGGGGCCCCTGCTTTGCTCGGGAGTGGATGTGGACCCCTAATATAAAATGGGAATGAACTTCTGCCCTGCTTCGCAGTGGACCTCTGCTCAACATCTGAAAACACCATGTCTGATAAAATGCGGCATTTTCACAATTATTGTACTACCATCTGCTTTCTCCACTACAGAATATGAACAAAGAAATTACTGGTCTGACATACACTCCAGCATTTTCAATTACACTTGCATTTCCTTTCAGGGTGAATCTTCATACAATTTTTTGTTTTATATGTATGCAACATCTTCACATATATATATTTTTTTCCATTAGCTACATGCCAAAAAAAAAAAAAAAAAAAAAAAAGTACTGTACTCAAACACCCAGCATCGAAACTAAGATTTATCGTACACTGGCCTTTGAAGCCCTAAGAAACTAACAATAAACTGCTACAAAGTAAATCTTACGGCAGCTATTAGTAGTGTGGGAAACAGAGACCATCAAGTGATCCTGAGCATAGCACCCAATACCTTAACAGGATCTTGACTAAATATCGCTATTATACTGTTATATTCCGGCTTCTGATCCTACCTAGCCAATCCTTGCAGAGACGCATGGTGGTTTAAATAATTTGGTACCCGTAAAAAATGTTGATACTAGGTTACATAGAAATAAAATCGTCATCCACTACTCTATCCCACTCTAAAAATACTATACTACTCCTCTCAAAAACTACGTAAAACTAGTTACACGTAAATCTTTGGTATTTAAAGAATACACTTACCTGACTAAATCTACAATAGTCTGGATGGAGCGAGATAAACAGAATTATCAGCATCCAATTTCCGTATTTCGCCAATAATGTCTCTGAAATATTATGATAATTCGCTGCCTATTACGTGGGTATCTTATAATGACACTGATATATAATAAAACTGTTTTTATGGATAGTATGAAGAAATTCAACGGTGTGCAGTTGTCACCTGGCCGCCCGTAATACCTGGGCCGAAACTTCAAACGGACGAATTTCTTCACACTATCCGTAAAAACACCTTCACTACATATCAGGAAAACAACAAGACACCCACGTAATAAGGAATGATTCATCGTTATGTTTCTGACAGATTATTAGCGATATACGGTAATTGTAATGCACCTACCGAGATGACACCATCCCCTACCTTCAAACCCGTCGACGCACTTGAAGCTCCGCTGATTCCAATAATGTTCCAAGAAGAATGCATATACGACACAAGCATTTTTTTTTTTTATAGTGTCGAAAAAAAATGTTCGAAAAATGCACATATATATTTTTTACGGAAATAAGCTTTTCTAAATACGTTCACTAAATGCCGAAATCTCCATGTGTCATTACGTGGTGTAGGATTAGCAGTTGTGAGAGGAGTTATGGTGCACGCGGGAAAACTTCGAATCTTCGGAAATCTTGAAGGGTCGTTTCCAAGAATATCTCCTAAATGTAGCAAGATTAAGCTAGAAATAAGGCTTCATTCTATTTAAGGGGTTAATGGAGAAGGTGAATTCCGGAAGTATGAGAAATCTTAAATAAATATGGTGAGAGCAAGAATAAAACTTGGACTCGTAATATACGCTGTTCGTTTTAATTAGGCGTAAAACTGGCACCTCTCCACACATAATCCTAATCTGTAGAATGAAATTAACACCAGAACAGATGCTTGTTACGAGGAAGTGCTGTGGAATGAGCCAATACATCGTCCTTTGCCAATTAAAACACGACGAAAGGATAACACTTTTACCTGTCTTGCAGCTTATTTCTCGCACTATCCACAAAATACAAAGGATGTATTCTTTGGATATTGATTTCTCGTTGCTCAGTGCCAAAATAATACAATACTCTGGCTCTGCATTCTTCCCACAGTTCTTTGTGACTAGCACCAAATTCTGCAGATTAATTTCTTGCTACAGTATTCCAGGAGATGACAATTTAACGCCTAACTAAAGTGAAGTTATGCTTTAGCCAGTGCCAAATTACATAATTGTTACCATTAAGCCATAGGACCATAACTAGTAACACAGGCCTCTATAACAACACCTACAAACCTCATGTTCTGTATCATTACTTTTCTGTCTATCTGTCTATTTTCAGACGCCTTAATCCCTTAAGGGGTGGACACAAACAAATCGCCTTCATGTCGCCCTGCCCCCGCCATTTCACTGCCCTGCTCCCAGCTCACACTCCCCTTTCTCATATACCTCTCCACTCCATCCCTCCACTTCATCCTTGGCCTCCCCTTCCCCCCCCCCACCTTACTCACATACACTCTCCTCGTCAGTCTCTCACTCTCAATCCTCTCCACATGGCCAAACCACCTCAGTGTGTTTCTCCTAAAGCTTCCTATCACATCCACACCACAACGCTCCTTCACTTTCACTTCCCTCATTTGTCAGTCTGTCTCTCCTTGTGACTCCACATGTTCCTATCAAATAACCCATTTCCATTGCTCTCACTCTTGACTTCTGTCCCTCCAACAAGGTCCAAGCTTCACTTCCATACGTTAGAGTTGGTATCACAGTACTGTCATGTAGTAACTTTTTCACTTCCAGGTGGGGTGGAGGTAGTATTGAGGAAGGATGGAGAGGGAGGGTGGGGAGGAAGTAGTACTGAGGACGGGTGGAGAGGGAAGGTGGGGTGGAGGTAGTACTGAGGAGGGGTGGAGAGGAAGGATGTGGTGGAGGTAATGAAGGAGAGTGAAGGGAGAGGGTGGCGAAGATGGGTTTTGTGATAGTAGCGGTGGAGATGTTAGTAAAAGGAATGCTAGGGAAGGAGGGAGAGTTTAAATTTTCTTCATTCTATCCTTGTCTTCTTGCCCATAGTATGCCGAAGCTGGAATAAAACTTCCTTCTCTCTCGTCTCAGTGATGTCCTAAGAAGGTGTCTAGATTAGGCCAAGTCGGCTACTGCATTTTTCTGCTTTTCTCTTGTTGGTATGTCTGCCGAGATGGAAATTAGGACTGGCGTGGTTTTGCAGGATAAAAGTAGGGGTCGTATTCTCAGTGGCTTTAGGAGGTTTAGCAATACCTCATTCTAAGCAATTTATTTTGCACAGTGCACCTCAGTATCCGTTTGCAGGTTATGCAAACCATTTCGATACTGAAACGGTATAAATCATTTACTGGAGAATGTTAAGATAATATTACCTAAAATTCCCAATGATAAGATGCTACGAAGTCTCCTGTGCCAGCTTGGACAGGGTGCTGGATGTGGCAGACCATATTAGGAAAAACTGAAAGTATCGTGAAGGATAGTGGAGGTAACCCACAGTCTGCCTCAGTACAGGAGGCAACGAAATTGGTAGGCGTAGGAGTGAGTTTTGTGGCAGTAATACAAGGATATGTTGGATAAGGTTAGGGATAGAGAAGGAACCCCTGTAATACTAGGTGTTTTGCCTACGAGGGGGTTGGGATAGAATGGCTCAGCAGGGCATCTGATTTTAACTGCCGTCAGGAAAGGTACTGCAAGCCTAATGCAATACATTTCGTAGACAGATGGGACCGCTTTATGGATGGAGTGCCATATTTAGCTATAATGGGTCTTTCCATAACTGACAGAAAATTACTGTGTTAGCTCAGGTCATATGTGAGGGACAGGATTTAGGTGGAAGTGTACGTCAGGTCACTGAGGTCACTGGGAAGCTCAGGTCATAGGTAAAGGGCAGGATTTAGTTGGGTGTGTCCGTCAGGTCACTGAGGTCACTGGGAAGCTCAGGTCATATGTGAAGGGCAGGATTTACTTGGGAGTGTAGTTCAGGTCACTGAAATTAATTCACTTCAGTTACCAAGTAGCCGTTCGGTCAGTGAGAAAAATGATGAGTTCGTAAATAAACACAGAGGCCAGGACAGATATATCCTTTCAACTGCGTTTAGAATGAATGATTTAGAGCCGAGATGGTTAAGCAGCAGATTACAAACTCTCAAATGCCAAATGAAAGGAGTATAAAAAAAGGGCGGAAGGGAGAGGATCACTTACGTAATGGGTACGCGATTTTTAATAGGAAAGTAAAGAGAGAGATACGGAGCTTAGGCTAGATAAGCATATGAGAAGTAAAGTTTGAATAAGAAACACAACTAACTGCCGGTATTACTGTTTTATTCTATTTTTTCAAAGTATCGCTACGATAGTTTCTTTTCTCCTTTCGTACTCTCCACTAAAATATTCACGCGTTTTTCTATATTGTGTGGTGTTCTTTCTTAGTTTTTTGTGCCGGTTTCAGTTGGACGCTATGGTCAGCAGGGGAGAAATTTTTTTTGCTATCTGTCTTGTAGGAGCTACCTAGCATGGGCCAACTGCAATAATCCTCTTTTCTTACGTTCTTACGGTGCCCTGTGGCTGATAACACAACAGCCGGTTCATATTTCGTGACCTCCATTCTACATGTCTGAAATAGTTTGACCTTGTTTACCTGATCTCCACGTAGGCCTAGGAAGTCGGCTTCTAAGTGGAGTTGTAAGGACGAAACACTCTTTTCTTGGCAAGTTAGAATACCTATTACATAATGATAATATCTTTTATGTTATTTCGGTGTTTAGCACCGACATAGTTTAGATCAATAACATATATGATAATGATGAGGTGTAATAAGCAGAATAAAATGGTGAGGAAGACGTGTCACAAAATCACCAAAGTCGCCCCAAATTTGGCCTTACAAAGCTGACTTGATGCTCTACTGGAACATGAAGATATAATAAACAACTAATTATTGCTTTATCACTCAAGAAAACCACTGGAATAAGATGTGTCTGAAGGGTCAATTTCCAGTAGGCAATATACAGAGTGCCATCGTACGATATTAATTCTTCCCTATTTCCCGATTCTCCTCACCTTGCCTGCTTTCTTGTTAATAGCTTATGATTTAGGAGTAGCAAGCCTTCTCGTTGCTATCTTTGTCTTATTCTAGTTGTCTAATCAAAGTCTGGCAAGGTTCATCACAGTTACTGCCGTTAATCTCTTTACTGGCGTTCTACTGTTTTTACTCAAAATTTATCATTCAGAAATAGGTGCTGACTATTAAATACAAAAATGCATCTCAAATACTAAGGTTCATATTATCACACAACAGTAACTGCATTCTCTGTTGAGTAAGATAGCATTCATAACTGAAGTCAATAAATAAGATTTCAGTGTAATATGAATGAGAATTTTGCGGTTGATTGTAGCCAACCATAACGCACAGGTGAAAAGTTATAGAAAAAGTTAATTCAATTTGTGCTTTATTAAAAATACAAGATCAATAAAGAGGTCGAAACACGTAATGAATAATACCATAGCTAACTGATGTGATTTTTACTCCATTATGTACAGCACTATCGCAAATCAGGAATACAGAATATATAAAACAAATTATATCACTTAACTTACTCGAGTTGAGAACAACTGTGTCCTATAAGTTAATATTAGTATTATAGATACACACATCTGTCCTCGTATCACTAATCTAAACCTACATATCACAAATTACATCATTTATCATAAATGATGCATTTATTACAAATGGTATCATACACCACAAATAAATTTGAATAAATACCACCAATGATGTAACATACCTGTGCACTATTTAATGTGAAGAAAAGCCATGCCTATACTGGGCAATAAAAGAAATATATACATAAACATCACAAACAGTATCATAAGCCCAGCAGATGAGAGACACAATTCAGGTTTTAGAAGGTAGTACCGGTAGAATTAAAATGTACAAACAAATTATACAAACAAGTCGATGCTGGACTAACTACATGTGCCTTACTGGCGGCTGCTCTGCCATGCTTGAATCTCGCGCTGAAGGTCTAGGTGGCGACTGTATGAGCCGGGCCTCAGCCTGATGCGGGTGAAGGGGTCGACACCAGAGTCCAGCAAGATTGTGATCAGTGTGGAGTCGTCCACCAGCACGCGACTCCTGTGCAGCAACACGGGCGCTGACATCACCGTATCTAAGAGCTCATCTTTGTAAATTCTGGGAACATCATCGTTTGGCTCATCCCGGGGCGTCGGCAGGTGACTCAAACCACATAGAACCTTTTGAGCTTTTTGATGGAGAATGGGAAGACGGTGGCCATGAAACTGATGCACCATGGTGGCCACTGCTTGTGTGCTGCAGCCAGGGCCAGTAGTCATCTCAAGTATTTTATCCAGGCTGGCGATGATAGCTTGAAATTCAACAAAGGTACAATATCTCAGAGTAGAAGAAAGGTCTATGATCGTTTGGGTCGTGTTGACGATGGTCGCTGCTGCTAGTTTGGCCAGACCAGGACCCTGGTAGGCTTCCAGTGTGGGCTTGATACACAATAGTTGCTTTAATAGGTCCATGATTGACTGCAAAGCCGTCTTAGTGAAGAGTGGACCCCATAACTTGTAATTTTCGCTGACTCTGTTCATGGACTGATCAACCAGCCGCAGCAGGTCCCTCAGTAAAAATACTTCATGACCCAGCTTGAGGCGGCGTAGTTGAGTGATGGCGGCCTGGCACACCGGCTGGAGATGTCCGTGACGATGGAGGCCCTGTAGGACAATAGTCAAGGGGTGGAGCAGACCGGGTGTCACCAGATCCTGAATACGAAATAAAGGAGAGGCGGCGATGAGACCCTTTATGGTTGTCCTGCCAGTCGTCAGGTCCTCGTGGTTGAGGCTCCACCATACGGAAAGTAGTCGCAGCATTTCCAGCCTTGTCATGGCGTCAGGACAAACGTCAGCATCCGTGAACACTGTCATCATCCAATCGCGAAGGGCGGGCGTGAATTCAAGTGTAAGGTCCTGTGCCAAGTATGATTTCCAGAACTTCAGAAAGGACATGATGGCACGCACCACTGTAATGTCCACAGGCTGACGTAACATTGAGAAATTTTTTGCCTCCCTTGATCCTGACAGCAAGGCCAGTCTAGTGTATTGTAGTGTTTGCTGGTCAGAGTTGTCTGAACATACAACAGTGACACCTCGGTGTGCGATCTCGAGAGTACGTAAGACCTGTGATGAGGTAAGTGACAGGTCGCCAAGTAGCACTGTTGCTTGTAACATTATCTGAATCGCAGTGCGATATGATGAATGTCCATACGTTGGAAATGATTCCAAGTAAAGTCTCTCAAGGACTTGCATTCTAGGGTCCTCCATAATTACACAACCGTGTAAAGATCAACTCGAAGTTTAGAGTAGCTTATTCCTTCGGGTGCAGGACTATGGTGAGCCTGAGTATCCTCGTGGGTCTTTTAAGTGGAAAAATACGGGGCGGAGTGATATGGGGAGGGGAAGGGGAGGAGCCGCGATCTGGCCAGCCAGTAGGGAGGCCAGGGGTCAGGTCACAGGTGTATTTTGCCCCACCAATAGCAACTTCTGACACCAGCCGGTGGGTGAAGACAAGTAAAGCAACAGAACTTGTGGTACATGTGAAACTACAATTCCGCATTTATCTGGCAGGATATTTCATACTGTTCTGCCAGGAGACTTGACTTTATACGCATATACGTACATATGCATATAAATAAATATATAAATATACGCACATACATACATATGCATTTAAATATATATATATATATATATATATATATATATATATATATATATATATATATATATATATATATATATATATATATATATATTTGTGTGTGTGTGTGTGTGTGTGTGTGTGTGTGTGTGTGTGTGTGTGTGTGTGTGTGTGGTAAGTTACCCACTTCTATTATAGTTAATATCTGTTCAAGTTGTTCTATGAAACTTTTCTTTGAAATATTTTCATATAAAATGATGGTCAGAATGATTTATTATGTTGATATTCTGATGACAGCAAATGCAGAATTATGTTAGACAGATTAAAGAAAACCTAGGGGGTGACGTGAAGAAGGTAGGCAATAACATGATTTAAGAATAAGGAGTGTAATGGAAAGAGGAAGGAAACGAGACAAGAAGCTTTAGTGACGAGTTCAAAATAGAAGATAATAAATCAGAAGAGGAGACTCAGGTGAAGGAAACGAAAGGACGGGTTGATTAAAAAGTATATTTAATATGAAGCGAATGACACGAGAAGAAAGGAGTGCAAAGATGTAATAAATAGAAGAACAGAGAAGGAAGGAAGGAATGAGAACAGCAGATTATGGTGATAGATAAAGTTATGAGCTCATAGTGGACTGGGGAGAAAGAGTGGTTTTGAAGCAGTTTACCCACCGTACGAATATATGTTCATCTCTCTCTCTCTCCCTCTATGATATACAGTACTGTGAAAACATTCAGAGTATTCGCAAATAAAATTGAACGTGAAAAAATGTAAACTAATTAGTAAGGGAAAAATCATGGGACATACGAACTACAAATTAAATCCTAAAGAACTTAATTAATCCGAATGTGGGGGGAGGGATTGTGACACTGATATGGGGGTATAATTGGTGGTGTCGCCTGTAGGCTGACTGAAGCCACTGATCTGACAACATCGCCATCTTACTGGGGGTTAAGCCGGACCCTGTTTAGGTAGTCAGGTGTATTCTCCTCCACACTTCCAGTAATTGGTTACAGGCTTCTAAAGCAAATCCTCCACTGATCAGTGTCATAAACTCTTCGCTTGATAAATACAGAGCCCCAGAAGAGGAATTTGAAAAAATGTCCGAGTTGGAGATTGGAAACTGTTTTAGCCAGACCGATACCTGCATCTGCCTACAAAAAGAAAGAAAAAAGTTTATAGAACAGACTTTGTTTTTGTGAAACTTTGGCTAAGCAGAATACTTGCAATGTTGTACATACGCAAAATTTTGATGCTCTATTGCATTATTCTCTGAAAAACAAAGGAAATATCTTTCCTATCGAAAGATAATACTGCAGTAGGGGTATTGTTTGACAAGAAATTCTGGGAAAACTTCTTGCTTGGCCGTTACTTCCACCTTTACTCAACACTGTCAACATATTTTGCCAAACTAAAATGCCATCCATGTATTGTCAGACTTCCCAAACAAGGTGTAATTCCAGGTTTAATTAGTCTGTCAAAAACTGATCCTTTGCAAAACCGTCTCTTATAGCTAATCAAAGCAGTGGCTGTGACATATCTACAGATGGGAATCACATATTCAGACAGGTAGGTAACAGGAAGAAACATAACTGTCGATGCTGTTAAAGTAGAACTACCACGAATAAATTAGTACTGTCTGGTGGAACATGAGGTAGTAGTATGTAATGAATGAAATGTGGTTTCATCATCGTTATTATGACTTGCAGTATAATAACAGTTTCATTTATTTAATACAAGATGTTATAGGTGAGTTTCCCAGTAAAAATCAGTATCAGTGACGGTACCACAGTGGCTTGTGTACGACCTGACCCACTCATACGACCGACGCGGATGAGGTCTGGCTACACCTGACTACTGTACCTGCCGCGCGACTTAGGGCGAGTTTTCACCTGTAGTCTGAGGTGGGTGTCCTTGACCTCTGGCAATGTCGGAAAGCGACGTTGTCACGTGGTGTGGAATTTATACAAATCATTGCTATTATCCTAAAAAGCGACACATTCATAGCACTATATACCCTTATTTAATATATTTAATAAGTACAGAATATTTAATATACAATTTCAAATAGTAAATAGCTGACATATGACAGAGAGAGAGATAGGTACTGGGGTTGATGCGACAGAGCTGTAGAGAGGGAAATCCCCTCTCGGGACCCACCCAAACGGACTTCATACTTGAGTCTGACCATAATCAACATTCATGGTTCGTGGAGTCATAATTTGGAAATGTCTTAAACCGACACAGTAGTTATGGTAGTGCAATAAATGAAGTAAATAAGGTCCAAGGATAACACCTTTCCTATCACAACCTTCTTTCCCATAGTCAGTATGGGTTCCACCAGGGATGCTCCACTCTTGGTCATCCTCCTTTCGGGACTGGCGAAAGCTTTGCCATTGCATCTGACGTCCCCAGTGCTTTCGATCAAGTATGTCATAAATCACTGATTTCCAAACTGTCCTCTTACGGTTTCTATCCTTCTATCTTGCCAAGTCTAAAACTTGGCAAATGAAATTTAACGTTGAAATATGTAAAGTACTTAACGTAGGCAAGACCATTGGAGATACTAAATACGGCTTAGTTAACAAAGAAATTAGTAAATCGGAATGCGAGAGAGACCTAGGAGTTATGGTTAATAAAGACCTCAAGCCAAGGCAACAGTGTATTAATGCAAGAAATAATGCAAATAGGGTCCTGCGATTTATTTCGAGAAGCGTAAGCAATAGGTCATCATAAGTAATACTGCAACTTTATCTAGCATTAGTAAGGCCACATTTAGACGACGCAGTAGAATTTTGGTGTCCTTACTATAGAATGGATATCAACTCGTTAAAAAATGTACAGAGAAGAATGACGAAAATGATACATGATGTTCGGATCCTGTCATACGAAGACAGACTAAAAAGGCTAAGTCTGCACTCACTAGAGAGGCGTAGAGTAAGGGGAGACTTAATTGAGGTGTTTAAGTGGATGAAGGGTATAAATAAGGGAGATATTAGCAAAGTACTTAAAGTGAGCATACAGGATAGAACTAGAAGTACTTGTTTCAAACTAGAAAAACTCCGTTTCGGTAAGGAAATAGGTAGAAAATGGTTTGGTAATAGAGTAGTAGACGAATGGAATAAGCTACCTAGTACAGTTGCTGCCTCTTTCACTGAGAGTTTCAAGCGTAGGTTAGATAAGCATATGACAAATAAGGGGTGGGTACAGAAAAAATAAAATCTAAAACCAATACTAATTCATTCTTTTTCCTTTCAGGTTACACTATGATAGTCTCTTTTTCTCCTTTCACACTTTCCTATAAAGCGTCCACGCCAGTTTTTCTATACTGCGTGGTGTTCTGACTTTTTCCTTCCAGCTTCGGTTGGAGGGTTTGGAGGGCGGAGGAAAGCCTTGTTGTTTGCTATCCTTACCTCATTCTAGTAGTTCAGTTACTCTTTTAGGAGCTGCCTAGCATGGGCCAACCGGCCTACTGCAGTTGTCCTCTCTTCTTCTGTTCTTATGCTCATCTGATATTCTGCTAAAAATTCTAGAGCGTCTGGATGCATCTAGATTTTGGTAATAACGGTGATATTTATTCTCTCTACAAATTATAGTCCTCGGTTCACCCATTGTATTACGTAAGCTCCTTCTGTTTTTGTAGTACACGTTCAGATTATTACGAGTAGGCTACTTACACCGCCACACTGGGATTTACCTTTTTTATTGTTTTTGTTAATAGCTGGGAAACTGTCTGCTAAAATAATTATTGTCTATAGTATTACTTATCGCTTTTCTATCATCGCTTGCATTCCCCTCTATCATCGCCTGCTCATCTGCACGTCGAAACGCTACCAGTGGAAAAGCACCCCCTACCCCCCCAAACACACACCCCTGGGAACTAGTTGACCCTTAAGTACGTAAACTCCCCTAGTGCTGCCCCTGCTCGAAGTCGCTTTGCCTTATACACTAATGTTAATCTCTCTCTCTCTCTCTCTCTTGCTGCGGCCAGACGATTTTACCCAGCTGCAATGACACCTCTCGCACTGAAGGCACTAGAAACAATGCCCGGTAACCTTCAGTGTATTTCATTCCTGTTAGTCACTTCTGTTTTCGTCTGGTGGAACTGGGCCACTCCCATAACATCAATACTAAGTCGTAGTTGCAACTGCCCTAGGTGCGGGAGCTTCAAGGCCATTCGGTTAATGTCCTTGGTGTGGTGTGGCGTGGGAATGTGATTTTGTGTGGTGTGGTGTGAGTGATTTTGTGCAGCGTGGTGTGAGACGGGGATAGTGTGTTCTGGTGTCTTGTAGTGTCGCATCGCTAAATTAGCTAAAACTTGAAGGAGGGAAGCACCTCGTGTCCAGAAACTGTTACTGGGAGACAGACGATCAGAGCCCCTCCAAAAGATGCTCCCGCATTGAAGACATCTCTCTAAAACCAAGGAAACGATTATGATGAAACATGGCAAACCGTTACCGGAGGTTTTTCCACGGGGCGTGTTGCTGTGTTTTAACCTTTCATTATGGTGCTGGAGAGGGCCGCTTTCATTCATACTAATTATCAATCAGCACAATGACGTCCTTTTATATTATTTTCTTATTACCGGGAGACAGTGTCGGTCATCCTAGGGTAGACTGCATGAACTGAAGGGGGAAGACACAGCGTTCAGGACTTCCCTACAGCAGGGTTCTCTCAAACTGAATATAACCGTCTGGTAGCATCATGAAAACAGCAATAAAGCTATAACATTTTTGACGGGCTTGAACTCTTCACTGTAATGACGACATTTAAATTCTACTCTTGCTACAGACTGAGTTTTATATTTAAAAACTTTCTGACGAAGCAGGGACTCTCTTTATGTCGCGCGCCAAGCTTGGAAACAATGTGTCAAAGTAGGTTTACTGGAAAAGTTGCTCTCATATTTCGTTCCGCTGTGGTGAATTCCTGGCGTTCCGTGAAGTATAACTGGTTGCAGATTTTAATTCACTTAGTCAGATGACTATATCATTCCTATTTATGAAAATAATAATAATAATAAAAATATTAATAATAATAATAATTTCCATCATATACTATAAATAAACAATCATGGCTACGAATCTCTGCTGTGGTGGTGTTCTCCAGGCCCCTTCGGTCAGAGGACGAATTTTGTATTGTAGTGTTTTTACTTTCACACGCGTTCATTCAAATACGAAGATACAATTTCGAGGCGACCGTCCATACTGAATACATACTAGGGCTGTATCATTCAGGACCACTGTGATGATAATAGAGGCGGGGTGGAAGATTACTGTAAAGACTGACTGACTGAATTGCTTTGCTGCCAACCTACCCCTCCCATGTCAACCTACCTCACCGTTTCCCATCTTCCTTACCTCTTCCTACCCACCTACTTTCTTTCTACTTACCCCATCCCCGCCTGCCCACCCTTCCCCTTCCTGCCAGCTAACCCCTTCTTACGTACCTCTTCCCTGCCCACCTGCCCCTTCCCTGATTATTTACCTCTACCCTGGATACTTCCCTTACCCTACCGACCGATCATACCTTTTCCTTCCTAACTACTTCACTCCTTCCCACTTAATTCACCATTTCCTACCTATCTTCCCCTGCCTACATGTCTCACCCCTGCTAACTACCTCGCCCCTGCTGCCTACCTCACCTCTGTCTACCTGCCCCTCCCCTGCTTACCTATTGTACCTCACCCTTTCCTACCTAATGTACCTCACCATTACCTTTGTACCTCACCTTCTCTTTCCTATGAACCTCCTCTCTCTCTCTCTCTCTCTCTCTCTCAGTTGATTGAGAAAGTTTTTATATATTTATAAGTTGTGTTTTCTTCTATATTGTTTTGACCTTTTTCCACACCACCACTGAGATAAAAGTCTTGGCGCGTTTTTTTTTATAGAGGTTTCCCCAGTAGGCATAAGTCCTCTCTCTGATCTTTCTTCTAGAAAATACTTGTTCACATTGTAAATAAGTTCTTTCTCCCGACTATGGAGTACACGAGAGCAAGTCGGAGTAGCTGCCATCCTGGGTGGGGATCAGGCAGGAAGTGACCGGTCACCTGTAGTCTGAGGTGGGTGTCCTTGACCTCTGGCAACATCGGAAAGCGACGGTGTCACGTGGTGTGGAATTTATACAAATCAATTGCTATTATCCTAAAAAGCGACACATTCATAGCACTATATAGCCTTATTTAATATATTTAATAAGTACAGAATATTTAATATACAATTTCAAATAGTAAATAGCTGACATATGACAGAGAGAGAGAGATAGGTACTGGGGTTGATGCGGCAGAGCTGTAGAGAGGGAAATCCTCTCTTGGGACCCACCCAAACGGACTTCATATTTGAGTCTGACCATAGCTACCTCACTCTTTCCTACTTAATCCATCATTTGCTACCTGTCCCTCCCATGACAATCATCCCTTCCCCTGCCCTTCTACCTCTAATCTGCCTGCCTACCCATTCCTTGTCTACCAGCTTCTCCCCCGCCTTCCTATCCCTCCTTCCTATCCTCTTCCTACCTACAGTAACTCTCTATGCCTACTTACTCCTCCCCTGTCTACCTGCCTCAGCCTTTCCATCCTACATACATCACTCCTCGCTAAACTCACCTATTCCTACCAACCTACCCCTCCCTTGCCTATCTACCTCGCCTTTTCCTACCAACATAACCCCTTCATACCTACTCCTCTCCTCCCCACCTCACCTGTATTGAACACTCCCCTCCCCCTCCCCTAGATAAGCTACACACCCCTGAGGGCCGTGAGAGAGTCCTCGTCAATATTTTTCCAACCTCCCATTTTTAGCTACCTCGTTTCCTTAATCTCTTTGATGGAAGGACGCTTAATCTGTTTCATTCTTGCCATCGCCAGACGATTTTATGCAACCTTGGAAAGATTATTCGTAACGAGGGGATATAATGGAGACTGTACCTAACCCCTCCAGTTCGAAAAGCCCCACCCAAGCTGAAGTGAATCGCCTGGACGCAGAAAGAACAGAATATAAAAGATCATCCCCGGACCGACTAGGTTAATCTGGTTTTCACAATGACTAAACCCTACTTGGTTAGCTTATGTATGTGTGTATAATAATGTTTAATAGCTGTCTGTTTCACATACTTCAGGGTCGTTCTTCCTAACATACCTGACACAAAAGGTTTATTTTTCATTTTATTCTTGTTATTTCAGTGTGATTTTATTTAGCTATGGAGAGAGCACGTAAATTAAGTTGCGAAGGAGTTAATGAAGGCTAAAGTTAACCCCCCTATTTAATTAAAGTTTTTTTCAATGCTGAAATGAATCGTCTGGATAGAGCAAGAATAAAACATATAATGTCGCCCTTGGCTGAATGTGTTAATCTGCTTTTCATGTTAGTTACTCACCACCTGGCTAAGATTATGCATACGATTATTTTAACCTTGTTGACGGTTCCTCTCTCTCTCTCTCTCTCTCTCTCTCTCTCTCTCTCAAATATTCCTCAGGATCGTTTCGCTTTACCCGTTCAACCTGAGGACGCCGTTTTATTATTTATTTATTCATTTTGTGTCTCTCGGGGATTTTATTCAACGTAGGAGCGACGACTGGTAGCGAATGAATTAATGCAAGCTCCATTAACCCCTTTGCTTTGACAGGCCTCTCTTTAGTTGAAAAAGATCGTCTGGCTGCAAGAAGAATCAAATTAAAAAGGAATCTTGGGACTGCAAGGGCTTAACTGCACAAGCAACGAAACGCATTTTTCTGCCTCTGATATTATGAACTGCTCATGCAAAGAGTGTTAAGTCTCCTTCTGTATATTCATTATAACTGTTGTACTTAATCCCGAATGAAGGATGTGGACAAGTCCATTTAATAGTTTAGTTTACAATACTTGATCTCAAATGTAAAGAATTAGCTATTTGTTACTCAGTAGGAATCCTCAAAAATTTTCATGGCAGTGGGAGTAGATGAATTTTTAGGGGGAAAGTTTTATTTAAGACAGACTGCCATCGGCCCTGAGAGGTTCAATCATCCATGTGGTGTGTGGTTAAACATGGTAACTAGCCATGCGATCATCGCATTAATGAAGGAAACTCAGCCAAAAATATAGGTATTACAAACTGAAAGGAGATACTCACACCATTAAACTCTTATTACACATCTCGAATTTCTTTTCTCAGCTTTATGGCCAGCCAGCTGACGTCAGCAATGGTCAAACGGCCGTTAAACTTGCCTGTGCTGCCTGATGGCGGAGTCCTCCCCTCTTCCTCTTTAATGGTAAGATTTCTCTCAGCTAAACAAATTAATTACCTGTTATCCTGATTAAAATGCACGTTTGTCCACACAAGCGAAAGAGTTAAAGGGGCAAAAGCATTGAAATATACAAGCACCTCTGCGAGCCTAACGAGCGAAGGTGTTTGTCCTCCCTGGGACACTAACTGAGGCATCTCCTTAAAGAACATCATCTTGGTCTCTCTCTCTCTCTCTCTCTCACACACACACACACACACACACACACACACACACACACACACACACACACACACACACACACACATCATCACAGGCACACCGATTAATAACTGCATAACTCGACGCACCCTGTCACCTGTATTTCACTAACGAGACCGCTGAGTTGCATTTACCTGAAGAGACTGGACCATTCCCGAAATCTTACCATTAAGTCATGGCTGTATGAAATTCAGTGAGTCTTACCTGTGTGCAAGGAATGAGTCTCCTGGGTTATTATGCACTGTCCACTTTAATTTGGCTTAAAACTTCCATCTGTCCATCATGTCTGCCGATCTGTAACAAAACATAAGCACTAGAATATGGTACCAGTAGCCAAGAGGTGCTCTGGAAAGAATGTAGAGCAGTAGTTCAGTCTTAATTTGTCACTGAATTATAGGAAATATTTGCAGAGAGAAGGAAATTTTCGTCAAGTTGAAGAGGAAGACCTATAGCCATACTACTCTTTCAGTCTGACTACATTTGGTTATCAACTGAGCTAAAAAGGGTTAAGATTTTAGTCCATTAGAAAGACGCACTCTAGTTTACTCTCCTTTCCATGCTTGCTGTGTATCGGAGATGGAAATATAAGAAAGTAAGTTTGTACCATATGCAGTCCTTGAACCCCTACACTTGTGATTTTTTTTTTTTAATCCTGTTTCCATTAGACGATTTTATTCAACTTAAGTGAGAAATCTTGGAGTGAAAGGGTTAATAAAAGCCGTATCTTACCAATCCACGCCGAGAAATCTGTCCTGAGGTTAAAAAAATCGTGGAAATAGGAATATAATAAAAAAGTACGTAATGGAACTGATATAGTTAAGGCCTTGATCTAGGAATGATGGTTGCGATTTCACGTCTGATTTGCATGCTTCATTTTCTTTTCTCTTTTTTTGAGGTGTGAGTGGGTGGGGAATGGGAGCCTATCCGCATGACCCCCCACATCCCTTCCTTAAACACATTCCTGTGCTGGTCGCCTCCGTTAGCTGGTGTTCAAATGCTGATACTGGTCGTTTTCTCAGCAAGGAACCAAGTCATGAAGCATGAGTTCAACCGAAATAGCATCCAATTTAGCATTCGTACTGTACTTTCGCCCTATTTAGGCCAAGCTGCATGAATGCCGCAGCTTGATTACTCTGTATCCGAGTATGACCGGACCACGAATAGAAAATGTTGAACCATGAATTCACCCACCGATTTTTAATATTTTTTTCTGCCTTTCATCCCTCCGCTACGATGACATATTTCTCCAATTTAATCTTGATTCCTCCTGACAATTTTATTCAACTTAGAGAGCCCTTATATTCCGCGTCTGCCAGCGCGTTTGTAGATTCAGAACTCCTTACATTCGCCTCTAATTGTGTAAAGTAATTATCTTCCTATTAATAACATGGTGATATGCGTCAGCCAGCATGGGCACAAGTATTCGCATATTTCACAGCGACCTTCCACGAGTTTTGAATCGTGGCTGAGAAGGCGGGGCTCTATAGACAAGTTGGCCAGTGCGGAGTATATAGGGCTAATCTTTGTATTCTAACTTAGTGTACATTTGCCATCCTTCCAATTTGAATGTCGAGCTGTAACAATAGTCTGACACTCGTATATTTCACAGAGAAGGCAGCACTTGAGGGAGGGCGACTTGGAGTGGTGCGATGAACTCTGGGATTGATAGGTAGTATCAATTCGATAACTGTTATCCCCAGACACTTCATTCTGCTTGGAAGCGACTTTTGGAACTTCAGAGGTTTGGTAAAGAATTCATTAACCCTTGCACTAACTCTCTAGACTAACCTGGACCAGATTTTTGTCCCTTTACCGTTATTTCACGCAGCACAATGGAAGAATAGGACAATGCTACAGCTCTGCACCCTTTCTAAAGGTTAGCACTTTTCGTAAGTAGCATCATACTCTGCTACTAGATGGAGAGATGACAATGTTAAGCCAAAATAAAGCAGAAACAGTATTGTTCAGGGTAAATAAAATCGCTTGGAGAAAATAAGAATAAAATATTTATTAGGTGATCTACCCTAAACAAGGGAGGACAAAAGTGTAAGCGAACTCCGATTTTATACCAGTCAGTTTTAAAAGCTTGTGAGGACAGGGTAGGATAAGCTACGCTCCCCAAACATAATGCAATTAGCAATTGGGTAAAAAGCCAAACCCGTAGTGTTTTCCATCACTGGTCTTAATAATGATGGTAGAAGCTTGGTGTTTGTTACCCTTCACGATACCAAATTTATATTACGGCTTTAGGTGTCAGGCAATACAGTAGATAGGAATAGATATTCAAACAGACAGATAGATGCTATAGACTGTCTACCGTAACTTGAGACTTTCGCCATTTGGCATCTCATTTTACGGAGCTCAGTGGTATAGTAAGTCAATAAAACGAATCTGTATCCCTTCCACAGCACTTACTCGTATTCGTCGCTTTGTTACTAGTACCATTCTAGTGTAATCAATTGTTAAAGGTCAGTGGCAAAATTAGGCAGTGCTAAAGCTGTACATCCTTTCCATGGGTAATCTTCTTATCTAGCACTAAAATCTATTAAGAAGCATTTGATACAGCTCAGAATTTAAGATGGTGAGGGCAGTTTTAGACCAGGGATAAAGTGGACAAGAGGCCCCCACTCAGCCCCTTCTAATTTCTGAGGACCCTCAACATCCACAACCTCCTCCTAAGCAAACGCACGTCCCTTCCCAAGGTGTATTGGTGTGTGTGTGTGTGTGTGTGTGTGTGTGTGTGTGTGTAATTCACCGGGTCGGTCAGGATCACTTGATGGTCGTGATGGTCAGCTTTTACCCTCCCGGAAGGGAGCTGAGAGCTCATATAGTCCGATCTAAGGGCAAGGCTGTGACCTTCACACACGCACACACCCGTCCCCTTGCTTCAGGGGGACAGTAACCACCCACTTCGTCAGTGAAACTTTTCGCAACCTGAGCGAGGCGCGAACTCCCGTCCACCAGTTGGCAAGTGGGAACGTTACCACTGCACCAGCGAGCGGTGTGTGTGTGTGTGTGTGTGTGTGTGTGTGTGTGTGTGTGTGTGTGTGTGTGTGTGTGTGTGTGTGTGTGTGTGTGTGTGTGTGTGTGTGTGTGTGTGTGTGTGTGCTGACGGGCGGGTACCAGGGGTGCAGCACAGATTTTAAAAATAATGTGGTCAATCCTAATTATGGGGTTGACCATGGAGAACTCTTCAGGGGGTATTCTCCCCGTCATCTTGGGTGTCCAGGCATATTTCAGTAGTGCGGTACTGGCCAATGCCACCTCAGCAATCTCTCTGGCTACGCCAATAGAGTGTGCTTGAGTGGGTGCGTTTTGCGCGTATGCGGGCGGGTACGCGTGTGCATGGTGTGTGTGTGTGTGTGTGTGTGTGTGTGTGTGTGTGTGTGTGTGTGTGTGTGTGTGTGTGTGTGTGTGTGTGTGTGTGTGTGTGTGTGTGTGTGTGTGTGTGTGTGTGTGTGTGTGTGTGTGTGTGTGTGTGTGTGTGTGTGTGTGTGTGTGTGTGTGTGCGCGGGTTGGGTGGCAGGGCTAGGCGGGGCGGGGCGGGACAGAGTCAGTGGTGAGTCGGCCGCCGCGGTGTCCGGACAGCTGCCGCCTCCATGCGCTGACGTCCCCATCACACCATGCTGCACTCGGCCGACACTCACAAGAACGGCTTCGTGCCAGGGGGGACCAAGGCAGACTCGGCCATCCCCCGTGACGCCGCACACCAGGGGGAGCTCCAGCCCCTCAACACCGTGGCAGCTAGAGACGGAAACGCCCAGAATGACACCAGCGAAGTTCGTGTCACAATCCACGAGAACCCCCTGGGAGAGTCTGGTGAAACCTGGAGCAGCCCCGGGCCGCAGTTGCAGCAGGAGGAGCAGCAGCAGCAACAGCAGCAGAGGCAGCAGCTTCAGCACCAACTTCAGCAACAGCTTCCCGAGCCTGGCGTGTCGCAGAGGGGTGGACGAAAGAAACGCTGGGACCGACACCACCTGGGGTTGATGCTGCTGCTTGGTCTGGCTTGTCTTGGCCTGCTCATCATCCTGATCCTTCACATGCAGGTGGAAGGTAGGTCATCACCTCCCTCCTCCCTCCTTCCTCCCCATTACCTTCCTACATGACATCTCCACGCCTGACCTCACCCTCTACCTACACTTGAATATGGTTTCTCAAAACTCACGCTTTAACGTAGGTCCCACTTTCAGCATCACTCCCACACCCACACCTGGACACCTGTTAACACCTGTAAATCCCTCCCCACACCTACCTTCTCCAACACTTGTATACAGACTGACAAACAAACTGGTGATGCCATGTATTCCCCCAGTCTTCTGTCTCACCTATCCCCTCACTCCACACTAGTTCACACCTCCCACCCTACGCATTTTCACACCTGCCTTCGCCCCCTACCTACACCTGCACGCAGAATCAGAAAAAAAAAAAAACTTATGTCAGATAGGTCCCTCACTCCCTCTAAGTATCACCCCACACCCTCACTCCAGACCTGCTGTACCCCTGCTCACACGTGGGTTTTGACAAAATCTCTAAAGATGTCAGTTGGTCCCCCACTCCCCTGTACCATCCCACATCATTCCCACACTTGTTGTCACCCCCCCACTTTCAATCCCTTCCCACATCTGCCATCCCTTTTCCCCCTCCCCCCACCCCCACTTGGGCGCCTATTACCAAACAAACTTAGGATGTCAGGTGGCTCCCCTCCTCTCCTGCACCCACCACCCCCCGCTCCCCTCTCTACACCTGAGGTCGCATTCTCATGGACCTAGGAGGCTCCCTGACATCTATTCTTTGCCATTACATTTCTGCTTTTGGCACGCTGTTGTGGTCTTGTACAGTTCACGACCTGATGAACGATATGTTACACGCAGTTTTGTCTCTATATAAAAATAAGTCATCCAAAGCCCCCATTCCATCCTTGGATGGGAAAAAAAGATCATGCTGATGATGATGATGGTAATGATGTTATGTTGTGGATGTGTATGATGATAATGAAGGCAATGATAAGATAGAAGATAATATTACAGTACACTGCACAAAATAAATCGCTAAGAAAGAGGTAGTAGAGCCTCTTCTCCATGACACGAAAATTTGGACCATAGACCTGGATTCACGAACAATCTTACAATGAACTCCATGTCAAGGCCTCCAATCACAGGATGCAGTGTTAGGGAATATATATACCGGTATGTGTGTGTGTATGTATGTATATATATATATATATATATATCACTTGTTACACGTTACTCATGGATTTGCTGATGTCCACAAGGAAACAGAAAACGCGAAGTATCCTGAGCGCTTCGTATTTCCTTTATCCCCTGTAGGTATCAGCATATGAGCGGATAATTTCGTTAGGGTCAGCCCTGGCCTCACCGCCAATGGACACCACACCCACCTATCCGTCACACACACACACACACACACACACACACACACACACACACACACACACACACACACACACACACACACACACACACACACACACACACACACACCGATCTCCAAGTGTCTCGCACACTTGCTGGTATTCTCGTCAGATAACGTAAGGAACACTCAAGTCGGCTCTTCAGTAATGTAACTTGTCTTAAAAATCAGCGATCTGCATTATTACGATTCCATAAACAAATTATTCAGCGTAATATGTTGCAAGTTTTATCTTTACTCATGTACTAAATGTGCTTAGAACGACGTGCTGATATATTTATTACCTCCACCAAGGAGGTTATTATTTTCACCCCTGTCCGTTTGTTTGTTTGTTGGTTGGTTGTCTGTGAGCAGGATTACACAAGAACTACTGGACGGATTTCCACGAAACTTGGTAGAAGAATGGGCCTTGGCCCAGAATACACTCCAATAAATATTGGTGCGGATCCGGATAAAGGTGCGGATCCAGGATTTTTTTTTTTTCCACTTTCTTTAACATCGCGAGATAAGGCGTTGGCGGAGGTATGCGCGCTACTGAGTGCCATTCTAGTTTATATTTTTCTTTGTTTATATACAGTGGAGTGACGGCGATTTTAATTCTACGTACTGCGTATTACACATTGCACGAAGTACCATGCATAGTATTTATATGCATGGCGCTTACTCTGCTCGGAGAGTGGCGGCTTGCCATCGCAGAAGAGCACCTGACCGAAACACCCCCACAGAAGGAATCAGTCTCTCTCTCTCTCTCTCTCTCTCTCTCTCTCTCTCACACACACACACACACACACACACATACACACATACTATTAAGCACATTATGGAAGACTGCATTGTGACACAATCACCAACGCCAACAACACAACATACACTCCTTGAGAGCTCTGTAGGAAAGCCCGGTCTCGGCCATGGACTTCCTAAGGGACTCGGGGCTGTTCGGCCAGACTGCCTAGGGAACAACTCTACTCAAACCTAGATCTAGAAATAATCCACAGAAGATGCAACACTGGCAAGGAACACAAAATGAAATATTAGACTACTCACCGGTACTCCTTATTTATGCCATAAATATCAAATACTGTGTGACTGATGATGTGGTTCACTTCGGAGAATTTAGGCCTGCTGTTGATAGTCCTAACACCTTCGTAATCACTCTCTCCCTTGTTTGTGGATCTGACTTCACCTCGTCTTTGGGTGTGAATAAGGCTCAGGATGATGATGATGATGATGATGATGATGATAATACTGAAATAGTCCTCTGTTAAAGATGATTAACAAATGTGAATCGGTTGGAATCCTTATTGATGTGGAGTTGTGGGATGGGGCAAGGTGTAGAGTTGTGGGGTGGGGCAAGGTGTGCGGTTGTGGGCTGGGAGAAGGTGTGAGGCTGTGGAGCTAGGGGTGGGGTGGGGTAATGGGGCAACTGGTGAAGTGGGGCCTATAGATAGAGTAAAATGTGTGTGAACTAGAGATGGAGAGAGTAGTGAACCAAGGGATGGAGTGGCGTGGGGTGGTGGAGCAAGGGAGAAGGTGGAGTGTAGAGGAAGGAAAAAAACGAATACAGTCTAGTGGTGGAGAAAGCTGTGAAGTATATGATGGGGGAAGGGGGATGGAGGGACTGTAATAATGGATAAAGAATGTAGGTGTTGGAGAAAGGAGAGTGGTGGAGGTCAGTTGTGGAGTTGGGTGGTGTGGTGGAAGGTGGAGTGGGGTGGGGTGGGGTGTGAAGTTAACGATTACTCTCCCCCTTGGCCTCGTCTCCTTCTCCTCGCTCCTGCAGTGCTCCACTCCCGCCTTCCTTATAACCTTGAGAACAAGTCCTTGAGCCCCTTTCAAGCCCTTTCACATTATCCTCAATTCTATAGCCCCTTCACCTCGTTTGGTCCACTTTGGTATTAAATCATTTCTGGCGCCACGTGATTTTTTTATTCAGCTAGGGAAAGACCTCTCAAAGTGATGGGTTAATGAAGGCTGTATGTAACCTGTTCAGTTCGAAAAGTCTCTCGTAAGTTAAGAAAAACTGTTCGGTAGTATGAGGAACAAAATACAAAATAGCTCTGGTCGGACTGAAGAGTTAGTATAGTGCGACAAGTCTCTGCTAATCTGCGAGGAATCGTCTGGCGGTAGTAGGTGTGTGTGTGTGTGTGTGTGTATATATATATATATATATATATATATATATATATATATATATACACGAGTAAATCTCTATATATCTATATGTATCTAGATAAATGAGTATATCTCTCCATCTGTCGATCTATATACACGAGTATATGTCTATCTATCTATCTATCTATAATAATAATAACGAAAGAATTAATGGACAGCGTATAATATAACCCCTTCAGTGTGTAAATATTTTCCTATAGCAGTAATAACTGATTTTATATAAAGAGTTAATGGGGACTGTTTCTAACTACTTCAGTACGAGAGGTATTTCACTGGTGTATAACATTGTGTAGATGTAGCAAGGGGAAGCCATGGCACTGAAATTATTTAAATTTGCTAGAATGTCACCCTCAGTACCTTTCCAAATCGTCCTGATAAGATTAAAATTTCCGACTAATACGATTATAATTTCCCAGAATGTCATAGCCAGTTCCTTTAAAGACAGTATTGGAAGGGTTAAAATTTCCTAGAATGTCACCGCCAATTCCTTTAAAAACAGTACTGAAAAGATTAAAATTTCCTTCAATGTCACCTTCATTTCCGTTTCAAATCTCAATCTTGGTAATGTGCCGTCACACAGTTAAAAAGCTACTTCCAATCCTGCTAAAATACCTAACACTCTAATAGGTAGCAGTCTCCTCAAAAGACCTTTTAGCCAATCAGTCACCTTTCCCTGGTTCGTTTCGTCGAAGACGTAACTCCTTCTATCCGAATACTCTCACTCTCTCTCTCTCTCTCTCTCTACACACCATACAGAACAAGGCCTTAAAAATAATCACAGGCTGCACAGCTGCTGCACCCACAGACCACCTACACAAAGAAACCTGAGTCCTCAAAGTCAAGGATCATCTAAGCATGAGCGGCACACAAATTCTTGCTGCAGCCTCCATAAACCTACACCATCCACTACACTACATGGCAGCACATCCACCACACCAAGGAACATCAAAACTACATCCAGCACACGATATCATACTGTCATCTCTCTCCCCTCGCCCGCCTCAAACCAGCTTCCAGAAGCATACCCATGCTCAAATCACCAAATCACTTGCCGCTCCATTCAGTCACTCAAAGACAACACACAGCTGCATGCACGACCTTCTGATATCAACCCTTTTGAATCCTACCTCCCTCGTGAGGACAGGGTCCGCCTGGCCAGGCTGAGATGTGGGCATCATCCGCCCTCTTGAGTTATCAGAAGAGGCTGGATGACTCCGTCGCTAATGCCTGTCCAGGATGCAACACAGCACTCCATACTATTAAGCACATTATGGAAGACTTCATTGCACACAACTGCCTGCGCCAACAACACAACATACACTCCTTGAGAGCTCTGTGGGAAAGCCCGGTCTCGGCCGTGGCCTTCCTTTGGGACTCGGTGCTGTTTGGCCTGAAACAACTACTATTACTAATACTTGACTGAGCTGTCTCCTACACATAATTAAAGTAGCCGGACGGGGTGCAAGAGGAGTGTAATAATTATGTGGATCACCCTAGGATGGCGGTGGCTCAATCGGTAGAGAGGTGGCCAGCAGTCCTACAGGACCCAGGTTCAAATCCCCGCTGAGGCAGGGAACAGTTTAAAGATCTGAATTTCATAAAATCAGACCTTTATCTACCAGAAGATCCGCCGACATGTCGTAAAAATACCCCCGCTAACACCAATACACCAGTCATAATGAAACAGCCCTAGCATGTATTCAATATGGACGGTGGATGTTAGCGCGGAAGTGGTTACTTGTAAAGGTGTATGATATGTAGGACTGCTGGGCCTTGGGAGCAGGCTGTGAAGCCTATGCCGAGTCGGAAACATACACTAAAAAAAAAAAAAAAAAAAAAAAAAAATGCATTCCTAACAAGGATTTCTTTGCTTCATTTGGCAATCGCAAAAAGGTTTCCTCTACCTAGCCCCTGCACTACCAGCCATTCCTCTCAAGTTCGGTAAAATCGCCTGTCCTGAATGAAAGAGTGATGTTAAATATTGTTTTTAGAATAATTTCCTCAAGTCCAATAAACCCACTTACAGCGGCTGTACAAAGTATCTTAAAAATATAGATGGGCTGAGGGAGGCAGAGGACCCTACAGACCCCCGGACATAAGAAAAAACATGGGCAAAATCTGTCTCTTGTTTAATCCTCCCGCAAAATTTCAAAGATGAATCGTGAATGAAAGTGAAATATGGGATTTTGTGGGAGTCTGCGTCCCGCTCATATCGCCAGGCATAAAAAACACTGTGAACAAGACTCGCCTCAGGTCCTCTGTATACCAGAACCTTAACCTGACGAAAGGGAACTCTTGTTTGCTATGTTTCTTTAGAAAAAATGTACCTAGGAAGAAGCTGAAGGATGTTTATTCAAGCTCGCCTCTACACTCACACAACCTGAATCAGTTTATAATTCATGTCAAAGATTTACAGACAGACTTACGATCAGTTCTGTGTCGTAAATGTGATCTATTTTCAGATGATGAACAAGGAAAGGACAGCACAGAAGTTTCCCATGTCTTGTTCTTCACGTAAAAAAATAAATAAATAAATAAACAACATAGCTAAGACGGGGATTTGATCGTAATTTTTTGTTCTGACCTTCAGTATCATAAAGTTCAATCTTAAATGCATTATTCATTTCAGGAATATGGTCAGGTTATGTTTCAGTACGTTTATGAACGTAACAGATCAACCTAATTTAACCTAACACCCAGCCAAACCCTAGCCAAAAATTAAACCTTTCCCAATGCAGCCTAACCATAACAGACTAACCTACTTTACCCCATCCCAACCCAACCTGACCCGAACAGGGTAAACCAGCCTTAACCTAGACACTCCTGCTAAATAAAGGAAAAAAAAAGTGGTCAACTCGATCACAGTTTGGATATTTGTGCACGGGTGAGAGATGCATGGCAGTGACGGAAGGTGTTCAGTGTCTGTTTACGGTGGCCACTCTAACCGCTGACACTCTCCCGTTCGTATACTCGTCAGTCTACCAAGCTTCCTACCATCTCTTCCTCTCTCACTTATTTCTGCTTCCGGTGCCTTGATATCATTCTGTGTTTTATTTACTTATACTAAGGAATGTATTCTGGTCGGTTAAGGAGGCTCCCTAGCACCACTTCCTTAGCAGTTTATTTTTGCATACGATGCGTCAATATCCTACACCGGGAGTTCCCCAAACTTTATCGTTTTGTGCCCCTCCCCCCTGGACTAAATACGGTAACATATGTGGCCTTTATTGCATCTTCGTTTGAAGAAGCAAACAAAGTAACATTTCTCAAGAAAGGATGTTTGAATGAGATCCCAACCATTCGAATGATTACAGTCGAGACGCGGCGCATGCTCATAAAACTCCAGAAATGAATTGAAAACTCCGAGGTACGGTTAAAATAGCATTATTGTTGCCAAGTGAGGTATCGATGGTTGAGACGGGGATGAGATCATCTCTACATCCGGACCCGATTAAGCTTTTTCAATCTAATGATCAAAAGGTAAAAAGAAAAGCTTTGCAGAAAAAGGTGGACGAAACTGGCAAAAACACAAAGGCGGTCAATTTGCTGATACCAGGGAAGCGTCCCATCCTTATTCCAAATTCCGTCAAGCTCTTCTTCAGTGTTCGAAATGCGTGGGGGTTTAGGGAGGTTTGACCCCTCAAATACAGTAAAGACCAATGGAAATAGACTATGCCGGAGGATCTACGGAGAGTCATAAAAAGACCCCCCTTAAATGTATTCATTATTGTTTCGAGGAAGATATTTATTTTACATATATGATAATTCAGAAAGTGAATAAAAACATAACCTTTATTATTATCGTTTTGAAACTTCTGATACATAGCAATTCACTTGCAACCAATTAACGATATTCACACTGTGAAAGAGGCAAAAAGTTAAGTTCATAATACTGTCCAAAAACTTATCGTATGACGATTTTAGCCACTTTATCTTCATTCTGTGATGTGGTCTGATATTATGAAAACACCTGAAATATTCTGACTTTATTAGTTATAATATATCATTTGCAAGAAAACTAAGAAATATGCTTCCTTAGATCTCGCCTTTCAGGGGGATCTTTGACGATGGCACATACCATACATATTTACCTGTAGTTTGAAAATATTTATGATACTGCGATTACTACATCTTGAACCACTGAACAGTGCTCTTGTATTCATTACCTACTGCATGTGGCCCCATATTGGCCTGAAAAAAAATTATATATATATATATATATATATATATATATATATATATATATATATATATATATATATATATATATTATATGAATGAAGTGCGTTGTGAAAAGAGAAAGTTCTGGGTAGATTTTTTTTTTGCAGAGGCCATCACTCACAGAATGCGAAGTCAAGCAATATGCTTCAGTAAAAAGATAGATTGTTAGATAGACAGACAGACAGACAGACGATAGAAAAAAAAACACGTGGATAGATACATACTGATAGACAGATATACAGCAGATTAATAGACAAATAAACAAATAAGCAATGAGGGAGAGAGAATGAGTGAACTCTGGTGGTGGTGTGTGTGTGTGTGTGTGTGTGTGTGTGTGTGTGTGTGTGTGTGTGTGTGTGTGTGTGTGTGTGTGTGTGTGTGTGTGTGTGTGTTTAGGGACAGGGAGGCATGTGTGAACAAATACAACTACTGTCCACTCTCCCTCAGCACCCCCACCCCTCTCTCCCTCCATCCCACTCCTTCACTCCTCACCATCTCTTTTCACTCTCTCATTGCCCCTCCCCATACCCTAGTTTACACATTTTTTTTTTCTTTCTAATGAGGTGGTTATTAGGAAGAGGAGATCGATAAAGAATACAGTTGGTGAAACAAGTAAAATGAGAGTACGTTTATATGACACACGTTACATGATATTGCTGTTGTTCTTTAATCCCCTATTGTCCACACCTTTCCCTCCTCCCTTTCCCCACTGACCACCTCCCCTTCCCCCTCCCTCCCTTCTACCTACCTACCACCGAACTTACCTCCCGTTCCCTCCCCTCCACCTACCTACCACCGTGTTGATCCCCCCCTCCTCCCTCTCTCCACTGGCTAAGCAGGAAGACAATAATGCTCCCTGATCTCTTGTTCTCGCCAAAGGTCCCGTGTTATCGTCAGTACCTCCCTCCCACTGCTACTGCCTAAGCTTTTCCTCTTATGTTTCTACTTTCTCCAGTTTTTTAGAGTTTATGCGGCTACTCTTTGGTTATTTTTCCAGGGCTACTCTTTCCATCTCTGCTGATTCAGTATTCTTTAAATTTTCACCTTGTTTTTATTAGTTGATGTCGCCAGTTTTGTTATTGCCCTCCGCTGCTGTCTTCATTTTCATTATTTTTTTTAAATGCAGCTGTCTGTACTTGGCGTCATTGTTCTGTGACATTAGCTTCATTATCAAAAGTTTTCTCTTACTGTCTTCATTTGCAATATTTTTTTTGTATTACTCTAATATTCACAATTTTTCTGTGCTACTGTCTTCATTTGCGATATTTTTCTCTGTTATTGTTCTTATCTTATTTTGTTTTCGTTGCTACTTTCTTCCTTTTTGCCGCTTCATTCTCGTTCTTTCAGCTCATTTTTACTTTTCAGCTAATTTCAGCATTTTCGCAATTTGTACCCTCCACCTGACAAAGTCAGAGGAGGGTGTTGTTATCACTGGGATCAATAAGTGTCCGTCAGTAAAGTTGGGAGGCAGGGCGGCAAGGCGGCTGGCCGGGCATAGAGATTTCGTTTCTAGGCCAAAACTCAGAAAATATTCACTATAAAGTCATGAAACTGCATACAGTTATGTGTCTTACTGCGAACTAGTGCCTTTTGATAGGTAAAAAGCTGTGTCTTAAGTAGTTTTTTTTTTAAATAATAATAAAAAAAAAACAATTTCAATGCGACCTACACAAGGAATCTGAAGGGCCCAGGTTATGTATCCTCAAAGCGTTCTCCTTACGCCCACTTTTTAAAGAAAATATTGGGGGTGGGTGAGGGCAATTATGATCTATTTTTTTCCTACTTTCATTTTGTTTTCATTAACTTGCGTTATCAGTTTTGCAGTTTTTCCCGGCCACTTTTTGTCTAGCAGTTTTTATCACGGTGATCATTTTCGCTTTTGCCATTCTCATCGATTTTCTTGTTTGCTTTCGCTATTTTGGGGCTGTTTTTTTTTTTTTTTCCAGCAATTTCTCCCTCCACTCATTATATATTTCTTCATCTTCCCTTTTTCTTTATGTTATGTCTATTTACTTTTTATTTCTTTCTTTCGCTACTTTTCTCCGGCTCTATCGTCATTTTCGCTCTTTTTATTTCTTTTCTTTCCTTTTTTTTGAGGGGAAGGGGAAAAGGTTATTATTGTCAGTATTTCTTGCTTCCGTTGCTTTCAGTGTTTACAATTAACTCTTCACTTTTGCCGTTTTGTGCTTCAGTTGAGCTGCTTCTTTTCGCTATTTCTTTGTGTTTTCATTATTTGTTTCAGTTATGCCTTCACATCAGTTAATTTTCTGTGGTTTAAATTGAGCTACCCCCTCCTCCCCCATCTCTCTCTCTGTCTCTGTTTGTCTGTCTGTCAGCCTATGTCTATCTGTCTGTCTGTCTCTGTCTACCTCTGTCTGTCTCTCACACTTAATTTTTGCTATCCGTTTCACTTTCTGTCTTCACTTCAGTTGTTTCTCTCACTGCCACACCTTTCCTTTCCTCTTCTTTCCCCAGATACACATGGAGCAATTTTTTTTTTCTTCTCGTCATTTTTACGGGCTATTTTGGGCTTAATTGGCTGTAACTGCACCACTGTTCCTTTTTCGCAGCACTTTTTTCAGTTCCTTTACTATTTTCTATTTCATTTAATTTCTGGCCTTTGGTTTCTTCTTCCTTGCATAGAAAAAAAAAAAACTTGCTCTGTTTCTGTCTCCTCTTCATGGCTACAATTACTTCCCATTTCATTCTTCTCTTTATAAATTTTCTCCTCCAATTTCACGAGATTAAATTCTGACCTATTCTTTTTCCATTCCTCTTTGCTACTGCCAAACCATTTCAATTCTGCTTTTAAAATTCTACAACAGTTACCCTCACTTCATTAGTAATTCTGTCGTTTTCATATCTCATATTCGATACGGTCATTCCTCGTCCTCTTTGCTTTTATTTATTTGTATACCCTGCTTTTACTTCTCTCTCTCTCTCTCTCTCTCTCTCTCGTCTTCATTACTAGTTTCATTCCTTGCTCCTCTGACCTAACCAATCTAGTCTAATTCAGTCTAACAGAACCAAAGCCAAGCCAAGCCAGTCCAATCAAACAAAACCTATCCCCACTTCATCTAACCCAATCGAATCCATCTAACCTACTCTAACTTAGCTTCACCTGACATAATCCATCTAATCCAGTCTAATCCAGCTTGCCTTAACCTACGCACCCTATTAGCTTGGTGTGTGTGGTGGGTGGCGGCCTTGACCACTGCTCCTCCGTGCCTACCCTCTCTGTACCATGACTCTACTGCTTTTGTCCGCCAGTCCATTCCACTTAACCGCTTCACTACGAGAGCTCCCTTCTTTTGCAGTCCTTATAGTAAACTGGATACCTTATGTACATGGCTATTTTATATACGCGAATGGAGGACGCCAGTAATCTGGTGTATGGATTATTATTTTTTTTATTCATTTGTTTTTCCTTCCTCTGTTCTAATATATATATAAAAAAAAAGTAGGGTATTTTTACACTTTCAGTAGGAAATATTAAGATACTCTGATTATAACAACAACGACAACAGTAAATACTACTACTACTACTACTACTACCACTACTGCTACTACTACTACAACTACTATTACTGCTACTATTATCATTAGTCTCCTCCCACTACATAGGTGGAGACTGTTGTCTTCGCTGGTATTATTATTATTATTATTCCAGTCTCAGAGCCTCCCAACGATTCCAGGAAAACCAGAGACTATGCAAAGTATCTGAAGAGTCCAGGTTAGGTGTCTTGGCATGGGCCATTGCTGATAAAAAAACAAAACAAAGTCTTCCCAACGGGGTCAAGGTCACTGTAAGAAACAGCAGCAGGAGACTAATGACCACGATTTACTGTATATATAGCGTGCTAATGACAGTCCTGAGAGCAGTAGACGAAACTTGGCGGACCGATTCCCAATAGTTTATTTCATTATTAGTCTACACCTACTACATAGGTGGAGACTGTAGTTTTCGCTGGTATTATTATTATTATTCCGACCGCAGAGTCTCGCGACGATTCCAGGAGAACCGAAGATTGTGCAAGGAATCTGAAGGGCCCAAGTTATGTGTCCTGGCATGGGCCACTGCTGATAGGAAAAAAAATCCATATCTCCCCAATGGGGTCAAGGTCACTGTAAGAAACAGTAGACGGAGACTAATGACTGTCTGTAGGACAGGTATAGAGTTCTAGTGGTTGTTGTTGTTGTTGTTACTATTATTATTATTATTATTATTATTATGATTCTCATTATCATCATCATTATTAGTTTCCTGAAATTTTCACAGAGAGGTAATAGGGAATCTAGGGGAACGCTAGCCCCTGCCAACCCCCCCCCCCTCTTTGTTTGCCTACGACCGTACGGAATACGTGTTTTTATGGTTACCACCCAACCTATTAAATGGTTTCCTGGGTTTCAGAAAATCACTTTGCTTGTCACTCTGTGTAAGATTACCCGTAGATAGGACGATAGCTCTACAAGGAGTGAATGGATGATGGGTGGTCACGAATTATTATTATTATTATTACTATTATTATTATTATGAATATTATTATCATCATCATTACCATCATCACCATTATTATTATTATTATTTATCATACCTCACTGGAAATTAGCGACGCGATCATCACTACTGCCGCTGGTGCCTTTTGCAATTTCATCTTATCATTTGCATCCCCTCCACGTGGATGCATCATTTTTCGGTAACTCAACACTGCCAGCCCCGCCAAACTGTCATGCACAATTCAACAGGCAGGCAAGGTGATATCTCTTCAGGATTATATTACCTGTAATTTGCAATGCTGAATTTAATGAGACAGGTGCTATCTAACTCCTTTCCTGTGATAATGAGGACGTTTATTTTAGGCAAACTTTCGTGCAACGATCTGATTCAACTCTGGAAACAGTTCTCTCTCTCTCTCCTCCCGTGCGTGGTATTGGATGGTGGGGCTTATCCTGTTAGGTATAGCGGGGAAATTGTTTAAGTGTGCCCCCACTGATGCAATATTTCACCCGCTACCTGGATATTTGCTCTCTCTCTCTCTCTCTCTCTCTCTCTCTCTCTCTCTCTCTCTCTCTCTCTCTCTCTCACCATCCAATGTACTTATTCCTACTTACTTGCCTATCCCCTTATTTATCGACCTACCTAGTTACATATCTACTTACTTTCCTACCTACCTACCTACTACCTGACTATCTGACAGACTTAATATTTCACTCAATATCTCTCTGCCTGGTGGAATGAATGTGTGCTGGTAGTTCTGTATACACACACACACAGACACACACACACACACACACACACACACACACACACACTCTCTCTCTCTCTCTCTCTCTCTCATCTCGATTTGTCTGTCTGTCTATGTACCTCTACTGCAGCAAATAAAAAAGGAAAACTGTTTGACGAAAGGAAAAAAAAAAGTGTGGCAACAACGAATAGTATTGGGAATGTGAGCTAGTACAGCTACTGAGAGAGAGAGAGAGAGAGAGAGAGAGAGAGAGAGAGAGAGAGAGAGAGACTCGCTCCAGACAGGTAACGGCTTCGAGCATTCTTCCCCCACATCAACAAACTCATTAACAGTCCCATCCTGCACTGAAACATCACTAATTCAACTATCCCTTCAAGAACATGACTATCACACCATAAATAGTACCAGGAAGAGTAAGTGCCTTTCCTACACCACCAGTAATTGCCTTATCGTTTTTATTCTATCAGTTATCGGAATATGTGGCATCCTTTTTCCCCTCCCTAGAGAGATAAAAAATTCTCCCCTAGTTGTATCCATAATGAGGGATTGGGATATTGTTAGCATTTGTTATGAGGTGGTAAATGGTGGGGGTCTGGGTGGAGAGAGAGAGAGAGAGAGAGAGAGAGAGAGAGAGAGAGAGAGAGAGAGAGAGAGAGAGAGAGAGAGAGAGAGAGAGAGAGAGAGAGAGAGGTAATCGGACTGTGAAAGAGAAAACAGACGGTATGTGTCTTTTAGAATATACAAGAAAATTGAAACATTGTATGCGATGAAATGTTTGTTTACTGATTTACTTATATATTTAATCCTTTCGACCAAGAAAAAGTTGAAAGATAACAATGTGTACTCGCAACTGCAAGAATAACATGCTACAACAGCCCCAACAATTTCTTCCCTGGTGTGGTGGTTTATATTCTGCCTGAAGAGGAGTTGGCCGTGGAGAGAATGGTGAGTGTGAGATTGACGTAGAGTATATGGGTGAGGTGAAGGGGTAAACCGTGAGGGGAAAATCGAGGATGAGATTCAAAGAAGGGACAGAGAGGCGTATGAGTGGGGTGGGTGTGGCTAGAGAAAGGAAAACTGAATGACGAGAGACAGGTGTATATAGGGAGGATTTGTTTGTGGCCACCCCTTCCAAGTTTTAGGCGTCTGGCTATTGGTAAGCAAACAGGCGTACAAGCTACTCCTTAACCAGTGGGAGATCATGTATCTATTTTGTTCTGAATAACGTCAAGTGATTTCATTCGCCCCCTGTTAAACTTCCCGCGGTCTGGGGTTAAGAAACTACGTCGATATAAGATCTGTTGCATAATTTTATCGAATGCATTTTTATACACAAAATCACTATTAATCAAGCAGTGCCAAGGATTACACGTACAACAACATGGCCAAGTAGACGCAGCATTTTCCTCTCTCACCTGATGACTAATATTCTGTAAAAGTAAGAAATACCAAATCCTCGTACTGTAACTATTTATATCTTAACGGTATAGTCTGGAAACCTACGGTATATGCTTAGTTTTTTCTCTTATCATCTTTCTTCTACACATTTTTCCAATAGGTGCCATTCCTTAATTTCTTCACCAATTAACTTCCAAACTGTGCAGTTATTCCTTCGCAAATACCCTTAACACCTTTTTAATATATACATATATATATATATATATATATATATATATATATATATATATATATATATATATATATATATATATATATATATATATATATATATATATATATATATATATATATATATATGCCATCATGCTAATTAACACAAAACCACGTTAGTGGATGGTACCTGTTTGAAGACCATCGTGAATTCCACTGGGAAGGTTGATAAATTTATGTCTTCCCTCATTCACTAAAATGACGTCTAGTTGACTATACTGTATTCTTGTTACCACCACAACGTTTCAACGAACTATTTGTACCACACACGCAGAAGTGCTCGCGGCATTTTCCTCTCACTTCCTTGCTGAACTATATCGTATAGAGACAATTTTAAGTTCTGTAGTAAAGTGAGTATTGATTTATTTCATTCTTGCTACTAGCAAAGTGCTACAGCAAACTAGTTTATAGCACGGACTACAAGGACATGCGGAAGTAGCGTTAGTATTTTCCTCTCGCCTAATGACGGATATCCTGTGCATAATAGAAACGAAAACACAGGCGGCCGATCATTTTTAGAGATGCAACACAATACGCCGGACGTGGAAAGGGCTCGCTCAGTTTCGCAAGCCGTACGCAGCGTTTAATGAGGCAGCGGTAGTGAAGATGGGCGATGCGTATTAAATGGTGCAATGAAAGTGAACGCGAGTGTGTTTTTAGCACGTACGCATGCCTCTTACTGTTTGTCTGTGTCTGTTTCTTCGCACTGACACACACACACACACACACACACACACACACACACACACACACACACACACACAAATGACAGAGAGAGAGAGAGAGAGAGAGAGTGAGAAACTTGGAACTGTGTAATGAATACTATTAAATGTGGAGCTGAAGTGAATTTACATAGATCTCTTACATATATTTCTCAATCGTATACTCTCTCTCTCTCTCTGTGCCTGTCTGTATGTCCGTCTGTCTGTCTCTGTCTGTCTCTCTCTCATACACATACAAATACACATAAACAGACTTGGGACTGGAAGTTGCGTATTAAATGGCGGAGTTGGGATCTACGCATCCAGATTTTTCATACTCTCTCTCTCTCTATCTCCCGGATGTCCAAACTGTTGACATTTTAGGGGTCATGGCCAGGTATAAAAAGGCGAGGGAGTTTATGTGGCAATCCCCATTGGGCTTTTCACTGTGATGATGTTCTTTGATTTTATCCTGTCTATAACCCTACGATTTTCCTTTGGGTCTGATCTCTGGTAGTAAGTTGGACAATGTAGGCTCTATCTAAGAATTCCAGTTCTAAAAGTAGTAGTAGTAGTAGTTGCAGTAGTAGTAGTTGCAGCAGTATTAGTAGTAGTCCCATTCCAGTACCCAGAGAGAGTGAAATGCAGATGTTAAGTGGATGAAAGGGTTAACGTTACCTCACGCCGCTGTCTCTGAATCTGTCAGTCTATTTGTCTTTCTGTCTAATTATATCTACTTCTGTCTCTCTAAATTGTTTATCTATACGTCTCAGGTCGTCTGTGTATCTACCTTCTGTACCTACCTGCCTACTTATCTCTCTCTCTCTCTCTCTCTTCTTATGTCTCTGTCCACCTCCCCGTCTGTGATGATGATGATGATGATGATGATGATGACAGTGGTGATGGTGTTGATGAATATGAAAATGAAGATGATGAAGACGACGATGGTGCTGTTGCCAAAGGTGTTGTTGCTGAAGCTGCTAATGATGGTGATGAAGATGACGAAGTTGGTGATACTGCTACTGGTGCTGCTGATGCTGATGCTGATGCTAATGGTGTCCTTAGGTACAGGGTCATAAAACCTGCCCAGTTGCTGTCCGTTGCTGGTGGCTGTGCGTCGCTGGTAGCAAGGTCGTCTTGTAGGGGACGGGTTTAAGGATTCAGGCCGTCAACCCTTTAGCTTGAAGGTTCCTACCATGATGAATAAATTGGGATGAAGGGGTTAAGGGAGACTGTCTGGGATGGTTCTAATGAGAGGCCCGAATGTCGCAATGGCAAAGAATACTACTGTTACTAACAATATAGTACTAAAAATACTACTACTACTACTATTGCTACTACTGCTGCTACTGCTACTACTACTAGAGATTACGCGCCGATTCCCACCATAATGTGGTCAAAGTTTTAAAGTCTTTTACGTAGGGGTAAGGTAAAAAAAACCTGGCTCCCTTTTGTATTAATAAAAATGCTTAGAGCTGACCTATTATTCATAAAATCTACAAGTACTTGATGTGGCAGAGGCCAAGAAGGTTAGCTTCGTGCCGTACTGAACTGTATGAAACCAATTCGAGCGTTAAAATTATTACACTGATATTGAAGAAATATAATTTAATGACCAAGATGACTCGAATTTAGTCTTGTTGAGCATATCAGAGCCAATTCAAGTCACGTTAAACATATTTCTATTGATAAATGATTGAGATGAATGAACAGGGCGTTAGGTTTTTCGCAGAACTTTGAGAGCAGCTGGAATCCCACATACACTCGATGCACCCGGGCAGTGGAGCCGGTTTTAGTAACGCCTCTCAACTCTCTCCCTGTCCCTCGAAAAGACGGTGGTGGGCCGCGGGACAACGGCATCTCCAGCCTACGGGGTTCATGTCCAGACATGTCTTAGGCTGCACCTAGTACTGCTACTCCTACAACAACAACACCAACAAATTACTACTATTACTACTACTGCTACTACTACTACTACTTCTACTACTACTACTACTAAAATACTTCATGGTCTGTCAGATCATATTACTGTAAGAACACTGAAACATTCAGCATTTAAAAATATAACTTAATGTCACAAGATGATACAGATCTGAAAAAATTAGATACACAGTAAAACGTTGATAGTTTTTGGGTAATTAATCCATCCATCCATCCATCATCCAATCCTACATTGCTCCATGAGGAGCGTTGGAGCCCTAGGCTAGGCAGTTGGTCCCGACATTTAAGATTCATAAATATACTGCCAGAGCATCAATACTTTCAGTGTAAACAAAGAGATATTGCAAAAACATTAAAAAAAAATCCATCAAAAATAAAAGGAGAGAATCGAAAGAATGTATTTTTTTCAATTAGTAAAACAGTCGGAAGAATCGGAAAGGCATTAAGTTGTTCACACACATTAAAAGAGTCGTAACATCATCCAATTCCGTTTTATCAAAAAGTGCATCTGGTCAGAGTGTTCCATTTCCCAGGCCATTAAAAAATTCTGGGCAGAAAAATAATACCGGGGAAAAGATGAGATTAATGAGCCTAACAGAGAGGGCATTATGTAGATTAGCCGGACACAGGCAGGGCATTTAGTGCATGTGATATATCCCCCTACAGCCAGACGGGGTGAGGAGGGGGAGAGGTTGGGTGGAGTGGAGTGGAGGGGATGGAGGGGTGATTTGTGCGCGTAGGGAGGGTGAATGAGTCTCTATACCTAATATGTACGGGTGGGTAAATGTGTGTGTAAGAGTTATGCCAAGGTTTAAGAGGTAACACGCTTCCATATTGTCACTTGTAAGATGTGGAGACTAGATTATCGTAGTCTAGGGCACTGTATGGTGGAGCCACATTAATAGTCCACAGCATCCTTACTTCACTACACCCAACAACTACACACCTATTCAATTCACTCCCCTTCTTACCAAACCCCTACCTACTGCACTCACTCCCTCACCCACCAAACCCACAATACCACACTCACTCCCTAACCCATCAAATCCACACTATAACACTTCACCCACTAACCCCTCACCCACACCCTCATCAACAATGTCCACCAAACTC
>NC_137007.1:39146212-39168712 GCF_032717465.1 Coenobita brevimanus | reverse complement strand
GAGGAAAAAAGCAGCCAGAACAGTGAATAACAGAGCTGCTAAGCCGGGGATTAGGAATAATTAACATCTCTAATCTGGGGTCATTTTAATTGAGATTGGTTCATATTCAAAATTCATTTTCAACCATCAGCTTAGTATGCAACCAGGACCAACAATTTACCACACTTCCACACACACACACACACACACACACACACACACACACACACACACACACACATTATGAGAAGGAAGGATACTCTCCGTCTTTTTGGGAGAAATAAAAAGAGCATGGAAGGCAGGACTCAACGTTGGCAGGGGATGGTCGGCTAACTTTTACTTGTGGCTGTACATTCAAAGTCCGCCTAGTAGAGTTTATCGTAAATTCAAGGTCAGCCAAGGCCCCAGGCTGAGAATCAGTGGCCACGAGAGAGAGCAACAACAAACTAAAGAGAGAAATAGGTCACCGGATCGAAGGGGTTAAATTCAGTGTTGCATCTCACTTAGCATTCCGGATCCGGCGGGAGCAGCGCGGTACCTCCATCATCAATACTGTGGCCATGATGAGGGGCGGTCAGCATCACATCCGGGTCAAGGGTCAGCAGGGTAACTAGAGCCCACCTCTTTCCCTCCCGCGCACCCCCCTCCCCCCATCTTCCCTGCATCTCTCTCTCTTTTTTATTTTTCTTATTTTAGCCTCACTTCTCTCACGTTCCTTTCTCTCTCTCTCTCTCTCTCTCTCTTCCTTGTTTTAGCACCTTCCTCACTGTTTCTAAGTTTTCATCTGTTTTCATTCTCTCTCTCTCTCTCTCTCTCTCCTTGAGATCTCGTTCCTTGCTTTGACATTTCTAGCACTGTGTGTCTTTCATTTTCGTTCGTCTTCTTCCAGTTCTCTTTTTCTCTCTACCTCTCCCCGTCACATGCCCCTGTTCTTGCTCTTCCTCTAGTTTTAGCGCCTTGTTTTTTTTTTTTTCTTTTTTGTGCGTACAAGAAAAGATCCAATGCTGTGAGTGTACAAAAACTGTCCCTTCAAAAACAGGAGAGTTGTACAAAAAGAAGACAAAGTCAAGATCCCTTACTGGAGATCAGATGACATACTCTCACAGGCAGTGGGACAGATAGACTGAGGAAGACAGTTTCAGAGTTGACCATTCGTATTTTCTGCCCCTTTCCTTTTTCATTTGCTCCTTCTCTTTCTCTCTCCTTCACAAAATTCTTTTCTCTTTTCATCTCTCTTTGGTGTTCTTCTCTTTCTCATTCTTACTTTGTTATTCTCCTCGTTTTCTGTTTTTGCGTATATCTTTTTTTTTTTTTTTTTTTTAATCTGCCGCTTCAATCCCTCCCTCTGCTCCCTTGATACTTCTTTCTTCATCTCCCCGGTGTCCCTCTCCGTCTTTCATTATCTGACATTCTCCCTTCCCCCTCTGTCTGCGTCTATTGTTTGCCTCTATCTTTGACATATCTTTTGTCTCTCTTCTTTTCTCTTTGGTATCCTTCTTTTTTCCCATTTTCTGTTTTCGTTTCTTTGTTTCTTAGCCATTTTCCATCTCTTTCTCTCTTTTCTCTTGGCATCCCTTTCCTTACTTTGGCATTTCCATTACTCTCTATCTTTCTGTCTTTTCCTTTGATATTCTCTGTCCATCCCTCTTTTTTCTTTCTTCCTTTCTGTCTCTGGTATCCTTCTTTCCCTTCCTTCTCCCTCTCTTTAGCCATTTCATTCCTTTACTTCCAACCGATGGTACTGGAGACAGGCGCCTGCGTGCGGCTGTACACATATTGTTGGATGGTTCCGCTGGCCGGTTATGCATGCACCCCTCAGCGCCATCCTATCCAATGAAAGGTGGATGGTGAACCGCAAGACGGGGGTAACTTCTGCTTGTTGTCTACTGGGTCGCATGCAGAGAAATCCTGGGTTTTAACTATTGCTACTTGTAATAACCCCAACTGCTTTCTTTCCCCATTTGTGTCATCTCCTCCCTCTCCGTGCCACTGCCCTATCCCTCTCTCCTGCGATCCTTCTTTCTTTCTCTGCAGTATTCTTCCCTTTGAGTCAACCCTCTGGCATCTCTCTCTCTCCCTCTCATCTCCAGTCTTATTTTCTCTTCCTTCTGCCATCACTTTCTCCCTCTCTCCCTCAACTGCCCTTCTTTCCTTTTCTTCCTTCAGCATTTTTTTTCCCTTTGCCAATATCTTCCACTGCTTCCTCTGTTAGCACCCCCTCTCTCTCCTCCGACAGTTCTTTTATCTCCACCTGCAGTTTCCCTCCTCCAGCCATCCTCCTTGTCCCTCAGTCCTTTGGCACCTCCCTCTCTCCTTTCCACCTTCCCTCTCACTCTCCTCCTACTCCTCCTCCTTTCCATCGGCCTTGCCCCTTCCAAAGGCTATTTCCAGACGCCCTCCATCAATACTCCATCATTGGAAGATCCTGTTCCGCTTTGGCAGTGTTGTCTCCTTCATTTTCTTCCATCTCCCTTCCCTCCCTTTCCTTGTTTTCCTCCTCTACAATCTCTTCTTTTTCAGTCTTCCTTCCCTTCCCCCCCCTTCTCTCTCTCTCTCTCTCTCCCCCCCCATCGCCAATTGTCTATCTCTCTCTCTCCCTCCATTTTTTTGGTAGTTTCTTCCTTGTCTCAGTCTCTGTCCCTCCCTCCCTTCTGCAGTCTCCCTTTTCCTTCCTTATCTTCATTTCTCCTTCCCCAACTTCAACCCCTTCCTCCAACCATCTCACACCTTTCACCTCAGCCCCTCGCCTCCCCCTCCATCACGCCTGTCCCTCTCCAGAGTCTATTTCCATCGCTCCCCCATCACCACCAACGCCTCCAGAACACGGACGTTGTTTATTGGCCGGTCGTGTTCTAGAGCGCTAAAAATGTATGTGTGTTTCTCTCCCTACCCCTCTCCCTCTCTCCCCTATGCTTTCTCCCTTCCCCCAGTCCTCTGTCTTCCCCCAACCCCTCTCCCCTCTCCCTCCCTCACTCTTTTCTCTTTCCCTCCCCAGTGTCCCCTCTCTCCTCCTTCCTCCTTTCTCTTCTCAACAGGCACTTGTTTCCCCATCCTTCTCCCATCCCTTAACCGTCTACCTCTTCCTCTACATCTTCCTTCTCTCTCCCCTTCCTTCCCAAACATACCTTATCCCCCACCCCCTTCCCTTCTTCTCACTTCACTTCGCTCCACTTTCTGTCGCTCCTCTTCCCCCACCCTTATCCTACTATGGTCTTTCTCTTCCTGTCCACCATTCTCTCTCTCTTTCTTCTCACTTCCCCTATCGCTCCTATCTCCCTTCTCCTCCTTCTCCTCCTCTTTTCCTTGTCTCTTTCCCCTACCCTCCTTTCTCCTTCTCTTCCTCTTTTCGCAACCAACTTCCCTCCCTCCCTTCCTCCCTCCCTCCCTCCCTCTCTCTCTCCCTCTCTCTCTCTCTGTGCTTTCCCCTGTTTCCCAACCTCTTTCCCTCTTCTCTCCCTTCTCTTTCCCCTCCCCTGCCCTCCCCATGCGGCGTGTGACATCCGGTTGCGAGGGGAGGGGTGAGGGGTGAGGGGAGGGACTGAGGGTCGGTTTGGTAAGGCAGAGAGGAGGGCTTTCCCGCGACCCACCCGACATCCGCTTCCTTGTCCCTCTTTGCTCCTGGGGCGACTGGAAAGCAAAACTGACACCTGTATGAATTTTCTAGGACCCTCTTGGCCACTTCAGTCATCTCTGCTTTTGTACTTGCTTCAGGCAGACGATTTAATTCGGCTTCAGACTCCAGGGCTTCATAGGTTCTCTTTGGCCATTTCAGTTTCAGGATGACAGTCTCTGTTTTTGCTACCACCGGATGATTTTTTTTTTTTTTTTTACTCTGGGCCTGGCATCCGCTTCCTTCCCTCTGGGTCTGGGGACACGGACAGGGAACTGGCGTGTGCATAAAATTTTGAGAGATTTTCTTTGGCCATGCCAGTCTCTTCTGCTTTATACTTACAACTGTCACGCATTTTTTTACTTCAACTTTTTTTTTCTTAGAACCTAAACTCTTCCTCGCCTCTTGCTCTTGGGTCGAGTGGAAATCATAGCTGATGTAGGCAAGAATTTCTGATATGCTCTTTGGCCACTTTATACCTTCACTGTCAGGACGTCTTTTATGTTTACAGTCTTGCCACTGTCATACTATCTTATTCAGCTAATGGGGACCTTCTGGTAGACAAGAAAAACAGTCTGCAGTGACAAAGACTAAGGCTATTGAAAGAATGGATAATCATCTTTATTATCAACATTTTTTTGGAAAAAAAGGAACTGACGAACGCTTTAGTTAGTGAATTACTCTTTTACATCTCAAGTGAACATTATAATTATCATCCTGATCATAATTATGGTGATGATTATCGCAGTGGTGGTAATGATCATAATGATAGTCGCCATGAATATCCTAACGTTCCAACTGTTATAAATGGTGGACGCAGGACCCAGGAACAGAAAGAGGACGACATAAGAGAATACAAATATTTGCTTAGATTACGAACAGGTATGGCTCTGTCAATGGGAAGAAAAACTGTGGCGTGTGTTTGCATTAATGAGGTGTTCCTGGGTTGCCACAAGGACTGCAGACACGGCTGTATGGGAAAGAATAAATCCTTATTTTGTCCTTGGAGACACTGGGGAAAGAGAGGGTGTGGAGAATGGGACTGTATGAGAGAGAGGTGTGTAGGTAGGTGGGGAATGGGGGGTGAAGAAGTGAATGGAAAGGGGTGGGAATGAAGAGGGAAGGAGGGAAACTGTTGGGAGGAAGGATGTCAGGAAGGAGGAAATGGGAAGGGGGAGAGTGTACAGGGAAGAAGTGGGTCTGTAGGGAGGCAAAGAGTATTTGAGAAAGGGGTGTTGTGGAAGGGAAGATGTGTGTACGGTATGAGTGTATCAGGTTAGGCATGCCATTTTTAAACCTTTTATTCTCGTCCACACACACACACACACACACACACACACACACACACACACACACACACACACACACACACACACACACACATTCCCTCAAAACTTACCCTCTTAGTCACTCACCATGTCCCTCCTCACAGCCTCTCTCTCTCTCTCTCTCTCTCTCTCCTCCACACACTACCCTCTCGCTCTCACACATTCCTCTCCTGCCGTCCTCATACGCGACCTCTCTTAAATAAATGATTCTCCCATCCTCCTCCTCTCTCTCAACCCACCCCACTCGCTGGCTCTCACACACACTCCAGCCTCTCTCACATCTCCCTCTTTTCCCCCATATCACCTCTGTTTCACACACCCTTTTCATCTCCCGCTCTCATCCCACCTTTTCACACACTCCTCTCCTCTCTCACATATATCCCTCTTTCCCCCCTCTCGTTCTGTCTTCCCTTTACGTGAGTTTTTTTACATAAACTATTCCCTCTGTCTCCCTCTCGCACTTTTCTTAACCCCCTCCTTTGTCTCTTACACCCATCCCTCAAGCCTCACATACAACTCTTCTTCCTTCTCCCCTCCCTCCCTCTCTCTCTCTCTCTCTCTCTCTCTCTCTCACACACACACACACACACATTCTTTCTTTCTCTCACACAAACACTCCTCTGTCTGTCTGTCTCTGTCTGTCTGCCTGTCTGTCTGTCTGTCTGTCTGTCTCTCTCTCTCTCTCTCTCTCTCTCTCTTGTGTCCCTCCCCGCCTGGACCGCCACCGCTAGTGTTCCAGCCCCTTTAACCCCGGCACATCCGCCCACCCGACACATCCTCTTCAACCGGGTGTGAACGTGTACAAAAAACGGGCAGAACTAAAACAAGCCTCAAAGATATGTGGGTCAACGGGGCTCCTGGCCACCCCAACCCCCAGTCCCACTCTTCCGGACGCCCATGGCCCAGTGCGCCTCCCATTTTCTGTGAGGACTGCAAGCGACTTATAATTGGCCACTTGCGAGTTTTGGGCTACAAGGAAGTTGAAAATACCGACACTGACAAAATCTGCTGTGTCAATATACATCGCTTTTAAGACAAACATCGTGTGAAACAGCTTTCATATAATATCAAGTACTTCGCTTTAGTCGTAAAAACGGAAAATAAGAGGCAATTTTTCAAGCACTGAAAATGATGAACGGTCTTCGATATTGTACTTCCCTTATTTGCAGCAAAATCGAGGCATAACATTGCTCAGCAAGGACTTGATTGCTCTGTATTCTAAACACGATTTGTGCTAATACAATGAAAGATATCGATTGCGATAATTTCAATGTCCTCAAAACTTGATCTATGACTGGCGCCATTAGAAGTCCATATATTCCTCCTCTAATCTTACTGACCAACTTTAGTAGTTTTACATTTTTTTTTAATACTCCGTGCCCATTACGGGAGGTCTTCACCAAACTGATTTAATCGTCGGACGAGTGACACAAAGTGATACCGGAAGTGTAAAGGGTAAGGATTGTTTGTGAGGCGTTGTGTCTTAGGAGTGTCTTTAGTCTTCACGGCCGCCCCTCTCTGGTTCCCTGCCACGCCGCTAGGGGTTTGTTTACCATTTCCCGGATCCGTCTTTTAGGTTGTACTCTCCTTACCCTAACTTGGTCCATATTTTCGTCCTTTTGCAACTAATTTCATATGGCTCATTAGCAGAATAAGACAGTACCACGGCTCTACGTCCTTTCCATAGCACTTCTTCGTAACTACAGCATCATATTCTGAAGTTGATCTCTTGTTATAGCGGAGCAATCATGATGGAAAGAGGTCAGTTTTAGGCAAAGTTACAGTAAAAGTGTTTTAGTCTTATATATTGTTACTGCTCAGTCTTATCCTGACTGGCTCATCTTTCTTGGTTGGTAGTGCTACAGTACCTTCAGGTGCCTCTACAAGGCATGTAATTCAGATGGTTTACTATTTTCAAGGAAGCCAATTACTATACGCTGAGTGGTAATCTTTAACGAATGTTTAAACGCCTGGTGGTATACTGGAAGAAACAGTTCCAACTGATAATGGACAGAGTCCAAGGGATGTTTGGGGTTTATTTGATAACATAAAGATACTCAAGGGCCTGCGAGTGGATACCCTTGCCTAAAACTGGACCAAATAGCCAACACCGGGTCCTTGCACTGTGTTCTTAGGGGCGGTACAAGACAGACGGATGAATCAATTTTTATTTGCAACGAAGATGGGTTTCATGTGTGAATATGAGGTTATATGCTTAAAATTTGCAATACCACAATTTTCTTGTTACTGGATTGCTCTTCTACGTTTAGGATTATGCATCTGTATTAATATGTGTGGGAATAAGTTAACGTGAGAATGACAATGTTTGTAGTTTTGTCTCTAAATTTCAACTGTATTTGTTTCGTGATATGTCTGTGTTTTGTTTTACTATGGTGCTTCTGTTTTGTTTTTCATGTCTTTCCTTCTACCTTTCTTCGTCTTCTTTTTTCTTTCTCTTTCTCTTTTTCTTTTACTTCTGCTTCTCCTTTCTTTCTTTCTTTCTTTCTTTCAGCTTGTTACATCACCTCTTTGCCGTCCTAAATTTAATTCCTGATCGGTTCTATGGCCCGTTCTTTGGCGCGGTTCTGTTTGTCTTCCTGGAGCGTCGATCTCTTTTGTTCTGTCTGTTCTTCTTTAGTTCTTGTGTTCCTGTTGTGGGCTCTTGCTCCTTCTTAAACCCTTCTGCCTGGGGACGTTTTTTATTATACTTTGTTCTGTGTGTGTGTGTATGTGTGTGTGTTTGTGTGTGTGTGTGTGCTTCCCTAGTTCTTGTGTTCCGGTTTTGGCTTCATATTCGTTTTTTTTTTTTTTTGTTCCTTAATTCCTGTGTTCTTGCTTCAGTTCCTGGTTCGTTCATCTGTCGTTCTGCCCGTTTGTTCTTTAGTTCTTGTGTTGTTGTTTTGGTTCCTGTTTAGCCCCTTGAACTTTTTATTTTGAACAGTTTTGTTCATGTTCTCTAAAGCGTCCATCCTTCCTGTCCAGTCTGTTCTCTCTCCTTTAGTTCCTCGTTCGTCTCATAGTCTTCCTTACGCTGCCATGGCACTTTTTTTTTTTTAGATTTAATGGTCTATGTTTATTATATTTTTTCTCTTTACGATTTGTTACACCGTCTTCCATTCCTTTTTCCTGTCCCTGGGTCTTTCTGTTAGCTCTTCTTGTGAGTCTTTGCTGTGTTTAATTACCGTGAATACTTTTTTCTTTTTACATAAAGCTGGTGAAGCTATGTGCTGGGCTAATAAATGCAAGACTTGAAATGAATTAAACTGACTACTTGTTAAAACCGAGCCAAAACGATATAGATTTCTGCCATCACCGTAATATATATATATATATATATATATATATATATATATATATATATATATATATATATATATATATATATATATACGCGTAAATAATTCTCATAAATCATTTTTTTACGGTATTTTCTGTGATTAACTTCTCCAGTATGATGAGACCTGTTTCATTTATTAATTTATTTATTTGTTTATTCTGCCACCTAAATTGGCGTTGGAGAAAATCTTACTAGTAATAGGGGTCATGTACTTGGCTACATCTAACATCTCCAGTTCAGAAAGCTTGCCCCTAAAACTAGTACAGTCCTGTGAAGATGAGACGATGATGATAAAAGGAAAATAATAATAATAATGAAAATAAAAATGGTATCCTAGTAGTGAAGGATACCATTAACTTTCACCGGGATATTCAATCTCAGATATTTCGTTCTCACTAAGTACACATGACTTCCTTCAGCCGAGAGAAAGAATAACAGATCAAAGAATTGAAAACAGAGTCTGGCACCCACGTACAACACTAGTAGTTTAGTTGAGGTCTGGCGATATTACTTCCCTCAGAGATGCCCCATTCCGTCAAAGGGTTAAGTATGGCTAAAATGGGTCAGTCTTTTTAACTCTCATGGCTGGCACAACTCGAACATTCTTTTACAGTTAATGCCACACGATTTTATAAAGCTGGGAGTGGGCATAGGAGCCTGGGAGTGCCCTACTGTTACCATCAACCTTCCCAGACTTGGCAAAACTTGAATAATCCAATCAAGCTAACGCCGGATGGTTTAACTCAGCTGTGTGTGAGAGAGAGAGAGAGAGAGAGAGAGAGAGAGAGAGAGAGAGACTCCAATCCCAGCCTCGTGTAGTCATTACATTTTTGTTGTGACACTGTTAGACCGTTTTCTGTTCCGGCTATGGGTCCTGCCTCTCTCTTTATGGCTCGTTCTTTCTTTCTTTTTGTTTAGCATACTTTTTAACAACTCTTTCGTAATGACTCTTCCTTAGCGATTTATTTTGCGATTCACAGCTTAATGTTCTCTAGTACGTTAATGAAAAGTGTCCATAATTAAAAGAATATAAGCATGCAAGAAAATGTTAAAGTGTAGACCTAATATATAAAAGGAAACACCAATGATGAGTTGCTACGAGGTCTGATACGAACGAGAAAGTTGCCCGAATTAGCTCTAACTACTGTAATTCTTAGGTTACCATCTTTGTTTCTTCCAATCACTTTTCAGTTTGGTGTCATTCCTTTATTTCTCCACCGATTCGCTTCAAATTTGGTACATTTTTTTTTTTCTTTTTTTGGGGGGACCTTTTCATTTTATTATATGGACCTTGTCAAGGGTTTTATTGAGCCAGAAATCAAGCCATACATACACATAAATTTTGGGATCTTGTGTTCTTGTATGTCCATTAATCAACATGACAGTCTGCACAGAAGTATGACAAAGTTCTTGTTGGTTGCCGAGACAGCCGCCATAGATGAAGGATTCGCAGGAGCCAATGTTGGGGTTGTAGCCGCAGCGCTTGGGAATGCTGACAGTCTTCAATTCTTCCCCGTTCTGATGGTTACTGTTTGTCTTGGCGCGTTTAGCTTTGTTTTGATTTAATGTATTTAACACAACGGTTGTCTATTCCTTTTCTTTTTATCCTTTTCTAAAAACATTAGTAAAAACTATCATTCTTCTCCATTTTTCCTTTTCTTTATTCTTCAGTTCCGGATTCTTCTTTTGTGTGTGTGTGTGTGTGTGTGTGTGTGTGTGTGTGTGTGTGTGTGTGTGTGTGTGTGTGTGTGTTTCTTTCCCATGCCTCTTTCTCTTGTCGTTCATCCCATTTTGCCATGCCTCTCTCTTGTTCTTGGTTATTTTTTTGGTCTGTGTTGGTGTTATTTTTGCTCGTGTTCATGTTCCCTTCTTTTTTTTTTCTTCTTTTTTTTCCCACGTCTAATTTCAGTTCCGGCTATGGTTCCTGGTTCGCCCTTTCGCCACAAATACATTTTTTTTATTCTTGTCAGTCACGTGAGTTTATTCATCTTAAAGATTTTTCGACCAGGTGGAGTTAAGCATCGCCCCTTCTTTTTAATCTCTTACTTGAGTTGAATAAAAAAAATCTTTGAATAATATCGTCTACTGAATAAACATAATTAGAGTGAAGAGGTTACTTTTGTTTTCCTTGTTAGGCTTTTGAAAGAGTTTCGGGATCTATTAATCATTTTTAAGCCCATGTATTTTATATATTATCTCGCTCTATCCAGATGATGCTATTTCACCTGAGGATAAAATTGTCGACCTGGAGGGATTAGATATAGCCTTTGAAGATTCTGTCTCTTCTATGAGCTCGCCTACAGCGGCTTAAATCATCAGCGAGTACAATAAATAAATAGATACGTAAATAATATAAAATGAAAAACTATAGCAAGATGTCATCAAATTAAAGAAGATTACTTTCAGGACGTTCTGTAAAGTTCTTCCTACCTTTTATTATTATTTTTATTAAATTATTATTATTATTATTATTATTATTATTAATTTTTGTTCCTGGAGTGCTTAATTATTTTGCTCTTCATATCGTTTTATATTCTCTCTCTCTCTCTCTCTCTCTCTCTCTCTCTCTCTCCTACGCTTTCTTCTCGTTCTAGCGTCTTCGCTCTTCTTCTTCATTGTCCAGTCCTCCTTTTTTGTTCTCCTTCCTGGTACACTACTTTTCCCCTTGAGTGCTTGCTGTGTGTGTGTGTGTGTGTGTGTGTGTGTGTGTGTGTGTGTGTGTGTGTGTGTGTGTGTGTGTGTGTGTGTGTGTGATATGATGTTTGTATATTTGATGTTACTTACGCCATGTGTGTGTATATGCCTGCTCGTGTGTTTGTTGCTGTTTGCTCAGTTTGTACACGTTTTCACTGTGTGTGTGTGTGTGTGTGTGTGTGTGTGTGTGTGTGTGTGTGTGTGTGCGCGCGCGCGCGTAAGTGCGCGCGCTTGCATGTATGTGTGTGTGTGTACGTTTGTATTAGTGTGTCTGTGTGCATGCTCGTGTGTGCGTACATATGTGCGCACGTGCATGTGTATGAGTGTGTACGCGTGTGCGTGCAGGAACCATTAATGAAAAGCAAACAGCGGCCTGACTGCCCCCCAGGAGATGAGGTTCAAGCCCTCTTGCGCACCTTCTCGCTAATTCCGCTCAAAATCGGCGTGAAATATGAGTAGATGTGCGTAAAATATTTGTTAAATCTTCGTAAGCTCCCTGTAAGATGTGCGTAGATTTTGCTCAAAATCTTTGTTATTGTAACCTCTCCAAGACTTCCGTAGAAAATCATCGAAAAATTTTGTGTGAAATCTACGTGATGTCTTTCTAAAAGTAAAATAATTTATAAAAAAGTGTCAATATTATAACTTGCGTAAATGCTTCGTAAAATCTGCTTTTAGGCTTCAAAGAGTAAATATAAAGTTAAAAAAAAAAAAAAGGCGAAGCATCGTAAAATCGACGTAGTCTTTGTAAAATCTCCGTGAAATGGAAAATTCGACCTAAAGTCTCCGTAAAGTCAGCCTAAAATCTTCGTTAACTCGGCGCAAAATCACTTTAAGATAATCGTGAAATCTGTGAAAAAACATCATAAAATCCAACCATAGAGAGAATATTTTGGTACTACGGCAAAGATGTGATAAAAAGTTCTATAATTTGTTCCGTGAAAGAGGTCATTCAGCGTAAGATCACACAAACTCCATCTTAAGATCACGCAGAGCGTAAAATCTGCATAAACGAAGGAACATTTTGGTACTAAGACACGGCTATTACTTAATGAGAAAATGTGTTGTGTAAAGTTAAATTTATTTAAGCATAGGAGTAGGCAATTTCCATCCTTAGATTTTCTCTTTAAATGAATCTTAAATATGCGTCACTGAAAGGTTATCTGGTTCTAAAGCGCAGTTGTGGTGAAGATCTTTATATTTCGTTGCATATGAAAAACTACTCGGCGTAAACAAGCTTCGTTCTTCGGCACTGATTGATGAATGCATAATCTGGGAAAGTTTCTAGTAAATACACTGCAATTAACGCAAAGCTGTGGCACATATCTTAAACTCTGTGCCCTTTACGACCGGTATTCCGCTTAAATGTAAACAAACACCATTCTTTGATTTCCACGCCAGCTGAGCGTAAAGTAATGCATAAAATCTTCAAAGTAAAGGACTATAAAGGAATGTTCCGGCAGCAAGACGCGGTTGAGATAAATTATTTTTGGAGAGTAGTTCAGGAGAAATGAGGTCAAATGTAACTCTCTGATACGTCTTGGCCTTCCCTTAAACTCATGAAAACCTGAAGTCTCACCAAAACTAAAAATATATATATTTTTTTTCATTTTGTTCGGTAGCAAAAACATAATGTCGTGACCGTACTGAAGAAAGTAGCCTAAATGAAGAGGGTGTTTGCCTGTGTGCGTAGTCTGAAATTTTCGTATTAACCTCTTTTGTTCAAGGACATATTTCAAACTCATTCTTTTTATCACCAGAAAATTTTATTCAGCCTGTAAAAGACCTCTTGTAATGAAAGAATAAGGCTACATTGAACTCCCTCAGCTCGAAAAGTGCCACTTAATCTAGATAAACTCCTCCTGGAACATCACGAACAATATAGATGCGGATGTTCACGAAGTCTGACGATTAATACTACAAAAATCCTAATTAATGAAAAAGTTGAAAATACTGTAAATGAGTAACAAATGCGAAAAAAAGTGGGGAAAAAAGATCACGAAAAACACAGTGAATAAAAAAGAAAAAAAGAAAAAGAAAAAATGCAAAAGTGGGAATGGATTAACTTGGTAAACGGTGAAAATATAAAAAAGAAAGTCGAGCAAGTAGGAAAGAATAATTTGAAGAAAGAGAAAAATAATGGTTGGGAAATAGTAACTCCTTAAAAGTGGGAAACTGCGATATACAAACAATAAAAAAAAGAGAAAAGATTTTCATGAGAAAGTGAGATTAAGAAAATCAGTATAGCTTACTTAAAAAAAAAAAAAAAGATATCAGAGAAAAGGACAAAACGAAAAAAGTGAATAAAAGGATATCACAAAAAAGTCGGAAGATAAAATATTTTCTGTTTCACTCAAAGGGAAATTAAAAGACCGAATTTTAGAGAGAGAGAGGAAAAAAAAAAAAAGAATCAACCTGAAAAAGCAAAACAAACTGCACAAATATATGTTACGACAAAGCGATGAATTATATTCCAATGAGAGAGAGAGAGAGAGAGAGAGAGAGAGAGAGAGAAATTATGGGGAATATGACGAGAAACGATATGAAAAGGAATGTAAAGACAGGCATAGGGCATTAAGAAAATAAGTAAGAAACTAAACGTAGGGAATATGAGTGGAAATACAGTTGGAAAAAGGCACGAAAAAGTAGGGAAAGAAAAACACGAAAAATGAGGAAAAAAAAGGCCTCCTTATTCACATACACCAAGAAGTTACCATAAAGTATCAAAAATGTAAAACTCGAAAAAACAGGAAAAATAATAACAGAAGAGGCGGGAAAAGACGAGGTAAATAAAGCAATGAACAGTGCAAGGGAAAAAATATCGGAATAAGAAAAAAGTGGGGTAATAAAAATGTAAAAAAAAAAAGAACACTAATAAGGTGGGGAAAAGAAAGGTAAATAGAAGATGGTAGTAATACGAAGGAAAACTGAGAAAATAATAACAGGAAAACGCAAAACACGAAAATATGGCGCGAAAAAAGGCGTAAAATATTCTCTCTTTATTGAACGGGCAGAGAAAAACAAAACACGGGTGATCATAAAATCCCAACGGGTCAGTTCTCCGCACAATGATCCGTTATCTTTCTATTTCGGGCCTTATCTACCGCCACGATCAATTTTATGAATGAAAAATTATGTTATCCCTTGTAGAACCTCGATGGGGAATTCAATAGTGTAGCGCTGGATGTTTCTGATACTGGGGAGCTTTCGTTACGCGTGGCTTTTATTTTTACTTTCCTCTCTTTTTTCTTTTTCTTTCTTTTCTTTTTGCTTTCTTATTTTCTTTCTCTGCCTTTTCTCTTTCTTTCCTTTTTCCGTTTTTTAATTCTTTTTATTACGGTGACGCATTTCAGACACTATTCTTGCTAACACCAGGAACTTTTACTTATATTTGGAGAAACGATATGTTGTGGAGAGAGAGAGAGAGAGAGAGAGAGAGAGAGAGAGAGAGAGAGAGAGAGAGAAATAAGAACAAAACCAACTAAACAATCTCACCCACCAAGGCAGTTCTGAATAAGTCTATGAGTCAGAGGAAGGGGTTAATGATGGTCATATTTAACTGCTCCGTTCAAAAAATCTCTTCCAAGCTGACTTAAAGCCTCAGAAAGGAGCAAGAATACATTGCGAAGGATGTACTCGGTCTGAAAGGTCTAAGAAAAATAGGTATAATCAATTCATGGTCAAAGAAATATTCAGTTTTTTTATATATATTTTTTCCTTATTTCTCCTTTTCTTTTTATTTCTCTTATTTTTTTCCATCTCTTTCTTTCATTTTTCTACGAAAGAAGGAATATGAAAGACACTTAATTTCTAACTATTTTCACATTAATGTTGTCATATAAATTTTCATGATGTTTACAGTAGTTGTCTCCTACATAACATTTTCTTATCCTTTACAGGTAAGCTGCACACTTCTCAACGATGCGTGCCATGCAGGGTTAAGGTATGGACATTAAGTTATTTCATTGTACCCCTTCAATCCGATGATGAATTTGTTTTTTTATTTTTGCCATCTTCACATGGTTTTACTTAGCTTATGAGAAACTCTGAATTGGAGGGTTTGATACAACCTTCATTAATTCGTTCAGCGAGAGATTATCTTTCCTAAATCGAAGCGTTCGTTCCTGACCAGATTAAAAAAAAAATAAATATGGGAATAGTGGTGTCAAGAACAGTTGGTATCAGTTGTCTGTCTACACGTGGGGGATGTTGGAGAGAGACGCCTTCCTGTGGTGTCACTGAAATGGGAGGCTCCTCTTCTCGGTAAAAAAAAAGTCCCTCAACTCCCTTCCCATCCCCCGAAAGGAGGATCTGTATTAATATTTTGCGTTCAAACGGTTTCATATTACTTTTGTGTATATATATATATATATATATATATATATATATATATATATATAAATGCATGTAAACTTTTTACATATTGAAACACTAAGGCAATAGTACGGGTCAGAGTGATTAATTGGTGTTTGAGCCAAGAAAAATATTCGTCCCGGAAATGGGACTATGCTAATGTTTCCATACCAACCTCGCCAGCTAGGCAGCAGACGACACTCTGAAATCCTCAATCGTGAGACGAACGCGTCATTGCATACGGTCTTCACCTGAGGTCTACTAACATCTTGCAATCAAACAACATTATCTTAATTCCATATATACTGTAGATATATGGATGTGAATTTTTCACTTAATTAAACTGATGAGAGCACCAACATCGATGGACTGGGCTAAGAACAAGGTTTGTCCTGGCAATGAGACGGTATGCTAACATACTGTGATTTGATAATATTTATTGCTGTGAAAATTACGGACTACTTTGGTGATTTAATTTTACTTGTCATACTTAAGCGTCTTTTCCTCACTGTAGTGAGTAAATATGTGTGGCTGACCACTTATAATGTATTCAATTAAGTCATCGGGTGAGAAATGGCAAAAAACGGAGATACTTTTTACGCCTCCACACTACCTCAAAAAAAGAAAAAAGAAATAAATAAATAAAATATATACAAAATAAAAATAGGTAATAAAAATCCTCCAAATAGCGACAGCAGGGAAAAAAAAAAAAATGCCCGTAATCTGAGTGAAATGGTTAAGAGAGCAAATCAGATAGGTCTTATCTGAAAGGCGGGGGCCAGCACACACACACACACACACACACACACACACACACACACACACACACACACACACACACACACACACACACACAGGAACTTCCCCATTGTGGATTTATAAGAAGATAGGAGGTTGCTGAATGTATGTATTATTGATGGTTTGATAGGAATAAGGCATTGAATAGGGTTGAGTCATTGGGGGAAATATGTGAGTGATGGCGTTTTTGTGTGACAGAGAGAGAGAGAGAGAGAGAGAGAGAGAGAGAGAGAGAGAGAGAGAGAGAGAGAATATTACAATATTGCCCTCTCTTTCTCCTTCCAGATTCTTTTCCCTCCACACGCACCACAAAATTCAGATAATTTCTCCTCAAACGTTATCTACAAACAGAAAAATATTAGATGTAGTTAATTTATTCGTGACAGGAACTGATAAGGCAATGTGAGCTCTCTTATCAGCTGGGAGAGAGAGAGAGAGAGAGAGAGAGAGAGAGAGAGAGAGACGCCTATTCATTCACGCCAATACTCTGCTACCATCCTAACCAGCGATAACACACACACACACACATCCATCCATATTCATTAACAACAATTACCTTTCATTAACCGCCATTATCCCTTACTGGAGCCAGTTTTAGCCCCAAGACGCCTTTTTATGTTAGTCTTGTTACCTCCAGTGTTTTTTTGAATTATATTATTGCTACCTGCAGTGTTTTTTTTAGTTATATTTTTGCTATCTCAGGTGTTTTTCATTATATCCTTGCTACCTCCAGAGTTCTTTTTATTATATGCGTGTAGAGTTAAAAAATTATTCGATATAATGAAGGAAATAATGAAGGCCGCTCGAAGACGTCTCACATAAATAATTTTTGCTCTGTTGATTTTATCCAGCACATGGAAGATTATTTTTACCGAGAATTCCCAACGACGATGTCCAGGGCCTCGGGTTCCTGAGGCGAAATAAGTACTGTCTGTGTTCATTCATCTGTCCTTTCATTCGTCTGTGCTCTCTAGGTCGCAACTATAAACCTATTTTGATAAAGTGTCATCTGAATCCTCTCCAGCTGCTGGGGTGCCCTTGCCTTAGTGAACGACATGCTAAAGTCAACTCCAAGGCCGTAGTGACTAAATTATGGTCAAGGACATATAGCAAGGTTCCTTATTTACAGGAGTATTGGTATGAAGTTTATACCAGTGGAAAAGGAGTTCAAAATGCTGTAATTTATCCTCACATTACAATTTGGATACAACCCACTGGAAATTAGCAAACCGCAAACATCTTAAATATGTGCTTGTATTACTGCCTTATCAAGCGGTGAAAAAAGTGCAAGGTAATTCTTTCTTTCTTTCTTTTTTTTTTTCTAAACGATTAATTTGCATCTTAATACCTCCTGGTGAAAGGATCATACAGTCTAACAGAGTGGGTGAAAAACCTGAGATCAGCGCAGTACAAAGGATTCACGGCACACGGCAAGGATCACAAGAAACCTCGTCTTCGGGACCCAAGGGTGGCAATACGCAGCTAATACGGGTTAATAATGGCTATATGTAATTTCTCATGTTAGAAAAATATAACCCCAAAACATCGTCTGGTGGAAATAACAGAATATACGTCGCAGGATTTAAGGGGCCAATCAGAGTAATCTTCAACATTTTAAGTTTAAAAAATCTATCCAGAACACAGGAAAAGAAAAATTGGATGGTAGCAAGAATAATACAATATATAAAAGAAGTAATCGTACTGAAAGGGTTTATCTCTCGGAACATTTGCGGGCGATAAGAGAGCTTGCGTGTAAAGAAAGCATCATGTAAAATGAGGAAACGGAGTGTGTTATGCGAAGGACATGGTGGCATGGAGGTATTATTATTATTATTGTTATTATCGTAATAATAATAATAATAATAATAATAATAATTATTATTATTATTATTATTATTATTGTTATTATTATTATTATTACCTCCGCCAGCGAAGATGAAGAAGGTTATATATATCCACTTATGTTTGTCTGTTTGTTTGATTGTCCACTCGATATCTCCAAAGTTCTCAATGAATTTCAATGAAATTTTGTGGAAGGGTGGGCCATGGGCCAAGAAAAAATTGATTAAATTGGGGGGCGGATCCCGATGCGGATCCGGATCCTGCAATGGCACTGACGGAGGTATGCGCTCTCTAAGTGCTTTCTAGTTATTATTATTATTATTATTATTATTATTATTATTATTAATCATCATCATCATCATCATCATCATCATCATCATCATCATCATCATCATCATCATCATCATCATCATCATCATCATCATCATCCGGACCTCCTTTCTCACCCTAGGGCAGGGTGAGGAGTAGCAATGTCCAGACAGCCCAGATTTGCCCAGTCCAGTGGGCCACGCTTCCATTCACTCATCATTCAAGCTCCCGGATTCCTGGCTCTATCGGATACGCCAAAAACATTCATCACGTTCTGTAGCTTCATATAAACGTATCCGACAGAGTCAATCCTGACTCTGCCACGTTAAAAAGGGGTGCCAAATCCCTGATCATGAGCTTCTCACAACATTCATTCAGCCAGCTCGATCTCTTGTCAGTTCCCTAGCATCACCGACTTCCAAACCTCTCTTCCTCACACGCTCATCCACCATATCTATCCACCTTCTCCTTGGCCTACCTCGCCTCCTCCCTCCTTCAAATTCGCTCAGATATACCAATTTCACCACTCTATTGTTATCCATTCTCTCCACATGACCATACCATCTCAGTACACTCTCTTCGATTCTGGTGTGCACCAACTTTCTCACTCCACATCCTTCATGAATCACATTATTTGGCATCCTATCCACCCTCTGTACTCCACATACATTCCTCAGCAGTCCCATCTCCACTGCTCTTACCCCTGACTTTTCATTTTCATGCCAAACCACAGTCTCTCACGCATATATTAAAGTTGGCACTAACACTTCTTCATGTAAGCCTCGCGCAGCTGCAACACTCAAGCCTCTGTTTCATATCAAGGCCTTCATAGCACCAGCAACCTTCCTTCCTTGTGTCACTCTACTTTCCACTTCTTTTGCACTTTTCCTCTCTTTTCTATCATAATACCCAGATATTTGAACTCTCTTTCTCACCAATTCCAGTCTCTCTCCATTCACTACAACATCACCCTGGGAATCACCTTCTCTCTCGATTACTATCAACATGCATACAAAAATACTAAAACTGCTAAAATTTTCAAATATAATACAGCATGCGATATAAACTTTCTAGCTACAGGAATTAAAGTAACCGAATTAGGCAGAGTGGAGAACTTTTTGACACAGGCGTAGATGGATCTCGATTGGCAAAATGGCTAAAGTTTCAGAACAAACGCCTTTGACGACGAGAAGTAACTCCTAATCCAAATAAAAGTCTGGTGGAAGCAAGAACTAACTATTTAGGATTGAAAAAATGTTTTCGTGGGTCACTTCAGACTGTTTTTCAAATCCTTAGACCATGGGGCAATGGCAAAAACGAATAAATTCGTCTGGTGGTGGCAGACAGTATAAAAGAGATGAGCTATTGCATGTCGTGAAAGGGTTAAGGTGCAACATGAAAAGTAAATAACTGGAGGAAGAAATGCGTTAAGGGTTACATAACACAAACAGCAAATAAATGAATGTGCAAAAGGAAAGGGTGACTTTGAATAGGCAACACCACACAGCATCACATAGTATCACATAGCATCTTAAGGCGTGCGTGGTTTATGAGGCAAGCACCTGCATATGCTTCCCGAGATCTGCTTGTTGGCTCCCTCTTGTAGGCCAGTTAGTTGCGGTTAAAGGCAATGTGTATGAGGGTGTTAGCTGTGATGGAAAGTGAGTGGAGAAGATGGATTGGGAGGCAGAAGGAGAGCAAGTCGGAGTGAAGAGGAAACTGACTGTGAGAGGAAGCTGGATAGTGTGTGTGTGGGAGAGAGAGAGAGAGAGAGAGAGAGAGAGAGAGAGAGAGAGAGAGAGAGAGAGAGAGAGAGAGAGAGAGAGAGAGAGAGAGGGAGAGAGAGAGAGAAATTAAGGTCGCGAAAGGAAGGATAAGAACTAAAGGAGGTTGTACATGGGTGTTAGTGAGAAGGAGACTGAGTGGAAGAAATGGAGAGAGAATGAAAGAGGCCCGCACGTGTGTTTGCTGTGTGTGTGTGTGTGTGTGTGTGTGTGTGTGTGTGTGTGTGTGTGTGTGTGTGTGTGTGTGTGTGTGTGTGTGTGTGTGTGTGTGTGTGTGTGTGTGTGTGTGTGTGTGTGTGTGTGTGTGTGTGTGTGTGAAACAGAAGTAAGGTTTCACTAGACACATCCTTTCCTCTGTTCGTACAGCACCAGCACAGAGGAGGATTAATTCCGGCTATCACTCTCCCTCCGCTCCTGTATGGCCAGTTACAGAAAGAAGAAAGAGGATAAGGTGTGACAGAGGACAAATGAAGAACATGGATAAAAATGGTGAGAGAGGATGTAAGGAAGATTAACTGACAGTGGGAGAAACTCAGCGCTGATGGGACGATTTACGATACGGGTTGAACAGGGATAAAAGAGATCGTGTTTTATGTGGTTTAGAGTGATTTGTGAGGGAGGTGGCTTCGTGTGTGTGTGTGTGTGTGTGTGTGTGTGTGTGTGTGTGTGTGTGTGTGTGTGTGTGTGCGTGAGAAAGTGTAAACGGAAGAAAGGAAGACAGATTTAGCTTACGACTGTGTAGATTTACGAAAAAGAGACTCTGTTTGAGAAAGAAAGGAAGACGGATAAGATTTAGTTGAGACAGTGTAAGTGAAAGAGAGAGAGAGAGAGAGAGAGAGAGAGAGAGAGAGAGAGAGAGAGAGAGAGAGAGAGAGAGAGAGAGAGAGAGAGAGAGAGAGAGAGAGAGAGAGACTGTTTAAGAAAAAGGGAGAGAGATATGGTTAAAGTGAAAGAGAGGGAGACAGATTGAATTTAGCGAGTTCAGTGTGATGCGAAAGAAAGGAAGAAGGACTCTGCGTAACACAAACATGCAGTGTATATGAAAGAGAAAGAGATTGTGTACATAAATGAGAAGGAGATGGTTCAAATGAAAGCTGTGAAATTTAGAAGACAGACAGACATCGAATGACAGACAGACAGACAGATAGATATAGAGACAGATATAGGTAGGTAGGTAGGTAGAAAGACAGACATACATACACGCATATATACATTCAGAAATACCAAGCACACCCCCGTATTGAACACCCACATATAAAAAAAAATAGCTTGTTAATTAGATAAAGGTGACTTTGACCTTTCGCTTCGCTATATCCAACGTTTGACTGACAACAAAAACAAAGTCATATAGTAACAGAAATATCTCAGAGTGTACATGTTTTGATGACATACAAATTACACCCGTGCACTTGAGGCGATAGTGGGTGTTATGTTTTACTAGACGTGTGTGTGTGTGTGTGTGTGTGTGTGTGTGTGTGTGTTTTAAATAGGCATACATACGTTGATATGGATGATGTCCAGATAGAGAGGAGATAGTTGGACTGACAGAAAGACAGATGACTGAGGTAGACAGATATATGAATGGCTTGGCTGATAAATGCACACAGAGATATACAGTGTGGGTAAATTATAGTCTTTTTCTAATGTGGGTTATTGGCTGTGGTATATAGGTTGGAGACGACCTTCACCAACCTCATCAACATAACACCTTTCAACTGTTATCTTTGCTACCTTCTGATAACCTCGGCATGAGTATCTTCTTAGTTATATTCTTTAGTTATATTCTTCTTAGTTATATTCTTTAGTTATATTTAAAAAGTTTACTCATGAAAGGGATCGCAAAAAAGTGGTTCAAAAAATTTTCTACTATAATCTTTTTACTCTAACTTGCCCCAAAATCGCCTTCTCTCCATCTTGACTGCTGAGCTGAAGCAACGGATTAACACTTAAATATAACGCTAGTCACGAAGAAGTGCAATGGAAAGGATGTAGAGCCGTAGTATTGTCTTATTCAACCACTGACCTACGTGAAATAAGCTACCCCCCCCCAAAAAAAAAAAAAAAAAAAAAAAAGGCGTATTTTTTTTATATAATTTTTTTCTTGGTATCTTCAAATTAGTCTTTTATTCGGCTTAGTAAAGATACCTCTATTAACCACTTTATTAAAATGACACCTTTTCTCCTTTAATCTTGCTATCTTTAGACGATTTTATTTAACTAAAGGAGGGTTGTAATAGTGAAAGGGTTGAAAGCAAGCAAAGAAGCATGCAAACAACCTTACAAGCAAACGGAATGAAGCCTGATTTACCTTTTGAATCTGAAAATGGGGGGTACGGCTAGGGGAGGCAGGGGGGTGGGAGTTGTGAAGGCTACTGAGACACACACACACACACACACACACACACACACACACACACACACAAAGCACGAGTATTCAGTGTCTTCCTCTTTTTTGTGGTGTCTTTT
>NC_137007.1:39113712-39143712 GCF_032717465.1 Coenobita brevimanus | reverse complement strand
AGGAAGAGGAATGTAAGGCATATGGAAAAAGAGGAATACTGAATACTTCTCAAGTGTGTGTGTGTGTGTGTGTGTGTGTGTGTGTGTGTGTGTGTGTGTGTGTGTGTGTGTGTGTGTGTGTGTGTGTGTGTGTGTGTGTGTGTGTGTGTGTGTGTGCTATGATTACGTGTCAGCATTAGATGCAAATGTGTAGAGTAACTGAGGAGGCTGGTGTGTGTGTGTGTGTGTGTGTGTGTGTGTGTGTGTGTACGGTGGGTGGGCCAAGTATCAAAGAGCACAAGAGTAATGACAGAGGCGGTGGTGGTGGTGGTGGTGGAGGTTGTGTTGGTAGCAGTAGTGTTGGTGGTGGTGAGGAGGAGGTTGTGGTGGTGGTGGTGGTGTGGGGTAGATGGTGGTGGTGGTAAAGGGTAGATGGTGGTGCGTGGTGGTGGTGGTGTTGGTGGCGTGGTGGCGGTAGTGGTGAAAGAGAGGTAGTGGTGGTGGCCTTCGCTTCCTTCCTCCCTCACACAATGCCGCTACTGCAAAAGAGAGAGAGAGAGAGAGAGAGAGAGAGAGAGAGAGAGAGAGAGAGAGAGAGAGAGCAACGGGAGGTATTACGATGGTGTCACAGTTATAAGGAATGGTGTGAGGGAGGTTGTTAGAGGGTATAGGGTGAGACAGGGGGTGAGCGAGTGTGAGGGTGAGAAAGAGGGACAGCGAGTAAAGAGAGTGTGAGGGTGAGAGGGGTGAGAGAAGGCGCCAGGGAATGGTGACAGGGTAAGAGGAATAGTTAGGGTGATGTCAGGGGTGTGGGACAGTGTGAGGCTGTGAAAAAAGTTTGTGAGGAGGAGAGACACTGCTTTATAAACGACGAGCAGGATCCGGTAACAGGAACAAAGCATTAATTCCGGAGGGTAAAATGGGTCAAATTTCTATCTCACATAATCAGCAAGCATCGTTGGTGACTGATATCTCTCTTAAGGCCATTGACAAAATCTGGATCTTCTCGTAGTCAACTTGTATCCGGCTGGTTCAGAATTACGGGTGAACATACGCGTAGGAAGGATTACTCAGAAAAAGACCATAAGCCTGTTCAAATTTTCAAGTGCGAAGGGAAAGGCAAACCCCCTCACTTTTGACGAGAATTTCGGAAGATGACGAAAACAGAACGGACCTGACCCCTTCGAATCGTCGTTTACTGCACTTGGTAATGTGGGATGCAGGCTGGTGAATCTAAAAACCCAAGCCGCATCTTAAATGTCCATAAATATAATCAGTGGCATACTTTCCGTTCACCATAAAAAGTTTCCAGCATGCACCCCTAAATTCAGTATGTCTCTCAACCCCTTCAGTCCGATGATGTATTTTTGTTTCGTTCTGGCTGTCTTAAGATTATATGCGGTATATGTTTTTCTCTGTATCCCTCTAAGGTTCCGAAGTATACAGAGCCCATCATAGAGGTTTGCAGCTCTAATTTCTGTATCACTGTAAGGTTCCAGAGTACACAGAATCCAACCTCCGAGAAGCTTTAAGTATGCACCTCTAAATTCTGTATCCTTCTGAATAATGGGCTCTGTGTGGTTGGGAACATTAGGGAAACACAGAACTCAAGCTGCTTTCTGTGTTTTCCCTCCCACCCGTTTTACTTAGGGTAATATGAGGAGCCTGGCAACACTCTTCTCAGCTCCCTCCTAATTTCCTCTTTAACTCTGACACACATGACTTTTTATTTAACCTTTACGCTATCATGACGTCTTCTATAATTTACTCTTGTTATATCCTGGACGATGATGAGTTAGATATAGTGTTCATCAGCTTCTTCACTACGATATCGTATTCAGTGTCCTATTTTTGGTACACCACGACGATCTGACTAAGAAGAAGTATTTCGAGCTGGAAGGGAGGGACAGCGCCTTATTTAACTCTTTCCATACTAGAGTTGAATAAAAATTGTTGAATATAATTACCTGGTAGAATCAAGAATAAAATGCTAATTATGTAATGGCATTGAAGGTGCTTATCACTTGGAATTAGACAAACTCTTAGATATGTCGCTGGTACTTTTGATGAGGCAGTGTGTGGTGTGTGAGGTAGTATGCGTTGTGAGTCATGTATGGTAGTGTGTTGTGTGGCAGTGTGTGGTGTGTGAGGAGTAGTATGCGTTGTGAGTCATGTATGGTAGTGTGTTGTGTGGCAGCGTGTGGTGTGGTAGTGTGTGGTGTGGCATTGCGCTGTGAAGTGGTATGACGTAGTACGAGTATGACGTGCTTTGTGAGATGTAACAGTGTGAGAAGTGTGATGCGTGCTAGTGTTACGTGTGGCAATGTGAGGTGTGTGTGTGTGTGTGTGTGTGTGTGTGTGTGTGTGTGTGTGTGTGTGTGTGTGTGTGTGTGTGTGTGTGTGTGTGTGTGTGTGTGTGTGTGTGTGTGTGTGTGTGTGTGTGTGTGTGTGTGTGTGTGTGTGTGTGTGTGTGTGTGTGTGTGTGTGTGTGTGTGAGTTAGTATCTCCTACATAACAGTGGATCGTATTCTAAGTGGCTTCGGAGATGTCGTAAAACCTCTTCCTTCGCGATATATTCTGCATATTACACCTCACTACCCACTTGTATGATGTAGACAATGACTATATTATTGCAATGGTAATACCGTGCAAGAGAAATTTAAAGCGTAAAATGCAAATAAACCACTAAGGAAGAGGTGTCACGGAACTTCCCATGCCTGCTACAATACAGTCCAGTGACTTAAATAACACCCTGTACAGTGCCTCCTTCTGTATTTACAAGATCACTATGATGACGTATTTATTCTTATATATTCTTGCAACTGGTGGAGGATTTTACGCAGACCATACGAGATTTCATGGGTCGTATTCTCGTTCATTTTTCGTACTGCCCGTTAAAAAGCAATTAATTTAGCCCGGGTCATCTTCATATTCTCGTGTGTGCTGCTGATGCAAACCAAATCAGTATTAGAAAAGCGTAAGCAGTGCACAAGAGGACATCAAAGCGTAATGTGCAAAATCAATCGCTCAGGGAAGACGTGATACAAGACCTCACATTCCAGCGTGCCTACAGGCGTTGTAGAAAAGGAGTATTTGTGAATCATTCCTGACCCCATAAGTATAATACGTGTCCCCAAGTAGAAGAAATACACCTACACGATTTAAAAAATTATTTATTGCAAAGGGGGAGCAATTACGGTAGTCCTTACAGTTGAAGAAAGTCAGCGTCGGGTGGAAACCGTTGTGTCATCTCCAATAAACAGTCGCTGCTGTGTGTGTATAAATTTTTCCACATTGAGGCAGTCGTTGTGGTGATGGGGTAGCCTATTTACATACAACGCAGGGTTATACGAGTATCTCAGGGTTATATCACATCCCTACCCACTTCCATGTCCTCTACTAACCCACTTCTCTACGCACATGACGCTGTGGTGGGCCAGGGTACCACTGACGGAGTGAGATGTGAGTCAGACCTTAACCTCTTTTGCCCCGGGTGACACGAGAGAGAGAGAGAGAGAGAGAGAGAGAGAGAGAGAGAGAGAGAGACTGTGTGTGTGTGTGTGTGTGTGTGTGTGTGTGTGTGTGTGTGTGTGTGAGGGGGGTCAGGCAAGGCACTCCTCCCTTTCACACGCACACACCCTCTGGGACTGAAGGGAAAGGGGGCAGCGTTATCTCAGGGTCCTCCCAGGGGGCTCCTTTGCCAGACATCCCTTCTTCAGCCTTCCCCCATGGGACTAGAACACAGGCCACATTCTACTTCCACTCTACTTTACTCTCTCTCTCTCTCTCTCTCTCTCTCTCTCTCTCTCAATACCATATTTATCTATACGCAACAGGTCTGTTCATGGTCCATTTTTAAAATACATTTGTTATCATGCCAACAAAAAGAATTCTTTTCCACATTATCAGTGAACAAAGCTTTTCAGTGCTCTTGGCACAGCCAGTAATCTATCATTTTTGCTGGTATTTCTGGATGTAATTGTTCAGAAACTGTATATTCTGCATTATTCTTGCCCTTCACCAAACTCTTCACAGCGTGATGGTGCTGTGGTTTAGTTCATTCTTGTTATGTCTATGCCACACTTCATGCATTACACTGGTACACTTCACACCAGCACGTATGACACACCTACTGCCACACCGCAATCACTCCTTACATTACCACACTTCCATTACACTAAACCCATGCTGCCAAACCTCACAAATGCACCATACATTGCCACACCACACATTACCACTCCCTATACTGTCGCGCCCTATCTTTCTGTAGACAGACTTTTACAGCACCCTGTATAATTCTGAATGATTTAAAGTGAAGTTAGTATGATTAGTGCTGACATGAAAATTTTTGTGCTTCAAGATGACACGAAAAGGAAGTCGCTAGAGGGAGACAGGCCAGAGATGTTAGCATGCTTTTGGGTGGCATACCAAAGATGTGAGTAAGTTTGGGGGTGATGTAACAAAGAAGTGCGTATGCTCTGGGGTGATATAACACACATGTGAGTATATTTTGGGGTTAAAAAGAATGAAGTGAGCATGATCTGGGGTGATATAACAAAAGATGTGAGTGTCCTCCGGGATGTTATACCAAATAAGTATGTTCTGGGGTGATAGAGATAGAACAAAGATCTGAATATATTTTGGGGTGACATTGTAAAAGACGTGAGTATGTTTTGGGGTGACATAGCAAATGAAGTAAGTATGATCTGGAGTGATATAACAATGACGTGAGCATGATCTGGTGTGATATAACAAAGACGTGACGTGAGTATGATTTGGGGTGATATATCAAAGCGAGTATGTTCTCGGGTGGTTCAGCAAAGAAGTGAGTATGTTCTGGGGCGATATAACAAATTAGTATGTTCTGGGGTGATTTAACAAAGAAGTGAGTATGTTCTGGGGTTTTATACCAAAGAAGTGAGTATGTTCTAGGACGACATAGCACCAAAACAAAATATATCCCAGGGTGGCATGAAAATAGGCTGGTATATTCTGCAGGAGTATGACGTCCAACTGCAATAGAATAATACATAGGAGTGGACTGGAAGAAATATGATACCAGTGAAACAGAATGGTGTATGTTAGAGTGGTGTAGGACTGGACTGGTATGCTATAACACAATATGCCACACTACCAATACCATCACATATTGCAAGTGTCCTATTCTCTTCCCGCCTTGTGTGTGTGTGTGTGTGTGTGTGTGTGTGTGTGTGTGTGTGTGTGTGTGTGTGTGTGTGTGTGTGTGTGTGTGTGTGTGTGTGTGATGGTACAGCATAGGAAGAGGCAGTATGTCCTAGGGTGATGTACCAAAGAAAAGGGTAAATTCAAAGACAACACTGAACTGAAAGAATTATTTAGAATGACTTAGAAGAGGGCCGGTATATTTTAAGAAGACATACCACCGAAACACAGTGGTAAATCAAATAATATTATAGAAACGTGGAAAAAAGTGTATGTCAGAGTGGTTTAGAACTGAACTGGTATATTCTAGCACGGCATACCTACACCACCACCACCGCCATCAAAGCCTCCAAGTAGCCTATTCTCTCCTCGACCGTAAACCTAAATACATACAGACCCTCCATCACCCCAGCTGACTCTGATCGTTGCCTCTCTGATTGCCATGGCTCTGAGTGCTGGCGTGTGTCTCTCGTCTCGGATTGTTGAATTTCTGAGTGTCCGTCTCGTCCCTGGTTGTTGCATGCCTGTATCGTCTTCTCTGATCGTTGTGTGTCTGAGTGTTGTGCCCTTCATGTTGCGTCTCCGTTGTGTTTCTGAATGGGGCGGCCTTCCTGCTTCGTCTCTGACTGTCATGTTTGCGAGTGTGGCGTACCTGTGTCGATTCTGAACGCTGACGGCTCTCTTGTCTATTTGATTGTAACTTCTCTGATTTAGCGCTTGGTTGCTGTGTGTGATTGTTGTGTCTATTACTGTGTCTGACTGCTGTGTCTGACTGCTGTATCTGACTGCTATGTGTGATTGCCGTGTCTGATTGCTGTGTCTGATTACCGTGTCTGACTGGTGTATCTGACTGGTGTGTCTGATTGCCGTGCCTGATTGCTGTGTGTCCTCCCAGCCTGGCCACTGTCGGTGATTGTGCAGTGCGGCCAGTGGTGATTGTGATGGTGGCCAATCAGAGGCTGGGGCAAAACGATCAGGACGGGAGAACGAGTAGTAAAGCAACTTGGAGTAAAGGAAAGAGGCTTAAGGTAAAGTAAAGAGGCATAAGGTAAAGAGGTTTGAGGTAAAGTAAAAAAGACTTGGGATAGAGGCTTGAGATAAAGTAAACAGGTTTGGGGTAAATTAAAGAAACGAGGAGGGAAAAGTAAAGAGGCTTGGGGTAAAGTAAAGAGGCTAGAGGTAATGTAAGTAGGCTTGAGGTAAGGTAAAGGGGTCTTGAGTAAAATGACTTGAGGTAAAATAAAGAGGCAAGGGGTAAAATAAAGAAGCTTGAGGTAAAGTAAAGAGGCTTGAGGTAAACAACAGTGCAGAGGTAAAGCAAATAGACAAAATAAAGAGGAGTACAGTAAATACGGAAAAAGAGGTTTGAGGTAACGTAAAGAGGTTTGGGGTAAAGCGGCTTAAGTAAAGGGATTTGAGTGAAGAAGCTTGCGGTAAAGAGGTAAAGCAAAGGGGTAAGGTATAGAGGGGTAGAGTATAGACGAATAAAGAGGCTTGGGGCAAAGTAAAGAGGCCTGGAATAAAGAAGCTTGAGGTCAAGAGGTAAAGTAAAAAAGGTAACAAGGGATAAAGAGGGTTGATGCAAAGTAGAGGCTGTGAACAACCTTGACATTTTGGTTCCATGTCACCCGTCGAGCTGTTGTGGCAATTAACTCTCGTTGTGTGTGTGTGTGTGTGTGTGTGTGTGTGTGTGTGTGTGTGTGTGTGTGTGTGTGTGTGTGTGTGTGTGTGTGTGTGTGTGTGTGTGTGTGTGTGTGTGTGTGTGTGTGTGTGTGTGTGTGTGCTCTTAAGCAAAACTATACGCTGTTCACTTTAAGCAGGCGTAACATAGTCATCTCCCCATCATAAATGCTGACTTGTAACAACAGATTAATACTTGAATAAGAAAGTCACTCAGAAGTATGACACCTCTATATCATAAACCAGCATTCATAAAACCACAACAGGTAAGTGTAAATCCCAGTCATCACTAGGATATCCGAACGCATGAAAACACCAATGTGAGGTAAACAAACTATTTGAATTTCCATACCTAAATGTTTATAATTGTTTGGTAGGTAACGAACGCATACAGCTCTGGCGGTATTTCACCTCATCTTTGCGTACTGCATGATCTCTACTGAGGACCATTTCATTGTTTGTTTTCCACTGTTGTACATGTGAAACTTTTGGGTGAGTCTTCCTTTAATATTACACAAGTGAAAATATAATGTAATTTTCACGTACGAGACCCAGAGGAAAACTGCTGGGTATTAGCGAACGGGCTGTTAAGACTATGAGCAGAGTCGGACATCAAAAGAGAGAGAGAAAAAAATGAAAACTCGTCAGGTGCTAGACAGGTGAAGCAGGGAATTTATCATCGTGGTGAAGGAGTTCATGACTGTCGTTTCTTGCTTTGGTATCCTTGTCTTGAACTCAGAGACCATTTATCATAGTCATATCTTACTCTAAAAACAAGCAGCGTAGAAATGCTGAAAAATATATTCGTTCTCGTGGTTCGTTTTTGTGTATTTATTTTTGGTGCTTCAGTGGAATAGGTGCTTCTGCTGAGAGAGAGAGAGAGAGAGAGAGAGAGAGAGAGAGAGAGAGAGAGAGAGAGAGAGAGAGAGAGTGTGTGTGTGTGTGTGTGTGTAATTCACCGGGTCGGTCAGGATCACTTGATGGTCGTGATCGTCAGCTTTTACCCTCCCGGAAGGGAGCTGAGAGCTCATATAGTCCGATCTAAGGGCAAGGCTGTGACCTTCACACAAGCACACACCCGTCCCCTTGCTCAAGGGGACAGTAACCACCCACTTCGTCAGTGAAACTTTTCGCAACCTGAGCGAGGCGCGAACTCCCGTCCACCAGTTGGCAAGCGAGAACGTTACCACTGCACCAGCGAGCGGTGTGTGTGTGTGTGTGTGTGTGTGTGTGTGTGTGTGTGTGTGAAAGAGGTGGTACGTGCTGAAGTGGTGGTGAGAGAGGGGGGGAAAAGGAGGGAAGGAACGAAGTAAGGAAGGAGGGAAGGAACGAAGGAAGGAAGGAGGGAAGGAACGAAGGAAGGAAGGAAGGAGGTTATATCAGTTAGGAATTGAAAAATGGAATATACGTCCGCTAGAAATAGGGCAGAGAGGAAGGAAGGAAGTAAAGACTGGAAGGAAACAGCACTGGCTATTATGATGGAAATATGTAGGGAGAGAAGGACGGAAGAAGGAAAAAAGGAAAGGAGGAAGGAAAGGAGGATCAGAAAGAAGAAACGACGAAAGCAGAGAGAGCGGAAGGAAGGGAGGAAGAAGGAAGGAAGGAAGCAGGAAGGAGGGAAGAGAAAAAGAAGGAAAAAAACACTAGAGAGAGAAGAAAGAGAAAATGGACGAAGTAAACAGGACGAGGGAAGATGGGCAAGAAAGATACTACGAGAACTTTCGATATACAAGGAAAGAAGGAAGGATGGACGGAAGGAAGGATGGAAGAAAGAAAGAAAAAGAGGGAAGGAAGGAAGGAAGGAAGATGGATGGAAAAATAAAGAAAATCACCAGCTATCAGGAGGAACGAAAGACAGCAATATAACCAGTTGCAGGTAAAAAAAAAAAAATGAATGGGTGAATGAATGAACGGACACTCAACAGGAAGGAAGGAAGGAAGGAAGGAAGGAAGGAAGGAAGGAAGGAAGGATGGGTGAGGGGATGCGCAGTCCTCTCCTAACTTGTTTACGGGGTCGGGGAGAGAGGACGAAACAACGTTAGCCACCTTCGTCTGAAAACACAAGGCCAGAATGGACAAGTTACCCCTTACAACACACACACACACACACACACACACACACACACACACACACACACACACACACACACTCTCTCTCTCTCTCTCTCTCTCTCTCGAACACGGAGACTAAAATTTACCTCTTACAATTCTAGTGAGCTGTTCTCTCTCTCTCTCTCTCTCTCTCTCTCTCTCACTCTGTCTGTCTGTCTGTCTGTCTGTCTCTCTCTCTCTCTCTCTCTCTCTCTCTCTCTCTCTCTAACACGGAGACCAAAATTTACCTCTAACAATTCTAGTGAGCTGTTCTGTCTGTCTGTCTGTCTCTGTCCAGTAACTTTCTGCACATCAAAACACATTAAGGATGCCGTGCCTTTATGTTGTCCTCAAGGAACAGGAAGAAGCACGTACTCCTGAGAGAGAGAGAGAGAGAGAGAGAGAGAGAGAGAGAGAGAGAGAGAGAGAGAGAGAGAATGTAAATAGGCACTTTTAACTGGATTCGAACTTACCCTGATTTTTAAATATAAGTGTAACATCCACGAATACAGCAGCACATTTGTTATTATTGTCAAAGGTTTGTTCATTTTAATTTTGCCATACTTATTCAACCAGTAAACCTACTATATGTTTGGTGGTGCCTGTGAGGGACGCCTTCATGTGCTGACGCTAATCTAGTCGGGCGAGTGTGTTGCCCGGTTATACTAAGGGTCTTCACTCCTTCCCTATCCCCTGAAAGGTGGATGGTGAAGTGCTGAAGAGGGGTAACTTTAGAGGGCAGTCCACTTGGAGGCTTTTATGAGAGCTGATTAAAATTGTCTCGCCTTAGCTGGGATAGAAAACTAAAGTTGTTTCTACCACGAGAGGGTTAAAGGTTACAGTATCAACACCTGCAGGCTGCCGTAACTCACGCTCAGCTGAATAAAATCACATGGTGTTAACTGGAATTTAACTGGGAGAGATTTTTTGTAAGGTTTTAGTGTTCATTTCCTTTTTGGTTGTATGTTTGCCTAATACTCACACGCACATGTACCTGCAGTGCATACGGTTTTATAATCTGACGCCAGCTAACCATTATACTCTCTGTCTTCATTATCTAGAAAGATTAATTAGCGTAAGTGGGGCTTTGGACTGGCGTTAGTTAACATGGGCGTTGCATAATTTTATATCTACCCATTATGTCAGTTAAGGTTTGACGGGATTACATTAGGTCATTTTAACCTCGTAAGCCCGTGAACGCCTTTACCCCTTACACTAAGATGAAAGGAAAAGATGGGAGCAGACGCAATGGGACGCTTAGCGCTGGTGCTCATCTCCATAACTTAGGAAGAGGAGGAGGAGGAGGAGGAGGAGGAGGAGGAGGAGGAGGAGTTGCAATTGCTCCAGCTTCATCTGAAACGTGAACCAGGTGGACTGTAGGCTGAAGTTGTCCTCCTAAGGCTGTCCAAAAACCTCCTTTCAGGCGATACGGAGGGAACAGAGGGATGCTTAATAACAGGGCAGTGGAGCCGCCAAATTACTGTATATCTGTGCTACCACACGAAGGCGTCCTCATTGGCAGAAAAAAGTGAATTCTGTGCCGTAAGCGTCGCCTCAATTTGCGTGCACCAGAAAGTAACAGAGTGTGAGTATTTACGGCCGAGTGTAATGAATTCAGGTGGCTTCGCTCTGACGATATTATCCCCTGTGCATAGGTGGATTTCAGTTTTAGTGTGTCTGCGTGGAAGAGAAGTATGCAGCACAAAGCAGAGCAGACCAGAGAGAGCAGAGAGAGAGAGAAAGAGAGAGAATTATCGTCACCTTTCTAATTTCCATTAATGTGTCAGGGAAGTCACAGATACCGGTACGTGAATCATCATCGTTGTCTTTAGTCATTGTAAAGAGAATAAATATTGTGCATCCTCCTCCTCCTCCTTCTCCTCTTCATAAGTTTTGTTCCTCCTCCTCCTCCTCCTCCTCCTCCTTATCATCCCACCAAAGATGAGAGTACAATCAAAGCTGCGCGAATCTGTGTTTGTACTGAGGTGACACGACTGACTGGTGTATCGGTGATGTGTGAGAATGTGATATGCGATTGTGGTTTATTGAGTGGATACGGGTGCAGTGGCGATGCGGTGGCGGTACAGGGGATGGTGGTGGTGATGGAAAGAGTAGTGGTGGAGAGTGTGGTGGTGGAGACGGTAGTGGTGATGGAGAGGTTGATGGTGGTGAGGTTGAGGGTGGTGGTAGTGACAGTGGTGGAGGTAGGGTGGTGATGGTAATGGTGAGAAAAGACTGTGGTAGTGATGATGATGGGGAAAGGTGATGAGGGTGTTGGTGACGGCCATGTGGTGAAAAGAGGGAAGGTGACTGTGGTGGTGGTAATGTGTAACGAGAAGTAAGGGTGTGAGGGAAGTGATGATTATGGTGAGAAGAGATGAGGTGGAGAGATGAGGGTGCTGCTGATGATAAAATGGTGACGATAAAGAGGACAGGGTGAGTGGTGGTGATGGTGGTAAGGGGTGAAGGTTATGATGAGGATTGAGGTGAGTCTCGTGGTGATGATGGAGAGAGAAGAGGACTCTGGTGGTGATGAGTGAGAACGGTATGGTCGTGAAGGTGAGGTGAGGGTGGTGTTAATGGTGATGGAAGTGAAGGTAGTGATGATGGTCGTGGCCATGGGAGACAGTGACAACTTCAGTGAAGGGAGATGCTCACAGTAGTGGCAGGAGACGAGGGTGAAGCAAGATTAAAGTAGTGGTGATGGTGGGGATAAGAAAGTGGTGATGTGGTGGTGATGGTGGAGATATGAAAGAAGTGATGTAGTGGTGAGGTGGTCTGGATGTTGGAGTTGAAAGGGTTATAGTTGCGGTGGTGGTGATGAAGTGGAGATGGAGAAATGACGGTTGTGAGAGCAGTGGCAAGATTGTGGTGGATGGTGGTGTTTGTGGTGACGATGATGAAATAAAGGAGAGAAATGAAGGAGGCTTGATAGGTGGATAGATAGACAGAAAAATAGATAAATCGACTGCACAAGAGTAGTTTAGGTGAGTGAGAGGGGGTGTGAGTGAGAGCGCGCGTGAGAATGAGAGTGAAGGTGCCTAATGAGTGTGAGAGAGCGGCTGAATGGACAATTGCGGTCATATGTTCCTTTACTCTCTCTCTCTCTCTCTCTCTGAAACGCACACACACACACACACACACACACACACACACACACACGCAATAACGAGGATGGATGCTTCCATCAATCTGTCTCAACATACATGTAAATATAAACCTATCTCTCTATCTACCTATCTGTCAATACCTATGCTTCTCTATCAATCTCTCTCTCTCTCTCTCTCTCTTTTTCTCTCTCACTATCGAGAGAGAGCGTGACTATCCCACTGCCTACTGCTTACCAAATCGATACCGTAACGCGTTTTTAATATGCCAGACACACTATCCAATACGCAGTTTTTTTAGGCTGTGATGAGTGAATGGATGTATGGACGAGTTCATTTGGTACGTCGATAATAGTTCTCTCTCTCTCTCTCTCTCTCTCTCTCTCTCTCTCTCTCTCTCGTGTGTCTTACTTTCCTGTTTTTGGATCCCGCCCCATTTATGTGTATTCTATGTTTTTACTCCTTTAACACCAGACGATTTTTCTCAGTTCAGGGGAAAATTTTTGATCTTGGAGGGGTTAGATACAATTTTCATTAACCTCTTGCCTTTAGCGATTTTTTTTTTCCTGCGGTGAAGAAAATCGTGTGGTGGCAGGCTTGTTTGGACAAAAAAATTATATATATATATATATATATATATATACGATATATATATATATATATATATATATATATATATATATATATATATATATATATATATATATATATATATATATATATCCTAGTGAAGCGATTACGATGAGTGGGAGTTATGATGATGATGATGATGATGATGATGATGATGATGATGGTGGTGGCGGTGATGAGAGTGTGGCAGTCCTCAGCTGTTAGTGTGTGTGTGTGTGTGTGTGTGTGTGTGTGTGTGTGTGTGTGTGTGTGTGTGTGTGTGTGTGTGTGTGTTAATGACGAGAGGTGGAAGTGACGGGGAGGGTAGGGGTAGAAAGGAGGGGTGAGGGTAGAGGAAAGGAAGTTGAGGAAAGGCCAGATAAAGCAGCAAGGCAAAAAAAAAAAAAAAAAAGAATGAAAGTAGAAATAAACTTTACAACCTTCACTTTTCAACCCTTTACTTCCCAGCGCTTATGAGGACGGGAAGGAAGGGGATGGCAGGGATAAATAGAAGGGGTACAGGGAGGGGTATAGGGTAGAGTAGGGGATAGGGAGGAGGGTAGGGGTGAGAGAGGGCTGGCTGGAGGTGAAATAATGAGTATGGGAGCGGTGAGGAGTGTGTATATGAATGGTGATGAGGGCTGATTGGCGGCACTCCGAGGTGTCCATCATCCCACCCTGCCCACACCATCACAACGCCCCGCTCTCCCACCATTACCCACACTTCTAGCCACCATTTGATTATTTTTTTTCTCGATTATTTATTGTATTTGATGAGATGTTTATTCTTTGAAGCTTTTTCTTCCGAATACTTCAGTATAGTGGTACTTCTTCAATTCTTTACCAATTCTCTTCAAACTTGGTACAGTCGTTCCTTGGGTAAATATCCCAGACACAATTTTCAGTTTTTTTTTTTTTAAGTACTGTAGGCCTGTTAAAAGGATTTATGGGGTCAACAGTCAAACCACACAAGCAAAAATTGGGGGGTTCTATGATCTTTATGTTCATTAACCATCATGGCAGTTTGTACAGAAGATTACCGATTTACTGTAGCTGTGTGGAGACCATCCTGCACTCCTTGGGAATGTTGGCACTGTGTAATTTATTTGGATTTTGGCATATCGTCCTTCCTTTTATGGGTCACTATGCATTTAGTCCTATACTATTTTCTTTTATATATCTCGTTCTTAATGTATTGTACAGTATATCCCTGCCTACACACCCTCAAAGCACATTAATCCCAACAAACGCATCCTCAAATAAATCCCATTTTACGCACCTCCAAAGCAAGCGTATCCCAGCCTAAGTACTCCAGTCCCATAAAAAAATGACAGAAAAAAAAAAAAACAGGGCTTGCTTCACTACAGAAATATATTGAATCGGCATTTTCCTCTAAAACCAAGCAATGTATTCTGGAAATACAAAAACAGGTATATGCTTAAAAAAAAAAAATATCCTTCACATGGTTAAAATTAATAAAGAATATCAATTACGTAGTCCTAGTAGAGAACTAGACAGATCGGTAAGACTTCTGATTTTGCGTCTAACACATGACCCATTTCAGTGGAGGAGCAGTGGTTGAGAATTCCAGGTGCATTTTGTTTTGAAAGTAAGGTGGTTTCGACTCCTTTATAGCAAAGATAAATGATAACAGTATATGAGAAAAAAAAATACATAAGCTGAGGCAGAGTTGTGAGAGGCAGACCGAAAAAGACTTGGGATGACCTCAAGGATAAGGGAGTGAACAGGGAGGTTGCAAAGAGACCGAGAAGCGTGGAAAGCCGCCATTAGGTGACCAAGACCGACCCATACAAGCACGCATAACGAAACGAAATGAAACAAACCTAGATTATAGACGACCAGATTCTATTGCACTCATGGGACCGACTATTATGCACAACCTTCAAAGGCTTCACGCACGCTGGACTATCATTATTTAGATTATACTGTTTTATATGATTACTGTGATATGCCTTTAGATTATGCTATTCTTAACGTTTAATGATATACCCTCAGACTATAATTTTTTAATGACTTGTGGAATATTGATAGATTACACTGTTTTAGATAGTTTTTGAAATACAATGAAAGGTATATTTCTGGTCTTGAATGTGAGCAAGGGTGTCGCGCCAAGGACTGGAAAAAAATGTAAATTGCCAGGTGGGGAGAAGTGAAATAAAACAGAGGGAGAGTTAGAGTGGGAAAGTGTGTGTGTGTGTGTGTGTGTGTGTGTGTGTGTGTGTGTGTGTGTGTGTGTGTGTGTGTGTGTGTGTGTGTGTGTGTGTGTGTGTGTGTGTGTGTGTGTGTGTGTGTGTGTGTGTGTGTGTGTGTGTGTGTGTGTGTGTGTGTGTGTGTGTGTGTGTGTGTGTGTGTGTGTGTGTGTCCCTCTTTTCGCGCCATAACTTCTAAAAGCCTTGACCCAGTAAGCTCATGTTTTGCGGACTGGCTAATATCTAGGTCGAGTTCGAATACGAAGGTCATGGGTCAAAGGTCAGAATTAATGGAGTGTAAAGAATCCATCCAAGGCGGGTCCATAGTCACGTGGGTATTGTTTTGCTTTTTTTCATGGGTGACAGAGCGACTTGGAGGCGTTTTGTCTGCGGCCACCCTTTGCGGGATTAGGGCGTCGGGCTATAGATAGAATAGATAGATAGACATATAACTTTTCATGAACTTTCCATTTGTTAATCATCAAAACCTGTACTTTATTTGTTTGTTTATCTTTAATTCGAGCAGGGGTCCGGGGCTAGGTTTCTCAGTCCTGATACTTAAGGCAGGAGTGATTAGTTCCTCATCCCTGGGGCGCATAAAATCAATCTTATTAAACAGCTATATCGATTTCCTACAGATGCCTTGTGGATTGAAATTGACTTGCATATATTGGACTCACTACGCTGCAGATTGTTAGAAAGATGAATATTTTGATCCTTGGGCGAAGGAGGAGTTTTTCGTGTGGGATAGGACACGAGGAAATAAAAAGTATACCAGCGTGACCCTTTAATGTTTGGAGGTACTCTATATGCTTCGAGAGAGTAGCTTAGTAATGGCTTTATCCTCATCGTGCCTACTAGAGAGTGTTTTTAATGAGGCCTCGTTAGCTAGGCGTAAGTACTTCGTCTGGAGCGTAGGTCTTTATGTATGGGTAACTTAATAAGCCAGTCCAGAAGGGGAGGGCCGGCCATTAGGTGTGTGTGTGTGTGTGTGTGTGTGTGTGTGTGTGTGTGTGTGTGTGTGTGTGTGTGTGTGTGTGTGTGTGTGTGTGTGTGTGTGTGTGTGTGAGAGAGAGAGAGAGAGAGAGAGAGAGAGAGAGAGAGAGAGAGAGAGAGAGAGAGTGAAAGTAAAAGAAGACAAACTGAGTTAAGAGGGGAGACGACCGAACCAGAGGGGAATATTAAAGTGGGAGAGGGGAAGATGGGGGAAGGATGGAAGAGAATAGCAAGGGAGTGGACAGGGGAGTTAGGGGAGCATGGGAGAAAGGGGAGGAATGGGAAAGAAAGGAAGAAAATGATAATGATGCGAAGAAAAAAAGAAACACGAGTGAATTATGGCAGAAGAGAGGGTATATGAGGCGAGATTGGAATACGGGAGGGAGAAGGAAAAAATGGGAGAGACGGGAGAAATAGGAGATACTGTATAAGAAGTAGGGGAAAGGAGGAATTATGGGAGAATTATGGTAGAAGAGAGGGGAGGTTGTGTAAGGAGAGATGGGAATATGGGAGAGAGAAGGGAAGATTGGGAGGGAGTTGGTACAATATGGATGGGAAGTGGAGTATGGGAGAGGGGTAGACTATAAAAGTAGGATGGGTGAAAGTGGACTATGTATGAGAGAGAGAGAGAGAGAGAGAGAGAGAGAGAGAGAGAGAGAGAGAGAGAGGTATGGGAGAGAAAAGGTAGATAGGGTTTGGGAACTGGGATACAGAATGGGAGGGAGAGGGTTCAGAACGTGAGAGGAGGTTTATGGTTTAGGTATGGAACGAAGAAGGAAGTACTGGAATGAGATTTGTGGGAGGAAGAGGAGGAGGAAGAGGAGAAGGAAGGGAATTATGCTGCTGCCGCTGATGATATAAGATTATTATGAGAAGAAATAAGGGCAGGACAATGGTGGAAGGATGTAGCTGAGTGGGGGACAGTGTATGGGATGGACAGAGGAGGTGGGAAAAAAAGGGAACATAGATAGGATTAGGAGGACTGTGGAAAGACAAAGAAAAATTATAGGAAAATGTGGTAACACGGGAGAGGGTGGAAGTGCCGGAGAAGGGAGGGAAGAAGAAAGAAAATGCATGAGAGGAGGAGATAAATGAATGGGAGGAAAACGTATGACTGAGAGAAGAAAATGCATGGGAGGGAAAGGAAAGGGATAGGAGGAAAAAAAGAGTCTCTCTCTCTCTCCCTCTCTCTCTCTCTCTCTCTCTCTTTATGGAGTCCAGCATCAGAGGTTCAGTAGTCGTAAAACGCCACGATGGACACTAATGCCTAACATTTGTACTGTGATGTGTGTTGGAGAGGTGGAAGCAGGGTGGGAGGAGGAGACAGAGGGTGGGAGGAGAAGACAGAGGGTGGGAAGAGGAGGCAGAGGGTGGGAGGAGAAGACAGAGGGTGGGAAGAGGAGACAGAGGGTGGGAGGAGGGGACAGAGGACAGGAAAGGGTGGAAGAGGAAAGAGCAGTATGAGAATGGAATATGTAGGATTGGGAAGGAAGTAAACGGCACGACAGTAGAGAAAAAAGGCTATTCGACAGGAAAGATTGGGGTGAGAGAGAGAGAGAGAGAGAGAGAGAGAGAGAGAGAGAGAGAGAGAGAGAAGCCTGACTATCTCGTGCTCTGAGGGATGAGAGGCGATTAGGGCAGATGAGCGGTAGTTAGTCTCTGTAAATAGTGTGTGTGTGTGTGTGTGTGTGTGTGTGTGTGTGTGTGTGTGTGTGTGTGTGTGAGAGAGAGAGAGAGAGAGAGAGAGAGAGAGAGAGAGAGAGAGAGAGAGACTGCTATTTCATCTCTGTTGATAGGTAGACAGAAAAAAGCATAGGCAGACAGGTAGACAGACAGATTAACAGTGAGACGGATGGTAAATTGACCGGGACATAAAGGAATAGACGGTAAACTGACTGGGACATAAAGGAATAGGCAGATAAATAGATATATATTTATGTAGACAGAATGATCGAGACAACTGATATCTGTATCAAATTATTTCACAAGCCGCTGAATTCCAGCAATACGTTTTCCTTTCCTCGAACTAGCATGCTAAGCGAATAGTGTGCTGTCGTTTATTGTTTGCCCGAATCTTTCCATTAAGCAAGCATGTAGGTCAGTTTCGTGTGTTTGTCTGACTGTCTGTTTCTCTGTCTGTCTACAGGTTACAATTTTGCGCCAATTGTTCTGAAAAAAAAAAAAAATCAGAATGTAGATATCCATAAACTCTCAAAGCCTATTGTTTTTTTTTTCAAATTTCGAAAATCGATTTTTTTTTCTTAAATTAATGAGAAATGTCTAGCGCACCTGGCAATGCAATTTTTAGCTTCCTAAACACATCTCGTGTTTAGCAATGAAGCACGAAAAATTTCGCCAAATGACTGCCTACACGCTGGCGAAAACTAAGCAGAGGAGTGAAATATATCGCACTACGAAATATCACTGTTTTCATCCCCCCCATATTTCAGTGGTGCTTAAATGGTTTATCGACTTCATATTTAGTATGCAGATTCCAATCCATCCGGCAAGCGCTCTGCCTGTGTCAGTTTAATTTATTTACTTGTTTAATTATTTATTTTCTCGTTCTTGTGGAGGATTCAGTTCATACCTCCTCTCTTATATTCCTTTTCCATTCGTTCATTTCTACTCATCCCCTCGTCAGTGTTCACAAACAGATGACAGTTTTAAAAAATATAGCTCTTGAGGGGAATTTATTGCTATACTCTCTAACCAGGCCTAAAACTGCCATCTCTCAATCTTGAAAATTGAGTTATATCATGAAATTAATGTAGAATATGATGTTATTCACCAAGATGTGGCACGGGATGGATGTAGAGCTTTACCACTGTCTTGCGTCACCACTGCTCTTCATGAAATAACCTGCCAAATCGTAAAAATCTGGGCCAAGCTAAGGTGAAAAGAGCACAGTTGTCACGATCAACAGTGAGGTTAGCTGTACGATCAACACTGAGATTAAGCCGTAAAAGAGAAGCAAGCAGAGAGAGAGAGAGAGAGAGAGAAACTGTTTGGGACGCATCCAGTATTAATATTTTATTTTTCTCTCTTCTCGGCAAGGGATAAATCAGATAAATAATAAATGGATATATTTCTGCCAACCAGTCAAATTTAAAAACAAAATTTCTGAGTTAAGCCCCCCCAAGGTGCACTAGGCCGACGATGGAATGCCTGGAGCATACCTTGGGGAATTCTCTCTCTCTCTCTCTCTCTCTCTCTCTCTCTCTGCCTACAGTTGGGTATTCGGTTTCCGGATTACGGGGCACAACATTTTTCATTTATGGTGTGTGTGTGTGTGTGTGTGTGTGTGTGTGTGTGTGTGTGTGTGTGTGTGTGTGTGTGTGTGTGTGTGTGTGTGTGTGTGTGTGTGTGTGTGTGTGTGTGTGTGTGTATAAAATAACAGTTTTTACCTGACTTTAATCACTTGGTAGAAGAGCTGAGGGACAGCCCCAGGGCTGACCTATTGTTTTTGAAAACAACAGGTTAAAGGTCAAAGCCTGATTTGGCAAGGTCAACTTAAAAATTTTCGTATCCAAATTAGACCAAATTTGGGGGAAGGATTCGGGATAAGGGAGCGACACAGGGATTCGATCTGGAGAATAATCAGTCTGAAGGCAAGATAACAGGGCAAAGCCACAGTTCGGTCCGTATGTCTATGTGAACATAAAAACTAAAACAATGATCTTATTTGGGATCAAATCTGGTGGAAGAGTTGAGGATCAGCCAAAGATTTTATCTACCGCTAAAAATAAGTGAAAGGTCAAGGTCATATGGCAAGATAAAAAGCTTTTACCCAATTTGCCTAAGGCATGGATAAAGGATTTCGATTTTGAGAACACTCGGTGAAAAGGCAAGGTCACAGGAAATGTCAAATATCTCACAGGACAGGAAGGACTGAGTTAGCAATTCTGTTAGACTGAGTTAGTCATGAATGAAGCAATTCTGTTTTGAAAGAAATTGGTTGAAGGCCAAGTTTACATGGCAAAGTAAATGCCTGGCCTGTAGACCAGCTGGTGAGCATGGGTGTTGTACTCTGGGTGCCACTTTTTTTTATGTTCCTCTGTTCTTGTTTTTCATTTACAGACTGTTCCATCTTTATAAACATTCGTTAACATCGTCTTTATTATAAACAGTATTCTTACCTTCATCTTCGCACTGTTATTATCAACATCATGAGCCTTATACTCGTAATCATCAGTACGGCTATCATCAGCATTGTAATCACACACACACACACACACACACACACACACACACACACACACACACACACACACACAGACGGAAATCAAATCGCAGGAGAACAGGTGAGGGCGTGTGTCGATTTGTTCACCCTAAAAAGAAAATCAGTTGTTGAAATGACAACCCCTACTACTCGGTTTTTGTGGGAGTGCAATTGCCAGTTATCTTGCAACATTGCACCTATTGAAGGAGAGAGAGAGAGAGAGAGAGAGAGAGAGAGAGAGAGAGAGAGAGAGCATTCATGCAAATTAAGTAGCCTCGCACGGAGAACTCACATCCAATTAGAGTACACCAAACTATATTTAACCACAATTTAGGTCTATTGTAACAGTACCTAGCCTGGGTATATTTCTCTCTCTCTCTCTCTCTCTCTCTCTCTCTCTCTCTCTCTCTCTCTCTCTCTCGCTTTGATGAATAAAGAAGCATGTAGTTTTTAATTCTTCCATATTCTTTTTCCTTCATCTGATAATGACGATGACAATGATGACGATGATGATGACGATGGTGGTGGTGGTGGTGGTGATGATGATGATGATGATGATGATGATGATGATGATGATGATGATGATGATGATGATGATGATGGTGTTGATGATGCAGAAGCTCCATAAAAAAAAAAAACACCAAGTTCCCATTATCGTGAATCGCCAATTTTGCCTATGTATTTAACCCTCTCCCTTCCCCTCTCCCTCCTCTCTTCATATTTACCTGCGTGCCTGTCCCTGCCCTTCCCACCAAGCGATAAGCAGGCACACCATTCACCGCCACAGCCCTCGTGTTTATTCTCAGCGACATATTTGCCCTCAGAACAAAAGGGGACATCCATCGGCTTGTTCCTGGAAGCTACTGTGTCCTTGGGTGTTGTGGTAATAGTGAGGAATGTTTAAGCGTGTGTGTGTGTGTGTGTGTGTGTGTGTGTGTGTGTGTGTGTGTGTGTGTGTGTGTGTGTGTGTGTGTGTGTGTGTGTGTGTGTGTGTGTGTGTGTGTGTATTTTCCGTATTTATTGTGTGACAGCTTTCTTATATACAAGGCTATCCCTGTATCAAACAACGCATTCTCCTGTGTTGCTGGGACGGAGAAGTCTGCCGGTGTGAGGACTACAGATATTTTTAGACCTTTGTGGAATTACCCCTGCACGCACTGGACGTAGACACTGAAATGTATGAAAAGGGTCATGGGCAGTAAGAAATGATGACAGGTAGATATTGGCAGCATTTATGAACAGTCTGTAACACATGAAAAAATGGGGTGCGTAACTTATGGACTACCTTGTATACAAAATTGCGTCCAGTCCTTGGAAGTAATGGTGACGGTGGGGAGGGGCTAATTTTCCCTTCTGTCATTCGCAATTTATTACAGATTATATATACAGAGTGAATCGTAAACAGCACTCCACTAAAAATCCATCTGGCGGTATCTTGTGAGTTTTGGAGACGGCTCAGTCTGTTGGTGTGGGCGTGGGTGGCAGTGAGAGTAGGAAATGAATAAGTGATGCGGAAGATATTTATAACACTGAGCCGTCCCCGCAACACAAAAGACATCGCCCCCCGCAGAGTGGAAGAGAGGCGTTAAATATGAACTATTCCCGAATTACGTATATAATATTACATCCATTTCCTCATTCTTGGAAACTTCCGTGCCCTTTGAAGTTAGGGTGACGATGGGAAGGGGAAAATTCTGGCTTTACTGATATTTTGTCCTCTGTCCTTCCGTGCGTATCACCTATTAAAATGTTCAAATATATATAAATAACAACATCGATCTGATCGTTCGTGGAGTGTTAGTGTCCTTGGGTGTGTGATAAAATTCTTGGCCTTTTCACCTTTGTCTTTCCGTGTTAATTATCTGTTACAATTTCCTGACACACAAAAAAAAAAAAAAAACTTTCAGTGTCCTTGTAAATTGTATCGACCATGAAAAAGGGCCCATATCTTTCATTTTTTGAGATACTTTCTAATATTCTCCATTCCTATAGTTTTCTGCTATAATTTTCTGATACAGAAACCGATAGAATCCACCTACTTTTGCCCATGTCCCTGCATAAATACGATGAAGGTGACAGGATGGAATAAGCCTACATGGTGCTGAACAGAGGGGGGAGGGAGGGAAAATCATCTTTTTTTCCTTTTTTTTTTTTCATACTTATCACTGGAAATTCTGTAACATGGGCAGCTTGCTGCTCTATATATAATACTGGAAAATAGTGATATGACGCTTATAATGATGACAATAGTGGTGAAGGTAGTGATAATGACGATGAAGATGGTGGTGACGTAATACTGCAGTATTATATACTGATGATGATGATGATGATGATGATGACGATTACCATTTTTATGCATTCTAGAAACTATTTTATGATGATTATTAGAAAGCTTTCCTGAAGGAGAAAATTTATTATAAAAATGGTGATATATCTATATCTATATATATATATATATATATATGGTAGTGTACACTTGCTTATCTCCAGCCTAGAAAAAACACGAGAATTTTGTGTTTGTGAGTGTGTGTGTGTGTGTGTGTGTCGGAGGGTGGGTAGAAAAATTTGTGAAGGTTGAACGTGGAAGTAGAGCAATTTTGTTATGAAGATTACCTGTCCGCCGGGGATAAGATTATGATTAACAAATGGGTAATCTGGCCGCCGGAAATGGGGGGTGGGGCATGGGTGGGGGATGGGTGAGGGGTGGCAGGGAAAAAATGGGTAGTTGGGATGGGATGAGAGGAAATGGAATGGGAGAAGGATGTGCGGGTGGGGGGGGGGGACGGGATGGCAGGGTGAGAAATTAGCAGGTGGGGGGGTTGGTAAAGGGGTGTGGGGGTGAGGGAATGAGAAGACGAGTATGGAGGGAGAGTGGGAAAGGGAAAGGATGGGGATTAAGGGGACGTGGGTATAAAGGGGGGAGAGAAGACTGAGGGGGGCGCAGAAGACGAAATGATGGTGTGGGAGTGGCAGTGGTGGAAAGCGGGGTGGCAGGGAAAGAACTGGGGCCGGAAGGCTGGGTGTGGACGGGGGAGAGAGAGAGAGAAGCAGGAAGATGTTTTGAGTGGGGGTGGGAGAAAGGGAGGGAGAGGGAGGAAAACTGATGGAGTGGGGGGAGACGGGATGTTGGTTGGGAGGGTACTGGTCCCAAAATTAATATCGTTACTCCTTCTCTCCAGACATTTTGAACCGCCGGATGAAACACCGAAAAATATTCTCCATTACTTAATCTGCGTGTGTGCCCCTGCCGTATGTGTGTTTGCCAAAATATGGGGCAGACTGTTGATGAAAACAATTTACACGAAAAGTACCATTCATAAACATTATCATCATAACGATTAGGATGATGGTGATTAAGATAACGATGATGATAATGGTGGTGGTGGTGCTGAAGATATAATGGTGGTGGTGGTGGTGGTGTTGAAGATGATGATAACGATGGTGGTGGTGGTGGTGGTGTTGAAGATGATGATAACGATGGTGGTGGTGGTGGTTGTGGTACTGAAGATGATGATAATGGTGGTGATAGTGGTGGTGCTGCTGACGATGATAATGGTTTGTGGTGGTGATGATGTCGATGCTGACAATGTTTATTACGACAACAACTGTTTTTAAAAAATAATACTTCAGTAAAATATCTCACATCTAATAACTTTGGAAATGATTTTAGTTACTACTAGGAGGAGTGTGCTCAAATATTCTCCTACCAATCCACTACCCTCTTCTCTTCCCATCCATGACAACCCACTTGCTTCCCTATCACTACCATAACCCTGCCCCTCACCCCACCCAAAATACCGTACCGATATACACATTAAATAAGCAAGACAACAGAAAGCAAGCACTGGAACATGAAGTCACTTACCTACGTCACTCACCTACCTCTGCGTGCAAACAAATAAAGAAAACAAGGTAAATAAATTGTTTTTTATATATGTAGTACTGAGAAAAAAAAAAAAAAAAAAAATATATATATATATATACATATATATAGATATATATATATATATATATATATATATATATGTTGTACTGTATACATTGTATGTAAACAAAACCTAAGAAACAAAAGGGCCAGACATTAGGCAGGGAAGTTTCTGCATATAGAGTGACCTGGCCCAACCGTGGTCAAAGCCTTGTCTAAAACCGTATCGCCTCCCAGCAAAAATTTACATATCCATCTCAGAGCGCATCAGGCCGGGGATGGAGGCTGGGACGGGGTGACTGGGGTGAGGAGGAAGCGGAATAAGAAGGAAAAGGAAGAAGAGATCGGGTGGGAGTGGAGGAGAGAGGAAATGGAGAAGAGATGATGGAATGTGAAGGATGAGAAATGAGGGGAAGAAGGAGAATGATGATAGAGGATGAGGATGAGGAGGAGAATAAAAGAGTGACCCCCCAAAAAAATAGTTACAGAGGAGATGCAGGGAGAGGCAAGGAAGAAAAAGAGGCAAGAAGTAAAAGAATAATGAATATAAGGCAAAAAATAAAAGACGAGAATAAAAACATAACAGAGAAAGAGTAGAGAGAGAGAAAAGAGGCAATAAACAGATGGAGAGAGAGAGAGAGAGAGAGAGAGAGAGAGAGAGAGAGAGAGAGAGAGAGAGAGAGAGAGAGAGAGAGAGAGAGAGAGAGAGAGAGAGAGAGAATAATACCAGATGGAGAAAATAGAATGAAAAGGAAGAATTAAGAGAAAGAGAAATGAATGGAGTTGGGGAGGAATGGAGTGGAAAAAGTAGATAAGAGATAGAAAAGATAAATGAACAGAAAATTAGATAGAGGAGGAGGAGGAGGAGGAGGAGGAGGAGGAAAAGAAGAAGTAAGACATGAATAAGACACAGAAAAAGAAGACGAAGAGGAGACGAAAAAGACCAAAAAAATAGTACAGGGAGAGAAAGCTGATGAAAATGAGACCAATAAATAGGAGGTAAAGGAAGAGAGAAAACTAGCAAGGGAAATGAGAAAGGGAGAGAAAACTTGCAACAGAAATGAAGGAAATGAGATGAAAGCTGGTGGAGGAAGGAGGCAAGAGAGGCGGAAGAGGAGGCAGTTGGAATTAGGGAGATGAGGAAAATGCTTTTACCATTTCCCTCCCCCCTCATCAAATCTCCATGGGGGTAAGGAGGAGCAGAAGGAGAGAACGAACGAGTATGATAGAGAGGAGGAGGCGGGAGAGAGAGAATATGCAAAGAAGGGGATGAAATGAAGAAGAAGAAGAAGACGAAGAGGAGAGAGAGAGAGAGAGAGAGAGAGAGAGAGAGAGAGAGAGAGAGAGAGAATAAGCTGATCAGAGGAAGAGAAAGCGAATGCAAAGAAGGGGAGAAGATGAGTAAGATGAAAAATGCTAATGGTAGGGAAGAGGAAAAGGAAGAAGAAACTTTATGGAAGAAAGAGGAGAGGAATTTACTTGATTTCATATGCATATAGTTGCCGACGCTGCTGGAGAGGGACGCCTTCATGGGGTGGCGCCGATATACCTGGGCGGATCACCTGCCTGGCTACAAACAGTTCCCTCGACTATTTCCCTACGCCTCCCCAAAAGGAAGATGGTGGACTGCGAGAAAAGAATGGCAACTTAAGCCTTTAGTCCACCAGGATCGCGTTTCAGATGAACCTGGGACGACAACAACTACCACTACTACAGATGTGAACACGACTATCGCTCCGATTTTAAGTCCAGCATTTTTGAAAGATTTACACAATATTATGAAAAGTTTCTTGGATTCTAAAGATCGCAATACTGGGTTTCAAAACTCATCGTTCGCTGTCTGGTTATCGATATTCACGTCCGCTGCTTTACTGTATGCAAAGCTGTGTGAAAGTGTCTGTGGGCTTATGTAGGAGTGAAGGGAGTGTGTGTGTGTGTGTGTGTGTGTGTGTGTGTGTGTGTGTGTGTGTGTGTGTGTGTGTGTGTGTGTGTGTGTGTGTGTGTGTGTGTGTGTGTGTGCCGTCGACCTAATTAAGGCGTGTACATGTCGGTGAGGTGTCTAGCATACTCCCTCCCCCCATCCTTTCCCCCTTCTCCCCTTCCCCTTCACCCCTTCTCCCTCTTGACCTCCCCCTCCTCCCTCCATTCCTCCCAACACATCACATCTCACCTCAGGTACCTGCAGAAGCCAATTTATGTTCCCTCCCCTTCTCACATTCCCCTCCTCTCTCTTTCTCTCACACTCTCTCTCTCTCTCCTTCTTTTTTTTTTCTTCTCCCACTCCTCTCCTTGGCACCCTTCTCCCCTTCTTACCTTCCCTCCCCCCCTCCCTCTCTCGTTCATCCTTCCTGCGACCTCCTAATTTCGCTTTTTCCCCTCAGACCCCCACGTCCTCTCTCTTCTCTTCATTTCCCCTCCACCCCCTACTTCTTGCTCTCCTTCTCGTGCTCTCTTTCCATCCCTTCCACCACCCTTCCCTCTCCTCTCTCGCTCCCTCTTTCCATCTTCCCGCCACCTCCCTTCCTTCGCCTCTCGCTAACCATTTGCATCTCCCCCCTCTTTTCTCACATCTCTCCTCCCCCCACCCTCCTCGACCTCCATCCTCTTTCTCCCCTTTTCTATTTCTCTCCCCTTGTCCCTCCTCTCTTCTTTCCTCCCGTCCTCAGCCCCCACATCTCTCTTTCCACCCTCCCTCATCGCCCTCCCTGCTCACTCTTGACCCAGTTTCCCATTTACTCTGTGGTGATGCCGAATTTAGAAGGCTCCATCAAAGACTCACTTGATGTGTTCTGGAGCGAGGAGGGCCACCAACAGGCTTAGCATCTGACGATGACATTGCGAGGGACGGAAATTTACCTGATATGTTTGGAATAGTTGGGGTTTAATTCGTATTTTTTGCCAGGAAATGTAATGAAGAAGTGAGAAACTGACCCGGAAAAAAAGTTGACCAGGTGTCTTTCTTTTTCTTTTATCCCCCCGTTTTTATGAAGCACAGAGAAGAGTAGGTGGAATATTTTTGTATATTTAAGGTAAAATGTTTGCTTTCTTAGTGGTTTACAAAATGGAGTGATTAAGATGACAATAATCGAGTCAAAAATAAACATGAATATGAGAGGCTACTGATGGCTTAGCATTTGACGCTGGCACTACGAAAGCCTGAAATTTTGATGTTATATTTGTTAGGAATATTAAAGTGCTTCTTCTTCTTTTTGAGTTTGTCGGATTAAGGAATAAGGTGGCAAATTTTACACTGCTTTATTTTGTCATTTCAGAGGCTAGATGCGCTAAAAAATGTGGATGACGTTACGTGGAGTCAGGAATTTAGGCGACATGTTTGGAATAGTAAGGGGTTTATATCTTCTGCTTTTGAGTGTGTCAGAAAATGGAGGAAAGTTGGAAATTAGCCGCATCAGCCAGACATTTAATTCTGATTTTTGTTGGAATTAAAGACAGTTTGTTTTCATATGAGGAAACTGGGCCACTCTCAGATCTTGAATACTGAGTCGTGGTTCCGTAAAATTTGGCAAGCCTTAGTTATGAAGTAGTATTAAGTCTCCTTGGTTACTAGCTAACTCTATATTCCAGTTTCAAAACACCTGGCCATCAACTGAGCTGAAAGGAGTTACGGATCTTTGAGATGAATATAAACCTACTGTACGACAATTTTACTCTGCTTCAGGAACACCTCCCCAGTTGATCGGTGAATGAAATCGTTCGGGGTAGCGAGAACAGAATTAAAAGATCATCTACACAGCAAAGGGGGTCAGGTGAATGGCGAAATGCTAAAAGTGTTCGTCGTTAAGATCAGTTCTGTGACTCTTAGGCGTGTCGGGCATCAGGGAAACTAACTGGATATTGTGAATGTTTACTTTTTCATTTAGACTGTTGTAGATGTGTCAAAAAATGGAGTGAATAACATAATAAGTACTGCAGTCAGAAAAAAGTGATGTTGATGATGATGATGATGATGTTGATGTTGATGATGATGATGATGATGATGATGTTGATGATGATGATGATGATGATGATAATGTGATGAAGAAATACTAAAAAAAAATACTAATTACTGATCTCTGTTGCAGGTAAGAGTGTGGACGTGAAAGGTGCACGGATAAAACGGAAGGTAAAGTGAAGGCCACGAGAGAGACAAAGATGGCCGTTGTTACTGATGCACGTTACTTTCGTCAAAGTAACACCTGTCAGTCGTGTTACTTGTTTATTTGTAAGGTTTCTGTTAACTCTATCCTTTATAAACCACCTTAATATATACAAAATCTCGTCTCTTCTTCATTTTTTCTTACAGCTACTGACTCATGCTACCAAAAACTACGTCGCATGTCACTCGTGTTCCTTGTTAATCATTATCCATAAGGCTCTCGTCCCACTGAAAAGCCACCTAAATATCCCCGAATATGATTAAAATTCCCTGCTTTGATTTAATTGTGTTACTGTACCTGGTTTAATGTGACACCTGTATTCCGCTTACCTTCTTGATTAGTAATTTAATATCTACTAAACCAACTCTACTTCCCTTCAGATTTACCTACTCCTTCTGGCTCAAGCTACCTGAGTCAAAGTATTTATCGTGTATCTTATTGGTTCATAATTTCCTCCCCGTTCTCTAATACCCACATTATTATCAATAATGCACCTCTACTTTCCTTCATTTTCATCCACTGCTACTGAATGAAGTTACGTGAGTCAAAGCAGCATATGTTGACCGCGTTTTTTTTTTTTTTTTTTTTTTTTTATCTGTAAGTCTTTTGTCCACTGATGACCACCTAAATATCTACTTAAGCTTTACTCTCTTCTACACTCAACTACTACAACTTACAAAACCAATGTAAGTCAAAGAATCTCCTGGTATTCGTGTTCCTTGCTGATTCGTGTTGTTTCCGTGCATTATGTCATTCGTAAATCACCTTGACATCTACCAAGCATACTCGTATTTCAAATATCTTTCACTGTTACTTGTTGTTACTGTGATGCACTACTTCCATGAAGTTAAAGTAGCATCTAACATGTTTTTAAAAACACTGTGTTACTACTTTTGTGATGTGCTACCTGGAGTCAAAGTAGCATTTGTTTAGTATGGCTGTTGTTGATTTATTACTTATCTGTCCTCTTTTGCGAACCACTTAAGTTTTTATTCTAAGCCTGATACACTTTCCTCCATATATTAACTAATACCACTATATTAGGGTACCTGAATAAAACGTTGTACCTGTTAATTATTTTTGTTCCATTTTTGTTCCTTTTATTCCCTCCAAATGACCTAACCATGTACTACGTCAATCGTACTTTACCACATTGTTACTGCTACTTTGTTACGTTACCTGCACAAAGGAACGCCAATTAATCCCTTGAATACGATGACGTCTTTTTCACCATTTTCTGGTTACTTCCAGACGATTAAAATTCATGTTTAGGAGGGCTTCGCTTAGTGGGGAAGGTTAGAAATAATCCCTAGTAACTTTTTCACCACGATGACTTTTCCCCCCTTCTCTCTCGCGCTCTCTCTCCCTCCCTCCCTCTCTCTCTCTCTCTCTCTGGGGGGGGGTGTAGCTTTTAAAGTATCAAAATTTTGGTTCCTTGTTTTACCCTTAAAAATATGACTAGGAGGGACCATGAGCTTCCATTTGTGGCTTGTGTGTGTGTGTGTGTGTGTGTGTGTGTGTGTGTGTGTGTGTGTGTGTGTGTGTGTGTGTGTGTGTGTGTGTGTGTGTGTGTGTGTGTGTGTGTGTGTGTGTGTGTGTGTGTGTGTGTGTGTGTGTGTGTGTGTGTGTGTGTGTAGAGCCTCCCAGGGTCTCTCCAGAAGGGCCGGCTGTCACCGAAGGAAATTTTTTAGTCACGGTAAGAATAAACCCAAGTGACGTCCTCAGGGTGGGGAAGGTAAAGAATAAATGAAAATAACTGGGTGGGGGGTCATGAACTTCCTTTGTCGCTGTGTGTGGAGGCGTCCCGGGGTTTCTCCAGAAGGTCCGGCCGCCGCTAAAAGGG
>NC_137007.1:39098712-39108712 GCF_032717465.1 Coenobita brevimanus | reverse complement strand
CACCCACTCCCCCACACCATCTTCCCAATTACACCACCCACTCACCAACTCCTCCCACCTATCTACACCATCCACACACTCCCCTACACCACCCTTTCACCTACACAACCCTCTCACTTATACCACTCATCCACCTATACATAAAAAACAAGACTTTCTCGTATTTAAGTGTTTTACTCCCGTCATTCAGATGGCGTATTTTTCTTTCAAGTTTTTGCTTCGTTTATATAGTTTCATTTAGGGTATGGAAGGTTTCTCGTTGCACTAGGGGTTAATATGGATCGATTCTAATTTTACTAGTCGCCTCTCCAAACCCAGAGAAAATCGTCTGGTGGTAAAGAGAATGAAATATATAATACACCCTCGGACTGAAGTACTTAATTACATTTGGCCAGACGCAGACATAATCCTTCAACAACCTTCTTAAATAAGTAAGAACATTTTTTGCCATTTTTTTCTCCGTGCGGTTCCTAAAAATAACAGGAAGCGAACTAGTCGTCTGGAGGTAAAAAAAAAAAAAAAGAAAGAAAGAAAGAAAAGAAAGAAAAAGAAAAAAGCCAAAAAGACATTCTCATGAGGAAGTGTTTAATTTTGGCCTGAGGCAAGAATAATCCCTCATCGGCCCTTCTCAAATCATTATGCATACTTTTCGTGGCATTATTTTGCTTTTATTTCTATGGCGTTGACAAATATAGCTTGGAGGGAGCTAAATATAGGAGTGATTGAGGGAGTGTGTGCAGGCTACAAGCTTTTTATGCACGCCACACCGGAGACAAACGGGAAAGAGAGAGAGATGCCGGATACTTTTTGACAAGGAGCGAACCTGGCTTTACCTGAGCTGACCTGACCACACCTGACCTGAACTGCTCTTGCTTAACCTCACCTGACCTGTCCTGACCTGATCTGACCTAAACTGACCTGCTTCGTTTTGGCTTAACCTGAGTTAACGTAACTCTGAATTAATGAAGAGAAATTTCGTTTGATGGCGTTTCTCCAAAAGCAGCATATCAGGTTAATTAGACCAGCAAAGACAGACGTGTGCCTCCTGGAGTGTTTAGTGTGATTTTGCTGATAAGAACAGTCTGAGGCGCGTGTTATCAGACCAGGTTTCTTTTGATATTATTTCTTCGCAGACGCAATTAAGTGGATTTTTTTTTTTTTTCATGGGAAAAGTGGATTATTTGACAGTATGTGCAGATGGTTAAGCCAGTGTCCGGGGGGTAGTTGTCCGGAGAGGCGGTTGTCCGGGGGGGGGGAGTTGTCTGGGGGGGGGAGTTGTCCGGGGGGGGAGTTGTCCGGGGGGGGGGAGTTGTCCGGGGGGGCAATTGTCCGGGGAGGCAATTGTCCAGGAGGCAGTTGTCCTAGAACCACGAGAGGCCTTTACTAAGCTGAAAAAAATCATCTAGATGCGAAATACTGAACCAGGAGCGATTTATGTATGCCTGAGAGTGTTAATCCTTTCACTGTTATTTTACTGACATTAACATCAGCCGATACTTTAATGAGCTGAATAACGTGCTGAAGAAATTGCAAAGGAAGAGGTGCCACGAAATATCCAAAGTCTCTTAGAAATGGATCGTAAAGCGTAAAGACGTTCTGGTAGTGAAGTAGTATTGAACAGCGTTGGATGAGGTGTCAGTTACCTGTTGCTATCTCTCATCACCCCCCCCCACCCCTCTGTCGACTTAATACCCTCCCCCCCTCAGTTTCTCTCTCTCTCTCTCTCTCTCTCTCTCTCTCTCTCACCACCATCTCCTTTCCCCTCTTTGTCCTTTTCCCTACCCCTGTTCCTCTTCCTGCCCTCTCTCCCTCTCCCGTCTCCTCTTCCCCTCCGTTCCTCTTTACCTTCATGCAAGTTTTTCTTCCCCTCCCCTTCTCTACCTCTCTCCTCTCCTCTTTTCTTCTTCGCTCACTCTCTCCTTCCCTCCCACATCTTTCTTCCCTCAGTCCCTCTTCCTCTCCTTCCCAAATTCTTTCTCTTTTCCTTCCCCCTCCCCCTCTGCCTCTGTTCTCCGGCCTATCTCCCCCACATCCCGTGCCCATTTCTCTCTTTCCATCTCATCCCCACCAACTTAATTTTCTCTCTTTTTGCTATCCCTCTCCCCTCCTCTTCATCTTTCCTCTAATTCTCCGTCTCTCTTCCCCCTCCTCTCCATTCCACCAATCTCGTCCCCTTCCCCAGCCCCTCCCACCACTACGTCTCTCCCCCTTGCCGTTACTTCCTGTACCTCTTCTCTGATTCCATCTCTATTTCTGTCTCTTCGTTTCACTTTCTTTCCCTCCCCCATCCCCCCATATCTCTTGCCCTTTCTGTCCCTATCATTTTTTTCCTATTTTCCTCTCCCTCTCTCCCCCGCTGCCCCCTCCCTCCCCCTCCTTTCCTCCCCTCAGCTCCTGACTTATCTCCTCTCAGTCCAACCCAGGTCTCAACTCCCTCCCTCGCCTCTCCTGCTCCTCCTCTTCCTCTCTTGTCTCCCTATTTCTCCTCTTTTTCTTGCTCTCTCTTTGTCCTTTCCTCTCTCCCTGTTTTCCTTCGCTTTTCTTTCCTCCTGCCTTCTCTTCCCCCAGCTTCCTTCCCTCCCTACCCCTCATTCTCACCTCCCTGTTTTTCTGTCTATCCCTCCTAGCCTCTTTTCTCCATATCCCTCCTTCCCTCCTCCCTCACCCTTCCTCCCCCCCCTCTTCTCTCCCACTCCATCCATCCATCCCCCTCCAGCTCCTGCCTTATCTCCCTTCGGCTCAACCCAGCCCTCTGCTCCCCTCCACTTCCTCCTGCTCCTCTTCCTCCTTCCATTAATTCCTTCCCCTTCAGTCCCTCTTCGTCATTTCCTCCCCTTTCTCTACCTCTTCCTTCATCTCTCCCCTCCTCCTTTTCCTCCTCCCTCACCTCCTCTTCCTCGTCTTCTTCTTCCTTCTCCCTGTAGTTCTTATTTTGTTATCCCTGTTTTTCCATTTCCTGCTCTCTCCACTTCCCTCCTTTGTCCTCCTTCTCTTCTACTCCTACCACTCCTTCTTTCTTCTTCTTCTACTTCTTCTTCTTTCTCCTCCTCCTCCTCCTCCTCCTCCTCCTTTCTCTTCCCTCCCCCGAGATCAATGGACCTTCTCGATAGTGGCGAACTTTAGACATTGTCGCTTCAAGACCCAACAAGTATGTCCTGCTAAATGGTGCTTTCCTGCTTATTTTGCTGTTCCTACCATTACACGGCTTTAATTAACTCAAGTTCCGCTGATCTCCCTCTCTCTCTCTCTCTCTCTCTCTCTCTCAGTCCTGTGGTATGTGTAATTAATAACCATGAACACCACTTTGACGGATGCCAAGAGGTCTGAAGGATGCCAAGAGGTCTGAAGGATGCCAAGAGGTCTGAAGGATGCCAAGAACAGGTCTGAAGGAAGTCAAGGTTGGGGTTCAAGGATGCCAAGGTCAGGGCTGAGGAACATCAAGGTCTGGGCCGAAGGATGCCAAGGTTAGGGCTGAAGGATGTCAAGGATTGTGCTGAAGGATGTCTAGGTTTGTGCTGAAGGATGTCTAGGTTTGTGCTGAAGGATGTCTAGGTTTGTGCTGAAGGATGTCTAGGTTTGTGCTGAAGGATGTCTAGGTTTGTGCTGAAGGATGTCTAGGTTTGTGCTGAAGGATGTCTAGGTTTGTGATGAAGGATGTCTAGGTTTGTGCTGAAGAACGTCAAGGTTAGGGGTGTAGGATGTCAAAGATATACGGTTAACTACTTAGTCCGTATATCTATTTATCTATCTATATGTGTGTGTGTGTGTGTGTGTGTGTGTGTGTGTGTGTGTGTGTGTGTGTGTGTGTGTGTGTGTGTGTGTGTGTGTGTGTGTGTGTGTGTGTGTGTGTGTTATTGGCGGGCCGTAGCGTCGGCTCTAATCTAATATTGACATTTCCAGGACTCGCCGATGACTGTCGCTCGCCTCTTGTCTGTCACCAGTCATTAGCGTGCGTGGACTTGACTGATGCAGGACTGGCTAGGGGGAGGGGCGAGGGGAGAGGGGTGGTGGGGAGTGGTAGTGTATAGAACGGATGGACAGACACACACACACACACACACACACACACACACACACACACATACATATTTGCTTTCTCCCTTTCCCTCTCTTCCCCTCAACCCCCCACCTCTCTCTCTCTCTCTCTCTCTCCGAAGGTGAAAAATGACAGCGTTCCCCCCAATTAGTTATACGAATATTAAGCAGAATCCTGATAAATCACTGGGAGAAGTCAGGCAGAGCACGAGCAAAGTATGATGGGGAAAGTTATCACACACTGCCGCGAAGAGAAGTGGATTGGTGGCTTAATGCTGAAATGGAAGAGAGAGAGAGAGAGAGAGAGAGAGAGAGAGAGAGAGAGAGAGAGAGAGAGAGAGAGAGAGAGAGAGAGAGAGAGAGAGAGAGAGAGAGAGAGAGAGAGAGAGAGAGAGAGAGAGGTAAGAGAAACGGGGAAGGAAGAAGGCAGGTAGGAAAGGTGGAAGATAGATTGATATGAAAAGAGACAGGGAGGGATGTAAGTAGGGAGGAAGGGAGGGAAGGAGGGAGGCAAGAAGAAAGACGGAGGGAGGCCGATGGGGGAAGGGGACAGGTAGAAATGGAGACAGGTGTGACGGGGTGAGATAAGGGGCAGGGTGAAGGGAGAGGGTGTATTCGAGTGTATCTGGGTGTACTTTTTTTTTATGTTTCCGACCCTGGGCATAGGCTTCACAGATGCTCCCAAAGCCCAGTAGTTCTCCTGCATACCATACACCTCCACACGTCACTACTTCGGCGCTAACACCCACCGTCCATATTGAATACATATTAGGGCTGTCTCAAACAAGACTAGTGTATTGGTATATTGGTATTACCGGGGGTATTTTTTACGACATGTCGGCGGGTTTCTTTGGCAGATCAGTAAAGTCTGATTTTTATGAAATTCAAAACCTTAAACTGTTCCCTGTCCCAGCGAGGTTTCGAATCCGGGTCCATTAGAACTGCAGGCCACCTCTCTACCGATTCAGCCACCACCTCCCCCATATTTGGGTATTTTCGGGCGTATTCGAGTGTATTTGGGTGTATTCGGGTGTATTTAGATGTACTTGGCTGTATTCACATATATCTGAGTGTATTCGGGTGTCTCTGATTATATTTGAGTGTCTTCGGGTGTACTGGGATGCATCAAAGTGTGTTGAGTGTACTGGAGTGTATTTGGGTGCATAAGGGTGTATTCGAGCGCCCTCACTTCCTCCCAGCGACCGCCCCAGAAATGGAATAACTTGTGGCCCATTGTGAGTGAGGGAAGTGTTGTCAGGCCTGGGCAGGTTGAGTTGATGGAGTGTGTGTGTGTGTGTGTGTGTGTGTGTGTGTGTGTGTGTGTGTGTGTGTGTGTGTGTGTGTGTGTGTGTGTGTGTGTGTGTGTGTGTGTGTGTGTGTGTGTGTGTGTGTGTGTGTGTGTGTGTGTGTGTGTGTGTGTAGAGGTTTGAGCAGTGTGTTCGTTGTGCCACTGGTGTGGATGAGGTGTGGGGGAATGTGCAGTGTGAGGGTTAAAGGTGAGGGTGTGAGTGTGTGAGATCGGGTGTGGTTGTGAAAAGTGTGTCGTAAGGATGAGGGCGGGAGTGCGAAAGGTATAGTGTGAGTATTTGTGAATAGGATGTGGTGTTGTATCAGTGTGAGAAGAGAAGGAAACAGTGTGAGTGTAAAAGCTTAAGAAGTATATGAGAAGAGTGTGAGAGAGGGTATAAGGCTGCTGAAAGAGTGTGAGAGAAAGAGAGGATAAGGAAACATTAGAGTGTAAAAGGTGAAGGAGTATGTGAGAAAAGTGTCTTGTGGTTGCAGGTGGTCTTGAGTGAGTGTGCAGTAATGACTTTGGGGGTGAGATCAGTCTCTCTCTCTCTCTCTCTCTCTCAATCTGGAAGGGTTACATACAGTCTTCGTTTACCCCTTCACTACAAGAGGGTCTTCTGAACTGAATAAAATAATCTGACGTTAAGTAAAAGGAAATGCGAAAATGACAACATTAGGCTGAGAGGGTGTGAATATCGTTTCATGGATAGAGTGATAATTATGCAACACGTAACTTGTCGTAGTTATAATTGGAAGGCACGCGTATTTTTCAAGCAACGTTTCATTAGAAAAGCAAGACGTGATTCATGGCCTGAATCTGAGAGAGAGAAAAAAAAGCACGAGTCCATTTCTCATTCGTTACAAAGTTACTGCTCGGATGACCTTACAAATGAACTGTGAGGGCGACCATTTTTGTTCATCAGGTCATCAGTAAATAGTCACTAATGGCTGTAAATCTGATTCATAATATCAGCTCGAAAATTCTGCGAAGTATTAACAATGTCCCAGACCTTTCCTTGCGTGCGTGGGTTTGTCACAGAGGGAGGGGGGGGGGCAGTAATGGAGGTCAAGGCATGTACTGACGAAGAATCTTAATCCCTTCAATCTGAGGACGTTTTGTAATTAAGATCTTGTTTGTAATAAAGGGAAATCTTCTGCTTATTAATCAATTCAAATTACTAAGTGTTGCAAAATAATTGCTCGGATCCTTCGTTGAACTGCTGCTGAGAGCATTTTAAAACCAACTTCACTGTGGCCTCTTTATAATCTCCAGTTCATGATATGGACGGTAGTGACACAGAACAAACTGACACGTTGCAGAACCATTAAGACACTCTACTCTCAGTTTCTCTCACTGCAGGACTCACGACGAGAACTCCGTCTGCCATCTGTACTTGTTGTTAGACCACGCGCCTATAAAACTAGCCAGTGTGATGATCGCTGCGTTTGCTAGCCGTTTAGGCTGGCACAAACAGCTAACGTAGTAGTCAAAAGCGGCCAGTGAGGAACCACCTTGATGCATCTTAAAATCGTCTGACGTTGTCGAAATACAGGGTGGTTCTTAAATAATGCAACCCAAGTCTCCTATTTTGCTGGAACGACTCAGTCAGCGTTACCAGTGTCTACCCTGCATCATTTCCTTCGCATAAACTTTTCCATGCATTTTTTTTTTTTATATATCTGTTGAATATAAAGCTGAGTAGCAACCAAAATGTCTGCTCTTCTCACACCGACAAACTAAGCCTTCCCCGCAACAGAGGAGAATTGCGATGAGTTATATATGGACCATTCTGTACACGGCGAAGTTAGTAATTGGCAGCTAAAGGGCCTGCCTATCTATTCATCGATCTATCCATCTATTTGTCTATCTACCTGTCTGTCTGTCAGCTTTGGTTGTGAAGCATTTAGGTGATGAAGTATTTAGCTGCCTGTCTGTATGTGTTAAAAGTATGCACAAAAATCCAATGCACATTTTAATGTTGAGAATGTGTACACTCGTAAACACGGCCCCAGGTCAATACTGAGTCACCCTCCTACACCAGAATCGGATCCTTCGTTCACAATTCGCCACAGATCCATTCACTCTTTCTGCATGTCTGCCTGTCTGTCTTTCAATAATCCTCTCTCTCTCTCTCTCTCTACCGTATATATATATATATATATATATATATATATATATATATATATATATATATATATATATATATATATATGCAGATACTTCACTTCACCGTGAAGATATATATATATATATATATATATATATATATATATATATATATATATATATATATATATATATATATATATATATATATATATCTTTGTGTTGCCCAAGTCTCCCTCTCTTTCTCCTCATCTCAGCATTCTTCTGGACATAAAACCTTTTCTTTCTTTCTTCCATTCTTTCTTTTCCTCTGTCTTTGTCCCTTGAATTTGGGGCTTTTTTCTTCTTATTAAATATATATTCATTGTAGTTTTTTTTAAAGATTCACTTTTATTGTTTCTTTTTAAAATATTTTTTCTGTTGTCTCTTCGTCAAGGTATTTTTCTTTAATAAGAAGTTCCTTGTCATTTCTTAATATTCTCTCTCTCTCTCTCTCTCTCTCTCTTTTAAAAAGTGGTATAAGAACTGGCATGTTTATGATGATGATGATGATGATGATGATAATGATGTATTACTCTTTCCTACCTTATCGTAATTCTTCTTCTCTTTATTCCCCTTCCACCCTTCTCTCTCTCTCTCTCCCATCTTGCGTCTTCAGATATTCCTTCTTTTTCCTTCTCAGCAATGCAAGGAAGCATAAAATCTCTCTGTCTCCTCCTTGTCCGTTCGCTATTTCTTTATTTTCACATTTCCTCTCTCTCTCTTTCTTTCTCCCTCTCCCTCTCTCTCTCTTTCTCTCTCACATAAAAGATGTCTGTTTCAATATTTTTAGTTTTTCCCATTTTATTTCCCATTTCCCATTCCCCTCAAATTTTCCTTTTTTTTCAGTCCAGTAAATTTATGAGTTATAAAATCTTTGTCATTTCTACAAAATTACCGTATTATTCGTATTTTTCATTCTCCTCTTTTGTTCTTTCCTGCCTTTCATCTCTCTCTGGCCGCGTGTTTTTTCTGTGTCTCCAGATCTCCCTCCTTTCTCTTCCTGTCACCAATTCTTCTTCCCTTAATACCCCTCCGTCCTTTCCTTTCCTTTATCTTGCTTGTTACGTTCTTTCCTCTTTTCCACATATTCCTTTTTCCTGTTCTCAATCGCCTCTTTCCGTGTTTAGCTCTTTGTTTCCATATTTTTTTTCTTTTCCTGTCACCAATTCTTCCTTAATATCATTTTGTCCTTTCATTTTCCTCTATCTTGCTTGTTATGTTTGTATTTCTCTCATGCATTTTCCTTTTCTCTCTTATTGTTTCTCCTTCTGTTTCTCTTTGTATCTTTATTTTTAGGTCACCACACCATAATGTAGAGACCCTCCTGATACTGTAGTCCTCCCGTTTTCTCTTTCTTCTTTCAAACGATTTTCAACTTCTCGCCCTTCCTTCGCCATTTCGTTTCAGACCTGACGAAATTGTTCCTTTAATTCCCCCAGACATCATTTTTCAAATTCTCGCAGTCTGAAAATTATCTCTCAACGCAAATTTATCCGTCAAATTGCAGAAAGAATAAAAACAGAGCCGTAGTCGTTCTAAAGGGGTTATTGTTGCCCGTCATTGCTACAAACACCCACGCCAGAGCGGGAGCAACGCGAGAGAAAATAACCATGGCGATATTTCTGACGTTTTTGTTTTACCCGACGGTGAACGGAACATTTCTATCAACGCACAGGTTAATTAGTTGCCTAGTTGTTTTATAACCAGGTGTACTTTTCTTTTGTGACTTTTTCTTTCTCTTGAATTTTTTGTCAGTGAATATCTTATCGTTGGTGGAACAAATTGCGTTACCTGTTTCTGAAATGGAGTTTTTAGATCTAATGATGACGATCTTAAGTCCAGCGTTAGAATCCGAAGCCATGGTGGACATTTAAAGTGGGTGTTGTGGTGTGTCCTCCCATATGGTACGATATTTTTTCCTTTTATCGTTTCACAGCGATGATATAAACAAACTCTGATACGTACAAACATACACTGCCACTATAATGGTTTAATTTTCACATGCACCACCATCACTAGACCTTTCCCTATTAGGACTCTGCCAACATGGGGAAAGATTAATTCTGGCCACCACTCTACCGAAAAAAAAAAAAAAAAAAAAAAAAGGTCTTGCAGTGAGTGTTATAGTTACAGCTATAGATTATTCTTTTCCAAACAATGACGCTTTTATAATTGGTTTTGCTACTTTCCACACGAAGTTATTCATCTCAGGAGAGACATTTCACACTGGAGAGATTCAGACATAATTATATATAGGATAGACAATTCACACTGGAGGGATTCACACATAATTATATATCTTTCATTCATCCCTGTACTAAGATTTTTTTTTTTTTTTGCTAAATAATTTCGTCTGATGATACAGGAATTAAATCGTCAAGACGCCATGGACTGAAAGGATATGAAACTTGTGAGATTATATTAGGCCACTGTTCACTTGAGGAGAAAAACTGAGTCTGATGTGCAGTTCCCAAGAGTCCGAAGCCCCTGAAATCTAAACTGATAGTATGGACTCTCTGAAATAAG